>NC_091826.1:123639307-123974307 GCF_038994185.2 Dermacentor albipictus
TTTTGTCGCCGACATAAAGCGGGAAAGTGCCGAAACAAAATGGGATAGGGGTTAATGTAAACCGCTACAAACAAAGGCGCTGTCCTCGGGAATAACTACAAGCTGCGCATGCGTCTGTAGTTTCTTTGTCAGCATTTCCGTGCTTTATTGTGCTGCTCTTTTTCGTTACCCTCATCAGTATGCCTTTAAACGTGCGATTCCAGGAGATAGTGAGCATGTTTTTTTTCTCAGGTCTGTAGTAGATCGAGCGTTCACTGTTGCTGTAGCTACATCGTCGGTTGATTTTCTCAGCTGGGCCTACCTGGAGGTGGAGTCGAGCCCGAACGTCCCGGACGAAGTCCAGGCTTACGCAGCCGGTGCCCTGGAGGCGTACCTGACGCGCAGTCTCATGGAGGCTCAGTGGGAGAACATGTTCGCCCACTACTGCGACAACCAGACCGAGTTCTGCACTAAGGTGTACGATTTCCTCCAGAAGAACCTCGACTACTCGAGCCGGAACGAGAGGCGTCTGCGAGCCGTCGACCCGTACTGGAACCTGGTAGGCACTTCGTATAATTTTAGGAAAAGCGGACGCCCGTAAGTTAAAATAAAGGGAAACTAAGACATCTTTATTTGTGTTAAATGCCATGCGTACTGTAAAGAACAGCAATAAGGTGCTTGGATGCTGCTGAGGCTATGTTACTACCATTGGAATTATGTTGTGTAAGCCTTATGTGAAGCTTGGAGAGAGTAGTTTTAGGCACCTACTAAACGACTTCACCAATAAACTGCTATGTACGCCTTAGACTGGAATTAGTCTTTTTAGGAAGACTTGAAACTTCATTCACAAAAGCAGCAATCATGTTTGTCTAATCCAGTGCAAAATTATATCGTTTTTACGGTGCATCTGCGGAGGCTTCTTAGTTTAGACAAGCAGCACGAACATCGTTCTGCATTTCTGCCTCGATTCGATTCGAGGTCCATTCATGCTATCGCAGGGACAGTAGTTCCGTATTTGGCAGTTTTGCTCTCCGCTTACCGACACAATCTTAAGAAATTCAGGTTCCAGAAAAGCTGCGTCAGGGCCAGATACATTACAGCTGCGGCACCTACTCAAGTATAGTTCAGGTGAAGGAACCGGGAATGACAGGAAAGCGTAGGATTAAAAGTCATGAACCCAGTTCGTTGGTGTTTATGTTTTTAGTACAATTTTATTTAAAAGTAGCGTTTGGTCCCTGGACGGTCCGTTTCGCTACCCATAAGCCCAAGGCGACTTTCATACGACATATTTCATTGTATTGAAGTGCTGAAAAACCGATGGCAGCCCATCTGTGCTTTATAGGTTCACACTTGTTGACCGACGAAAAGTAGGCTGTTCACATTGAGGCCGTAGAAATTATGAATACAGAGCCTCGAGTTGTTGAGGGTGCGTCGTCGGGTGGAAACCAGTAGAGAAATGAAGAAGCCTACAAAATAAAATCGCAATCGCAGAGTTGGAGTTGGAGCTCGCTGGAGTTGGAGTTTGCTTGGAGTTGGAGTTTGCGTTGGAGTTGGAGTTAGGAGCATGCTCGTTGGAGTTTGTGCGACAAGGCAGAGCATGCATTTAGCATGCAATTTTTATATATACGAAAGCTGTACCTTCTCTACCTCTAATCAGGTAGTCACGCTTGAGGAATGCAGATGATAATAGCCTCTAAACTTGATTGGGCAGGTCCGCTCATTCGATATGAAATTTACGAGGTTTTATCGGTAGGATTTTCTGCAATGATCAATTTCAGATTCTCGACCGCACCGTCATTACTCACGTCAAGCGATGCGACAGGAGCTCTGGCTTTTATTGGAATTCTGGAGCTCCCCCGATTCCTACAAAGTACGAGATCCTAACGGATCCTCAAATTTTGTCTATGCTGGCACAGCACATACATTTCTGCAAACATGCATCAAATATGCATTTCAACAAAGTTCATCGTGACTCCGTTTGAATGGCTTTTATAGCCACTTCGCTTGGTCATTGAAAATGCGTAATCTTACTTACCAACCTTGCAACTTGAGTCAAAGTTATGTGAAAGTTTAACTCAACCTCTGAATTCAGCCTTTCGCATTGAGATCACGTGGTATTGAAGTGCACGTGGCATTTATTTTTGTGAGATTAACACGATGGCGTTCTTTCATCTTCTCATTCGGCAGGTACACCTCCAAATGCGGCAACTTCGTGGTTTGAGCGACGCCTTCGAGGAGGTCCCGCTTGACGCGTCGCGGGAGACTACAAATGTCACCAGAGCTTTGTAAGCTCTTCCACCAATACAGCTACCGTCTTTTCTTCAGTGAAAAAAAAAAACAACAACAATCCTTGATTTGACGCTTATGGTCTATAGACCTCAGTGTATTGAATGTAGCGGGAAAAGATGTTGAACAGTCGATAAGTGCATTATTTCATTGCGCTCCTACATGCGTTTAGTAAAAAAAATATGAACGTAATTGCAAGCTGCTGGTATTCACACCGTACTACTTAAATTGAGTGCCCTAGTGACGGTTGCATATTAGCAACTTTTGTTTACCTAACTATCAACTGTGATAATTGTAAGTGGACCTTTTATTCGTTTTCGTGAACCGAAAGTGTATTCGAACGCACTGAATTTAAACGCAACGGTGAAAAGAGGCCGTTACCATTTTCCAGATTCTTCAGCCTCGTGGGAGATTTCTTGGATCTTGAGCCAACCCTGAGGCGCACTGCAGATTTGCACTCTCTGAGCCTGGTACCAGCATGTTCGGCATTGGTTAAAGTCGTCGGTGACAACGAAGATCTCTACGTGGCCCACGACGCGTGGTTCCTGTACAAGAGCATGCTGAGAATTCAGAAGAAGTACACATTTCCCTGGCACTACGCGCCCGACACCATGGGACCAAGTGAGTAAGCCGCGGTATGCGGTCGCTGCATGCACCGTTTGCTCCCGCATAGTACACTGTGAGACTTGCGCCTTCGACATTTGATATACACGAGTAACTTGAGAAGCACTTGAGAAGCACTTGAGAAGCCAATCATGAACAGAATCGCAGTCTTGATCTCCATTTTACGGAAGCTCGCACACACTGATGCTTTTGTTTCTCACAAGAAAAAGCATTTGCTCTGGTACGTATTTCTTTACAGTGACGATACTGTAGTAGGTTTTGTAGATTATCGAAAAACTGTAGTAATTAAACAATATCACTGCACACGCCTGTACGGTCACGCGTGTGAGTAGAAACCTTAGAAACTTGTGCTGAAATTCCCGTGTATTTAGTATAAAGAAACAAATTGTGATTGTCATGAAATTCATAACAAAAAAAGACCACAACATGACAACTTCACCGTTGCTTGTAGACGACTTACCAAAAGACCTCGTATTACACGTGCGATTAATAGATGTCCCTCCATCCATATTCTTCAATAATTTATTTTAAGTGTTAGAACAAAGTAGCTTTCTCCATTTTGGCCAGCAAGCATGCTTCCCGTGGTGGACGAGTGACACGTACGGTAAGCACAAACCAAAACGCAGTCTAAAAACATTATCAGAACACCCACTCGGCTTTAATTGCGTGGGAGGTGTATTCAGTATATCGCCTGTATCGGCGCGTGAAACCTTCCCAAATGTACGTTTTGGCATAGGAATTAACACGTTGCTACTAATGCAGGTGAAATGAAAAAAACAGCAACAAAGTATCCGAGCTTCGTGTTTGAATTGACGCTGATAAATACTTTCAGTAAAGTACAAGCAGCGGGTAAGAGCACAGCAAGGGGAGCCTACTCATCGTACCTCAATGTATCGAAAGGTCACCGTCAACAGGCTTCCTATTTGTAATCAGGAAGACTAATCAATCGAAACGAGTGTTTAGATTTGCCGTCATCAATAACGAATTAAACTAATAGTGAATGAAGCCAAATAGAGCCAAAGGAAATGAAGGTTTCCTATTGAAGACTCCTTTATTCGCATCTCTTATCCCGTAGATATTTCGCCGTCCCGTGACAGAAATTATGCGAGATTGAGAGGGAAATTATTTGATTTTTGGGGAAATAGTATTGTAACGTGCAAAATTTCTAGGTTTCGTTCAGGAATGTTGCAGTGGGCTTCGAAATAAGAGGGCAGTTAATTTATTGCTAAAGAATTTGCAGCCTTGCAAATCAGAAACGAGGCAGATACGCGGATGCCAACGAAGCGCATGCGCAACCATGCCATTAATCATGCTGCGGGACGTGCTTGCGAGGCGCATCACGTTTGCCGCTCTGCCAACCACTAGTGCCGGGCGATCTTCCTTCGTGCTCAAAATAGCTTGATCGCGCACAGACGCTTGCTGCGGGCTTCTGCATAGTGGGCAGTCGGGCTTGCATATTTTCCATTGCAGCCGACGAGCTCATCATCAGCCTGGTTACGCCCACTGCAGGGCAAAGGCCTCTCCCATATTTCTCCAACAACCCCGGTCATGTACTAATTGTGGCCATGCCATCCCTGCAAACTTCTTAATCTCATCCGCCCCCCTAACTTTCTGCCGTCCCCTGCTACGCTACCCTTCCCTTGGAATCCAGTCCGTAACCCTTAATGACCATCGGTTATCTTCCCTCCTCATTACATGTCCTGCCTGCCCATGCCCATTTCTTTTTCTTGATTTCAACTAAGATGTCATTAACTCGCGTTTGTTCCCTCACCCAACCTGCTCTTTTCTTATCCCTTAACGTTACACCTATCATACTTCTTTCCATAGCTCGTTGCGTCGTCCTCAATTTGAGTAGAACCCTTTTCGTAAGCCTCCAGGTTTCTGCCGCGTAGGTGAGTACTGGTAAGAGACAGCTATTAAACACTTTTCTCTTGAGGGATAATGGCAACCTGCTGTTAATGATCTGAGAATGCCTGCCAAACGCACCCCAGCCCATTCTTATTCTTCTGATTATTTCTGTCTCATGATCCGGATCCGCAGTCACTACCTTCCCTAAGTAGATGTATTCCCTGACGACTTCCAGTGCCTCGCTGCCTATTGTAAACTGCTGTTCTCTTCCGAGACTGTTAAACATTACTTTAGTTTTCTGCAGATTAATTTTTAGACCCACTCTTCTGCTTTGCCTCTCCAGGTCGGTGAGCGTGCATTGCAGTTGGTCCCCTGAGTTACTAAGCAAGGCAATATCATCAGCGAATCGCGGAAGTTACTAAGGTATTCTCCATTAACTTTTGTCCCCATTTCTTCCCAATCCAGGTCTCAGAATACCTCCTGTAAACAGGCTGTGAATAGCATTGGAGAGATCGTATCTCCCTGCCTGACGCCTTTCTTTATTGGGATTTTGTTGCTTTCTTCATGGAGGACTAGGGTGGCTGTGGAGCCGCTATAGATATGTCTCAGTATTTTTACATACGGCTCGTCTACAGCCTGATTCCGTAATGCCTCCATGACTGCTGAGGTTTCGACAGAATCAAATGCTTTCTCGTAATCAATGAAAGCTATATATAAGGGTTGGTTATATTCCGCACATTTCTCTATCACCTGATTGATAGTGTGAATATGATCTATTGTTGAGTAGCCTTTACGGAATCCTGCCTGGTCCTTTGCTTGACAGAAGTCTAAGGTGTTCCTGATTCTATTTGCGACTACCTTAGTCAATAGTTTGTAGTCAACGGACAAAAGCTGATCGGTCTATAATTTTTCAAGTCTTTGGCGTCCCCTTTCTTATGGATTAGGATTATGTTAGCGTTTTTCCAAGATTCCGGTACGCTCGACGTTATGAGGCATTGCGTATACAGGGTGGCCAGTTTCTCTAGTACAATCTGCCCACCATCCTTCAACAAATCTGCTGTTACCTGATCCTCCCCAGCTGCCTTCTCCCTTTGCATATCTCCCAAGGCTTTCTTTACTTCTTCCGGCGTTACCTGTGGGATTTCGAATTCCTCTAGACTATTTTCTCTTCCATTGTCGTCGTGGGTGCCACTGGTACTGTATAAATCTCTATATAACTCCTCAGCCACTTGTACTATCTCATCCATATGAGTAATGATATTGCCGGCTTTGTCTCTTAATGCATACATCTGATTCTTGCCAATTCCTAGTTTCTTCTTCACTGTTTTTAGGCTTCCTCCGTTCCTGAGAGTATGTTCAATTCTATCCATATTATACTTCCTTATGTCAGCTGTCTTATGCTTGTTGATTAACTTCGAAAGTTCTGCCAGTTCTATTCTAGCTGTAGGGTTAGAGGCTTTCATACATTGGCGTTTCTTGATCAGATCTTTCGTCTCCTGCGCTGGTTTACTGGTATCCTGCCTAACGGAGTTACCACCGACTTCCATTGCACACTCCTTAATGATGTCCACAAGATTGTCGTTCATTTCTCCAACACTAAGGTCCTCTTCCTGAGTTAAAGCCGAATACCTGTACTGTAGCTTTATCTGGAATTCCTCTATTTTCCCTCTTACCGCTAACTCACTGATCGGCTTCTTATGTACCAGTTTCTTCCGTTCCCTTCTCAGGTCTAGGCTAATTCGAGTTCTTAGCATCCTGTGGTCACTGCAGCGTACCTTGCCGAGCACATAAATATCTTGTATGATGCCAGGGTTAGCGCAGAGTATGAAGTGTATTTCATTTCTAGTCTCGCTGTTCGGGCCCCTCCACGTCCACTTTCGGCTATCCCGCTTGCGGAAGAAGGTATTCATTATCCTCATATTATTCTGTTCCGCAAACTCTACTAATAACTCCCCCCCTGATATTCCTAGTGCCTATGCCATATTCCCCCACTGCCTTGTCTCCAGCCTGCTCTTTGCCTACCTTGGCATTAAAGGCACCCATTAGTATAGTGTATTTAGTTTTCACTCTACCCATCGCCGATTCCACGTCTTCATAGAAGCTTTCGACTTCCTGGTCATCATGACTGGATGTAGGGGCGTATACCTGTACAATCTTGATCTTGTACCTCTTATTAAGTTTCACAACAAGACCTGCCACCCTCTTGTTAATGCTAAAGAATTCCTGTATGTTACCAGCTATATTCTTATTAATCAGGAATCCGACACCTAGTTCTCTTCTCTCTGCAAAGCCCCGGTACCACAAGACGTGCCGGCTTTTTAGCACTGTATATGCTTCTTTTGGCCTCCTAACTTCACTGAGCCCTATTATATCCCATTTACTGCCCTCTAATTCCTCCAATAGCACTGCTAGACTCGCCTCACTAGATAACGTACTAGCGTTTAACGTTGCCAGGTTCATATTCCAATGGCGGCCTGTCCGGAGCCAGTGATTCTTAGCACCCTCTGCAGCGTCGCAGGTCTGACCGCCGCCGTGGTCAGTTGTTTCGCAGCTGCTGGGGACTGAGGGCCGGGGTTTGATTGTGTTGTTCATATAGGAGGTTGTGGCCAGGTACTGCACCAGGGTGGCCAATCCTGCTCTGGTGAGGGACTGCGTTACCGGTTCTGGTCACCGGCTCAGGCCACACTCCAGGCCGTTTTATGCAATTTTATCAACACGCGGATTTTTTTTAATCCGGTGGAAAATTGCCGGCACCGGGATTGGAACCACGGACCTCTTGCACGCGAGGCGGGTGTTCTACTTCTACCCACCGCTGCACATCTGCATCAGCGGACGAGCTACCTCAGCATTTTATTAATGCAGAGGCCAGTCGGTGCAACGCACTGCTTGCCCGGCATGAAGTATCGCACTCTCCGCCATTTCTTTCGTGTGCTTCTTCAGCCTTCTTTAAAACTGATGGTAGCGCTAAAAAGGAACGGACACACGAAGAAAAGACGACACGACCTTTTTGTCCGTTCCTTTTTAGCGCTACCATCAGTTTTAAAGAACGTCTCACCAACTAGCCCAGCACCAAGTTTTATTGAAGTTCTTCAGCCTACCTGTACAGGAAAGGCCGTGTACCGATGGTCCAAGACAGTTACGCGTCACGTCGGCAGCATGGACGCTGAACTCGTTAACGCAGAAACGAACTGTCAGCAAACTGCGATGAGTGTAGGTGTTTTTTTTTTCTTTATTGAGAGTAATGCGCTTTTATTAGCGGGAACAGTTGACGGTATACCCCTACAGTAGCGAAGAAGTGGTCAAGAGTAATCGCTCCCCGCACGCCCACTTGTGTCAGCAATGATGCCGATGTCTCGGGCGCAGCAACAAGAATTGTTGGCTACAATTTAAGGAAGTCGCCTGAACATATGTTCACATATGTGATAAAGGTGTACTTTTCAGGGCAATATGCAATGGTCCATGCAGCAGTCAACAACTTATGTATGCAAAAACTGCGCAGTTTCTATCCTCACGTCGGGTGCGTGCCTACTAAGCTTGTTTTCCCCGTGTTTCTGCCCAAAACATTATAACCCGGGTCGCACAGCCACCCCGAAATGTCGGGTAACAATAAGATCGTGAAATACAATCCTAACTCCCCAGCAGCAAGGCGAAGCAGGTAAATTTCTACACAAGTGAGATTATGAACGAATGTACGCGACATTATTTGTTTACTTTTCAATGCCTGGTGTCTTTCTCCTTTCCCTGTGAGTCGTGTGTGAGGCTATAGGAAAGGATTTATGGAACGTCTTCGTTGCTCATCATGCGCGCCAATCCTTCTCTGTTACTTTGGGAGTACCTTGAATTGAATTTATTTTCCTGTTCAATGGAGGAGCGGAGTTGGCTCAGGCACTGATGATGCTGATGATGCCCTACCGCAATACGCAACTTGCAGGCACTAGGAGACTGCACCTAAACAACCGACATTAGGCGATTTGTTCGCAAAGATTTGCGAGTTCTCTCCTTTTAAATCCGAGTAGCGCAGAGTAGTTCGTCAAACTTCCTGTTTCGCTTTTATTTATTCAAAAAGTAATGAATTGGTAAAACCCCGCATGTTTAAAAAAATCAATGTCTTTTAAGTGTATCTGGTGGTACTAAAGCTCTAGTAAAGTAAATGTTCATGGCAGCTTTCGTCTGCAACTTCCTGACAATCGTATACTGTCAATAAAATAACACAGTAAGTAAATAAAGCTGCAACTACTGCACATTAAATAGGTTTTGTCCCGGGGTCATGTATTCTGGGCTTTTACAATTTCCACCGGCCAAGGGCCTGAAGACTGCACCGCGTTACTGAAACGAAATTTGAGAAGCCAGCGTGCAGTAGGAGTTCTACACGCCGAGGCAGGCGTCTAGGCGAGGCAGGCATTTAACGCGTCCTTTATTTGCACAAATTTCGCGATTAGAAATTGTCGCTAAATTTAAGGACATGCGAAAATTTTAGGGATGAAACATGCACGCTGTGCTGAAAACTGAAAATTTATTTCGCCCTTTAGTTCTACTAGCTCTGCCTTCAAAACCATGACAGATTAGATTTGCTTGCCTGCGCAACCTTCCGCTGTTTCAGTTTTCTCAAATCCCGTGAAAAGATCTGCATTTCTGAAAGGGCGTGCTGAACTGGGATGAGCCAAGCTGGCAGGCAGCGGCTGCATCAGTCAGAACGTTAGAGGCACTTTGTCGTATATGCCTGCTTCACCTACGTTGTGACTGTCGGCAACAATTGCCCGAACTTGGTCTGCATTTCAAACTTGAACACTTTGTTAAAATGCAGGTCTAGGGACCACAGAGGCCTTGTCTACAGCTATCTAGCTTATAGCGGAAAGTGCCTGCTCAGTGAGTCGCGAAAAATTTGACGAATACATTATTTTTTAATACACAAGTTTCATATTTCACAAAGGTATCTACACCTTGGGTATTGTATAAAGGTGGGACCCCTTTACTCTCGAAGAAGTTTTAAAAGGGGTCCCTAGAATATATGCGTTTGTATAAACTCAATAAGAGAATGAATATAATAAAAACCGAGAATGTTTGCAAAAGTAGAAATCTGTTGGTTCTTATTGGTTAAAAGATGTAAGCATGAAAGAATGAATTTTAGTTTTGTAAGGTATAAGTTGCTGTTGTCATGTTAGGTCAATTTATTCCACAACTGTGCTGCCCTACACGAAGAGAAAAAATGAGCCATAATTAGTACGGCCGTTTGACACGACTAGCTTCTTCTCCGTTATTGGTCGTAGTGGGTGTGCAATATCCAGATAAGTAATCTTTAAGGGCAAAAGTTAACCTTGCACAATATTTTTGTAAAACGGGAACTTCATAATGGATGCCATCTTTTACGAGTAGCATGTTAAGCATGAGAGGTAAGCGAATCTATTAAAGTCCATACTTTTCAAGCAGAGCATAGCTCGAAGCACAGTATTTTTTGCAACAGTAATGTGCAACAAGGTGGTGGGGCATGTGAGTCCGTAAATTGTAACTGCCTACGTAATATACAAATGTATGAAGTTAATGTCGATGGTCAGAAGTGTACGTAATATGAGGAGAAGACGCAGTTTAAAATGTATTTGAATTTGCTTATAGGTAGTCCATAGGCGGAGAGGTTTAATTTTTCTAAAAGGGGGGGGGGGCGGTCTGGGGCCCCATTAGGTTTCCAAACCCCACATATATATATATATTTTTCTTGCACTTAAGAAGCTTCCTGTGGCCTCGACGAATTGAGCGCTGAAGTGACGGCGTTATATGGGTATGTACAGGACTCATAGTAGGAGACAGTACAATTTCAGAGGCTGAGAGCTCTCGGTGGTGTAACCTTCCTTCGTCTAATTGTTGCATACTTGGCTATCACTAGTACTGCTTCGAATTTCTGGCGAAAATGCAGCCTCACTCTCTCTTTTTTTTTCTTTTTCTGTGAGTCCGAGTATAGGCTCTGCTGCGCATGAGTGTTGTATTCTGATTTCGAGTGAATCCGGCGTAGCCTCATTTCGCTTACTGAGTGAATTGTTCAGTGTTCCCCAACTTTCATGCACCAAAACTTAAATATAAAGCAGTAACTTTACACGGAGAAAACCTAGTCCAAATTGTTCGCAGTACAGAGGAGTAGCCGCCAGTAATACTGTCGTTACTGAGATTCAATTCGGTAATTGTAATTATTCATTTAACTCGAGAAGTACTATTCTCATTTTCAAAGTGTCAATGACTCATTTGTAGGCACCCAAGATGACATATAACTGCGGTGTTTTCAGCGACGTATTAAAATTATGTACAGGTATTTCTCGACTGGCAAAGAAACCTTACGAAATATGGAAAATACCACATGACTGCACTTACACCCGCATCATAAAGCAGCGCCCTCAAATAAGGTGAATGAAAGCAACTGCATTGCCTATCTCAAAACTGAAAAGACAGCGTATCACCTTGATAATAGTATTGAAGGAGCAGCAACATCAGGTTTCGCGGCTTCGCAGCTACTCCTTCCTATCATTTCTGTGTCACACTTATTATCCGTCTCTAAAGGCCAGCTGATCACATCGATAACAAAAGCCCCTTGATAACGCGGCCAAAGCGGTGCGCAAAAGCAATGTAATAGGCATAAAATATTTCAAAATCCTGACTTTGCTCGCACCGCACCAAAAGAGTGCGCGCGAAGCTATATTTCGCGCCAGAAACTTGCTTCGGACCAAATCCAGATTGAAGTGATCGTTTCATTTTTCATGAAAATGTATACGTGCTGCAAAAACAAGTTCGTGTCAAAAAATAAAAGCGAAATAAACAGTCCGGGAAGCGACCAACATGTAGAGAATAGGCAAAACCGATGCCTTCAAGTAAGTAAATGTACCGCTTCTAAATGAGTCGAATAGGCAATCAAGATGTCTGCAAAAAAAAAAATCAGATTTGCAGTTTACCCTTATTATCTACGAATGCGTAAGCGCCGTTAAACACCAGTTGCTGCCTAGAGGACGCGTTCGAGTAGGCCTCCTTCTGCAGCTACGCAGTATACTGTGTCCGTTTTATTACACCTTAAGTGGCTTTCTTGATGACCGACGCCGGAATTCAACGGCAAACATCCGTTATCCTTGTCTTGAGATTATCTGACGTCCGTCTCGATCATGTAAGCGCGATCTTTCACATAACCCGAAAGAAAGAAATCGAGTGGAGAGAGGTCAGGTGACCTAGCCGGACAAATTACAGGACCGTGACTGCCAATCTATTGCACATGAAAAGTCTCATCCAGCTAGCTTCGCGCTCTGCTGCTGCTGCGTGCGGTTGGCCAATCTTGCTGTTGCCACGGAAGTGGAAGATGTGATAGCACGACTTCGCTGAGAAACTAATTTCGTTCACGTAACGCTGTCCAGTCAGTGCGTGATCGAATATGATGGGACCGATTAGAGCACCGTCGCAAATTCGGAACCATGCATTGAACGACCGCTAGTACTGGTGCGGATTATACTTTACCCAGTGTGCATTGTAGTCATTACAGTAGTGTGCATTATGCAAAGTTATCTGGGCGTTTCTGTGATAATTTGCTTCATCTGTGCACATGATGTTGCTCAAAAAGTCCAATGACTCGTCGGCTTCTGTGAGGACCCAATTCGAGAAATCTAGACGATTCTACAGGTCCCTATCTTCCCAGCATTGGTACTAGTTAAGGTGGTACGGGTGAAAGGGCGTAATTTAGAGTCCTCCAAACTGATGACTTGGAAATTGGTACCTGGGCGGCCGCGTCCCGCACGTTAGCACGAGGGTTTGAGGCCATAAATGCCAGAACTTACGGGCGTAGGCTAGGACTCAAATATGGAATCCTGCGCCACTGTTTCTTGAAACTGCCGGTTTTTCTCTGGTTTTCATCATGTGTGATAGTAGTCGACGCGTTTGGTCTACCGCCACACTTCAATGAGTTATATATATTTGCAGCCTCCCTCCTGTTGTCATTTTCAGCTCCCAAGGCGAGGATCATTTTTACCTTCTGCTCATTAGAGAAAGACATGGCCACGACTGGGACGAAACGAAACGCACCTTTAAACCTCTGCACTGGCGTTGTGTATTCACTTTTGTGGTGATAGGTCTTGTGACAAAAAAAGAACAAAAAAGAACACCAGTGCACTTCATCTATGCTAAGACACAGCTATCACAGCTTGTTTCCAACTAACACCAAACGCGACGTGTTACTTCAACCGGGGCGCGGCAGATAAGGCACTAGCTCGATCACGATGTATGTTTTATTTCCTTTATTTCGTTCTGGATAACTCAAAGGGAGCCTGTTCGAGGGCGCTGCTTTATGCTGCAGCTGGGAGCGCAGTCACCTGGTATTCTCCATATTTCGCGGGATTTATTTGTCAGTCGGGAAAAATTAGTGTGCAATTAGTACGTTGCTGAAGATACCGCAAGTTAGATGACCCTTGGCTGTGTCTACAAATGCCTCATTGACAGTTTGATAATAAGTATAGAACTTCTCGAGTTAGGTAATTATAACTACCTAATTCAATCAGTAAGGAAAAAGTTATTGACAGCTACTCCACTGTACTGCAAACAATGGGCACTAGGTTTTCTTCAAGTAA
The DNA here is from genome assembly GCF_038994185.2 of Dermacentor albipictus. Lineage (NCBI taxonomy): Eukaryota > Metazoa > Arthropoda > Arachnida > Ixodida > Ixodidae > Dermacentor > Dermacentor albipictus. The sequence goes on from NC_091826.1 coordinate 123,652,630, forward strand.
CGCATCTTGGTGCATGATTGTTAATTTGGACACCCTGCATATATTTATGACATTGTATGCAAGTGACGATGTTTCCATCCCTAACAGATGTTTTAAGTAATTAGAAATGTTTTTTTTTCATGAGTCGTTAGCATTGCTTACTGAAAAAAAAAGCATACCGATACACACTATATTCCCGTGCATTTCACATGCCATTGATAAAAAACTCTGCTGAAGGGGTCACTGAAGTCTACAGTGTTTTTTTTCATGATCAAAAAAGCACGCCAAGCAATTGGAAACGTGGTGAACGGACAGGCAACATATTCATTCTCTAGGCATAAGCTATCCATACCTTTATAAATAATGTTTAAGTGGCCTGCTCCATCTACTTCAAAAATATAATAAACTTTGTCTTGTGTGTATATTTATATATATTGTGTATTGCATTTACAGTGGACATTTAAAACAATGTTCAAGCAAGAAAATACGGATCAGCCAGCCGATGCTAGTGCTTCTAATGCGCGTGTCCTCCTATTGCTAGAATTCGGAGAAATAAAGCGAAAGTATGATTTAAGAGCCATCAATGATGCAGTAAACTACGAGCCCCGCCCACCTAACTTTCTGCCATCCCCTGCTACGCTTCCCTTCCCTTGGAATCCAGTCCGTAACCCTTAATGACCATCGGTTATCTTCCCTCCTCATTACATGTCGTGCCCATGGCCATTACTTTTTCTTGGTTTCAACTAAGATGTCCTTAACTCGCGTTTGTTCCCTCACCCAATCTGCTCTTTTCTTATCCCTTACCGTTATGCCCATCAGTCTTCTTTCCATAGCTCGTTGCGCCGTCCTCAATTTTAGAACCCTTGTCGTAAACGTCCAGGTTTCTGCCCCGTAGGTGAGCAATGGTAAGACAGAGCTATTATACACTTTCCTCTTGAGGGATAATGGCAACCTGCTGTTCATGATCAGAGAATGCCTCCCAAATGCACCCCAGCCCATTCTTATTCTTCTGATTATTTCCGTCTCATGATGGGGATATATTCCACACATTTCTGTTTCACTTGATTGATAGTGTGAATATGGTCTATTGTTGAGTCGCCTTTACGGAATCCTGCCTGGTCCTTTGCTTGACAGAAGTCTAAGGTGTTCCTGATTCTATTTGCGAGTACCTTAGTAAATACTTTGTAGGCAACTGACAGTAAGCTGATCGCTCTATAGTTTTTCAAGTCTTTGGCGTCCCCTTTCTTATGGATTAGGATTATGTTAGCGTTCTTCCAAGATTCAGGTACGCTCGAGGTCATGAGGCATTGCGTATGCACGTTGGCGCCTATGAGGTAGTAAATGTATTTTCGCGGACGTGCTCATTGAATTTAACTGAATTTATTCTGCAACAAAGCTGTGAGAATAACCAGGCGAAAGAAGATACAGCTTGTAGCTTGAAGGGAACCTGGCCACCTCATACACAGGGCAGCTTCGTAGCGGTGGATAGAAAGCATGCGTTTTACCTAACACTGTTAAGAAAATGGGAAAAGAAGTCGCTGTTTCTCCCGAAAGGCGGAACATAGATTGCAATAGCAAATTAGTCGATATATATACGAAGCGCCTATAATAGCTTTGTGGGCCATATAAGCTTGTAAATATGGGCACACAAACTAAATTGACAAGCATGGTGTCAGAGGCACGCAAGCAAACATGAACACAAAAACTCACTCGATGACCGCGGGAACTCGCTGTCAAAACGCTGGAGTGCGGAAGCGTGGCGGCAGCAGCAGCGAGCGAACTGACCTTCGTGCTGCGTCTCGCATCAACGCGAACTAAGCCGCCGAAACACAGCGTGCGGCGGACTCTTCCCCCTTCGCAGATGGGCAGATGGCTTTCAAGATACAGCAGCCCAAGCGGGCGCGCGCGGCCGCCCTGGCCGCCCGGAGTAGAATATATACGCTTCCTGCACTACCCTCCTCCCAAGGCCTTGCGTGCGACGGAAGACGGCGCGCTTCCTCTCTGCTTCCCACGCTTAAGTGTACGAGATTGAGCCGCGATCGCTGGCTCACCCTCGCACGTTTCCACTCGCACAGATAGTAGATAGGGCGCGCGGCGACGATTTTATGGCTCTTGGACTTGATACAAAACCTCACTGCGACGGCAGAAATGCGCCTGTAGTGTCCATATGTTTACTGTCGCAATAAAAAGAAAAAAATTATGGTGAAAGACACACCAATCACAATCAGATTACATAAACAAGTGATCGTGGAAAGATTTGACAGCTCTGTGAAAGGGGTATGATAGTGATGAAACGAAAGGGAACTGGACTTGTCACCGGCAGCAGAACTCATCGTAAAAACATTTCACGTAGTTTTTTTAATGTAGAGCAGATACGCTGAAGCTATTTTCTCTGTAGATTTAGTTTAAAATTGGCTGTAGAGAATACTGACACGTGTACTTGTCTTTATCGGGTGACACGTTTCACCGCCTAACAAATGTTATCGCACAGCGCAGGACGCACTTGCATGTGTGGGACGTTTTTGGAATGTTAATGGTTCAATCCAGCGTATGTGACCGAAACTTGCGTAATCTGATTGCATGTGTGCGCGAAGCAAATAATGTAGAACTTTGTGGAAGGCGCGCGGGTCCCAGCGATTTTCGACGATCGCCGACTGTGTTCGCCGCTCTCGTTGTGGTTTAAGTGTAGCCTGTTTTGTGGGCACAGGTTTGCCCAATAAAAGCTAGTTTTGCCTTTCACAGTATTGTTACTGTGTTCTTTGACGTCACGACCACGTGACATCTGATGGAGGTGCGGGGTAAGTCCGGTAATGAACGGTAATTCTTGCCGTGCAGATTCCAGTCGACGTAATGAGGTGTCCTCCAGTGGTTCGAATTTGAGGACCTTCCCATGCAGTTTAAACTTTCTTCAACTGGGCGGCGAATTATCCAGTGATGACGGTGTAATCGGCCCCTGTGTCAACTAAGGCGGTGACTGCGTGGCCGTCGAGAAAGACGTCGAGTTCGGTGGTTCTTTTTCTTGCGTTACAGTTAGGTCTTAGCGTCGGATCACGGCTGCGTCGCATTGACCTGTGGCTGGAACGTCGCGTCGTCAGGTCGTCTTTCATCAGCGTGCTCTTTGCTGCCAGACTTCGTCGGGACGGTGGTGTGTCGTCGTTATGTCGTCGCGATTGTCTTTACGGCGTCTTCGTCGGCGACGGAGGATTTTCGTCAGTTCGACGAACAGCAACCGCCCCTCCAGCGGTTGCTGCTTTTACTTTTCCGTATATGGGCTGACGGACCGGCCCCGGGCTGGGCCAGTGCATGGTCGGCACTGTGGCGACTGCTAGCGGCCCGATGACGGCAAACGGGATGGTCATCGAGGGCTCCACTGATTGGTGGCGAGGCAGTCGGCGATATCGCGAGGTCGTTCGCCCTCGCGACCCCTCGGAGTCCCATTTGCCGTTATGGGCATCGGCAGTAGATGTGAACCGCTTCTCCGCAGTGGGATGAGCGGGCGGTGGTCAGGAGCGCGCCAAACGTCTGTCTTCCTCGGGTAGCTGCGATGAGCGACGGGTGGGCGTGCTGGTGGCGGCGGCGGTGGTCGACGGAATTGCGGCGTTACAGTGCCCTGGTGCGGTCGTGGAGGGGGACATAGGTCGAAGGCGGGGTAGGTCATCGCTTTTGGCTGGGGCTGCGATGATTGTGGTTGCACCTCGGGAAGTCCAAGCGATTGCTGGACTTCTTTGACGATTGAGGAGATTGAGGCCACTTGGGGTTGTGATGAAGGGAAGATTTTCTGAAGCTCCTCTCGTGCGACTGCCCTGATAGTCTCGCGCAGGTCGTTGGTGGCCAATGATTGAACACCGGCATAGTTTGTTGACTTGGTGCGGCGGTCGAATTGCCGGTTCCGCCTTTCCAGTGTCTTCTCGATGCTTGTCGCCTCGCGAAGAAACTCGTCGACCGTCTTCGGTGGCCTTCTTACCATTCCGGCGAAAAGTCCCTCCTTTACACCACGCATCAATAGGCGGACTTTCTCCTCCTCGGACATTTCTGGGTCGGCGTGGCGGAACAGACGGCTCATTTCCTCCGTGAAGACCGCGGTCGTCTCTTTCGGCAGCTGTGCTCTGGTCTGCAGTAGAGCTAGCGCTCGCTCTTATCGCACAACGCTTGCGAATGTCTGCAGGAAGCCGATTCGGAACAGTTCGGAGGTCGTTAAGGTGGCTTCTCGGTTCTCGAACCACGTCCTGGCCACTTCTTCCAATGCGAAGAAGACTTGTCCCAGTTTGTCGTTGCTGCTCCAGTTGTTAAATGTAGCTACTCTCTCATACGTCTCAAGCCACCTTTCCGGGTCCTCGAACGTTGTACCGCGGAACGTCGGAGGCTCCCTGGGCTGCTGCAGCACGACGGGGGACGCTGGGGCTACCATTGGGGTGGACTTGGTGGCAATCTTCCTGGTCGTCTCAGGCAAAAGTCCGTGCTCCGGGGCAGTCCTTGCAGCCTGCGGCTACTTCGATGATTCTTAGCGACGTTGGTGTTGTCTTCCGCGTGCGGGCTTGGGTCACGGCTTTGTGGGGGCGTCCGGTACATGAACGCAAAGCACCTCCACCAGATGTCACGTAGTCGTGACATCTGGTGGTCGTGACTCTGAAGCCGGAAAAATGCCGCTTCGCTTACGATGAGCTTCTGTTCCTAGGCCACGTAATCAACAAGTCTGATGTCCGTACAGACCCGCAAAAAACACCTGCCATCGCACAGTTCCCGCAACCCATCGACAAGAGGGCAGTGCGTAGATTCCTTGGCATGTGTGCCTACTACAGGCGCTTTGTCAAGGACTTTTCACGCATCGCTGAGCCGTTGACACGTCTAACTAAATGTGATGTTGAGTTTAAGTGGGAAATGCCGCAGGCTGACGCATTTGAAGAACTCAAACGACGCATGCAGTCGCCGCCGGTAATTGCGCGCTTCGACGAGTACGCCGATACAGAAATCCATACTGACGCCAGTAGCCTAGGCCTTGGTGCCGTTCTAGTCCAGAGGAGAAACGGAGCCGAATAGGTGATAGCTCACGCTATCCGGTCGCTGTCAAAAGCGGAAGGTAACTATTTTACGACCGAAAAGGAATGCCTCGCCATCGTTTGGGCTACAGCTAAATTTCGCCCTTATCTTTATGGCAGGCCATTCAAAGTCGTCAGCGTCCATCACGCGTTGTATTGGCTAGCGAATATAAAGGATTCATCAGGACGACTTGCGCGGTGGAGCCTCAAACTTCAAGAATACGACATCACTGTAACTTACAAGTCCGGACGAAAACACTCCGATGCCGATTGCCTATCACGCACCGCCATGGACCTGCCGCCGCAAGATGACGAGAATGACGACGCCTTCCTTGGAATGATAAGCGCGGAAGACTTCGCTGAACAGCAACGAGCAGACCGGGAGCTGAAAAATCGTGTCGAGTATTTGGAAGCGCACATCGACGCTGTCCCTAGGGCATTTAGGCGAGGATTGTCTTTGTTCTCGCTTCAAAACAACCTATTCGTAAAGAATTTCTAACCAGTCCGCGCCAACAACCTTCTTGTTGTTCCCTCAGGGCTGCGTCCAGAAGTGTTGCACGCCCTACATGACGATCCAACCGCCGGGCACTTCGGCTATTTCCGGACGCTATCGAGGGTACAAGAAAGGTATTACGGGCCGCGCCTAACCGCCGACGTTGCCCGTTACGTCAAGACATGCCGAGACTGTCAGCGATGCAAGACACCACCCGCAAGGCCAGCCGGATTACTACAGCCGATCAAGCCTCTTTGCGGACCTTTTCAGCAGATCGGGATGGACTTGTTGGGACCGTTTCCGACGTCAACGTCCGAAAATAAGTGGATCATCGTGGTGACGGACTACCTCACCCTCTTCGCTGAAACTAAAGCTCTGCCGAAAGGCAGCGCAGCCGAAGTGGCAAAATGTTTTGTCGAAAGCATTCTCCTGTGACATGGCGCCCCAGAAGTCCTCATCACCGACACAGGAACGGCCTTTACAGCAGAGCTCACTCAAACCATTCTTCAGTATAGTCAGACAAGGCACAGGAGGACAACTGCCTACCACCCATAGACGAATGATCTTACGGAGCGGCTAAATAAGACCCTCGCCGACATGCTAGCAATGTACCTCGACGTCCAACACAAGACCTGGGATGCCGTCCTGCCGTACGTAACATTCGCTTACAACACGGCGGTGCAAGAAACATCACAGATCACGCCGTTCAAGTTGGTTTGCGGCAGGAACCCGACGACGACGCTCGACGCCATGCTGCGGCACGTCACTGAGGAGGAGAATCTTGACGTCGCTAGCTATCTCCAGCGCGTCGAAGAAGCCCGAGAGCTCGCCCGCCTGCGGATCAAGAACCAGCAGAGTACCAACTGCCGACACTACAATCTCCGACGACGCTTCGTCGAGTACCAGCCCGGAGACCATGTTTGTGTTTGGACCCAAATACGTCGACGAGGACTCAGTGAGAAACTATTGCGATGTTATTTCGGACCCTACAAGATCATCCGACGTGTTGGCGAACTGCACTCTGAGGTCGTGCCAGACGGCATTTCGCAGTCACAGCGGCGCCGGGCACGATCTGTAGTGGTCCACGTAGTGCGTCTGAAGCCCTTTTACGCACGCTGGCGAACTTCCTTATTTTTTTTTCTTTGCTACGAGTGCTTCTTTATTACTTTTGTTTGCAGCATCGGGTCGATGCTTTTTATGAGGGTGGTATTGACGTGTGGACTTGTCTTTATCGGGCGACACCTAAGAAATGTTATCGCACAGCGCAGGACGCGCTTGCATGTGTGGGTAGTTTCAGGAATGTTATCGATAGTTCCATCGACCGTCTGTGACCGAAACTTGCGTAATCTGATTGCATGTGTGCGCGACGCGAATAATGTAGAACTTTATGGAAGGCGCGCGGGTCCCAGCGATTAGTCTGGAACATTCGACGATTGATGTGTAAAAGCCGACCGGCTTGATCCATTGATCAGATTTTCGGGACTGCGTTCGCTGATCTCGTTGTAGTTTAAGTGTAGCCTGTTTTGTGGGCAGAGGTTCGCCCAATAAAAGCTAATTTTGCCTTTCACAGTACTGTTACTGTGTTCTTTGTCGTCACGACCACGTGACAATACTTTCACATTTGATGGCTGTGGCGAGTTTTGCTCCTCTTGACTTTCCAAGGTTGTGGCTAATGTGCCTTCAAACGGGAATATGCTGCTGTAAAGGTGAGTTTTGTTAAAATGACGTAGTTTTTAATTTTTCAAGACTATGTAAGCGCCAAAGCATATAGCTGAATAAGGATTCAATCTTCAGAACCCAAATGTTCGAAAACAAATGAGCTGTGTGACAGAGATATGTTGCGTTGCACAATGTTTGTCAGTTTTGCAATACTGTCAATTTATGCATGTTTTCAGCTGAAGTGTTTCTCCAGACGTGAATTCCATATTGTACTAAATAAGAAAATTGTGTTATATTAAACATATTAATGAAACTAGGGAGATAATTACGATGGCGACACATTGCACATATAGCTCAAGATAGCTTGCTAAGTAATCTGCATCGCAGTCCCATGTCATAGTTTCAGATAAATATACGCCAGGTGATTTGAATGATGCTGTTTCTATTTCAGTATTGTATAAATATATTTATGTCACTGCAGTTGGCTGTCAAGGTAAACTCCTAAAAGGTCTGTCTCATAAGCCCCTTGCAATGAACAACTGTTGAAGTTTGAGAATTTTGCGCTCTTTAATTGGGTGTTTTTCGCGGCGAAGGTTATGTAGTTACTTTTATCTATGTTTGCTCGAAGGCAATTGGATTCAAACCAGCTCGATAGTTTTCACAGAACAATATCAGTTCATTTGTAAAGCTTGGTAACCTTTTCGGATCTTAAGGAAATATTGGTGCCGTCAGCGTATAAAATGCAATATTCTCGGAGCCAGCCGGGTACATCATTAATATATCTCAGAAAAAGGAAAGGGCCAGCCATGGCTGCTTGGAGTTTTCCTTTGTAGTTTATGAGCCGTGAAGACGCCGTAATATTGACCACTACTGTTGATGGTTTCTCAATTATGCACTAATGAAGCTCAAGAATTTGCCACGAATACCATATTCCTCAAGTTTCCTTAGTATTACGTTGTGAAAATTATATGAAAATTATCCAATAAAACAGCCATAGTTATTATTTTTTCGATGTCTCTTTCTTCAGCGAAGTTCAGTAGTGTGGCCTCTGTCAACTTGCTTTTGTACACTAAAATTGAATTTTCGCATAAATCTCGTGTGTGGCAGATAACATGTCTAAAGGAGGCAACTGCACCGTGTCAAAAAGTTTCGGAGAACGGAGACAATATACACGTCGGGCGTTTATTGAACATATTCATCTTATTACTATTTTTTAAAAACCTTTGAAATTTTAAGGTGCTTCGTAAGGGTGCCTGAAAAGATTATGTAATTATTAATATGTCACAAGTGGTCACAAATGCTTATCGGGCAATGTTTTGGTAAGGCGGCAGAAAGTGTCTAAACTAGATGATGAAGTGTTTTCTGGAAGGGCATTACCTTAGGGACCTCTTGTGGGTGGCAGGCTGAAAAAAGGAAGAATTAGGGCTACTAGATTTCAATGTGGAGTCTAATTGTTGGTTATTTGTCTCGGCTGTGCTCACAATAGAAGTAAGACTTGCGAAGTAACTATTTAAGATTAGAGCCATTAAACAAGCGTCACTTGCTATTGTGCCATTCACAGAGATACCACGTAGGCTATTGCCAATGCACGTGTTTGGTTCAGTATTTAGAAATTTCCTTGTTGCTCTGACGTCCCCCTGCGCTTGCTGGGCCCGAACAACTCTGCTTAGAAATTTGACTTAAATTTTCCAGCCTTTTCTTATATGCCTTATACTTATCTAAAGTAACGCTGTGTGGCTTTTGCTTTAGTTTCGTGAACCGAATTGTTCGTATATATTGTTGGTGGTCACAGCTGTGTAAACCTTGTGCAAGTTTTTTTCATTGAAGCATCAAATACAATGTAGTATTTGTATAAAATATGGGTCTGTAAAGGCTTTGCATTACTGCTGGATTGCGCTGATGCTCAAACAAGAAGGTGGTCTTTAATATCAGATGATAAAGTGCTACTTAAAAACATGGTGCCAGGTGTGCTTATGATTATGTGAGCTAGTGTGCTCTGTCTTGAATGAGTAAAGCGTGTTGGTGATGTAAATAATTGCCTAATACGCACCTGGTTAGTATATCTGTGTAATTGCAGTTGGAAAACTCGCTTTATTTAATGTCAAGGTTAATTGAGGTCGTCCAAGAAAACGATCGCAGTAGTGAAGTTACTTTTTTTTTCGAGCAATTTTCCAGCTCCAGCAGAAACTCATTCGTCTTTTTGTTCTGCGATGACCGGTAGATCACGCCTAGTAACGTGCGTTTGTTCTTGTGAGGCGCAAAGTTTTAGGATTCTTCATCAGATGCGCCACGTTGATAAATAAGTACATCGCACCGTGCGGACCTAAATGCAGTGTCGTCTCTAATTTTTATGTGTCACGTCTTCACTACACCAGCATACATGATTTCAATACTTGTCATACTGGAACATTAAAGGTGGCCGACACGCAAGCTCGACATGATTGCCAGGTACGGTGTAACGTTTACACGCGTTTTCGGGTTACCAAGTTTTCAACGAAGCAATCAAGTGAAATGTGTGGTTCAGTGTGGTGAAAATGGCTAAAAATTCCACGTAGTGTCTCTTGCTCTTTCTGTTTACATTCAATAATGAGAAGTAACATAAATGCTCAGCTGGTTACTGAATTCAGAGGGATTTAGAAGTTCTAGTGCCGTTTTGGCTTTTGCTTTTTTTGCGTTAAAACCTGGTATTACAGGATAACGCGCAAGTCGACTTGTTTTTTTATCTGGTAGAGAGCGCTGGTAATATTTTTTCTTCCAATTATGGAACCTTGTATTGGTCCATAGAAATTGCCACTGCTTCTTTTTCTTGAGCTTCAAGGCCTCAGGAAAGAAAGCTTTGTTTCTTGAACTTGTGATCGTTGAAGAAAACTTGATTTTGATTCTTGCTTATGACAAGATTTTTTGCAGTCAAGCGAGCCTTTTTCGTGTATTGTGCATAAAACCTTGAAAGTAGAAGATAGCCCGAACGTTCTGTCGGTGCTGTTTCACGTAGGAGATGGTCGCATTTTCTGTGTGACGAGTTATCGTGTCAGCGGTGCTGCGGCGGTTTTGACAGTAGCAAACGTCTCAAAATTGCCAAGTTAAGTGGCCCCGTATATATGTACAGAATCCCCAATTCACAAACAACTGGGGTCAAAAATTATTATAGCTTTACAGTCGCGATTACGCTTCTGAAGTTTCTATATAAACTGTAACAAAACAACCGACAGCATTTAGTTAAGCTACATTCTCAATGCATTCACAGACGCTGTCTATTCATATAGTTTCCAACAAAGTGATTGTTCGCTTCGGTACTTTTGCAAATATCGATATATCGTGTCTCGAGTGTACGGTAGATGAAGATTGGTGGTGCAAAGTGAAACAAGGCTGAAGGACCACAAAAGACGAGGTTCAGCGCTAACTGCACACGGAAACCTATCGCTTGCAACGAGGGTTCATATAGTGGCAAAAACGGCAGAAGAAATGGTCAACCTCATAAAAAAATGCAAATGTCAATGCAGACCTAGTATACAGGGAAGGTATCGGCAATTTTGAAAATGTTTGTATATACAGACACAGCTTAAGAAAAGGTGCTGCACCGAAGACAGACAAGCAGGAGCTAGCTTTTGCGTCACAGGCGTCAATGTAAGGAGTTCACTAGATATGCCCAACGTAGCAACAAACCAGAAAACCCACTGAACTATGAGCATGATGTTTACGTCACCGCAACATACCACTCATGAACTGTTGCTCGCCGCTAAACCAAGAAATACAAGTTTTGCTAACGCATGCGTTCTCTCTTGAGTCTATGCAAAAACTTCTATCAGCTGTCTGACCCCGTTATTTTCGCTCCTGCCCAGAATATTGGTCCTGCGAAATCGCTGAGCGCAAATGAAAACTCGACAATGCACAGGCAAATGCGCAATACCGTTGTTTCTTACCGTAGTATCACGTTTTGTTGCTCGATTACTAACGCAGGAGTGAGTTTTATTTTGCGTATACTGAGGCTGTACTTATATTACAGGTGATATCATTCCCGGCCACACGATAACCATGTCCTCATACGCCGGCAACCTGGTTTCCTTGGACGACTTCTACCTGACATCTGCCGGTCTGGTAAGAGTACACGGTGTTCTTCGATACCGCACACGCTGTTGTACACCCGACGTGGGGCTGTGAACAGGTTACGTGTGTGTCCGTGCTACTTAATCAATGTGACGTTTCATATACCCGTATGAAGGACAGCGTAACACATGCTAACATCTAAGCACTCTTGAGGCGTAATAACGCGCAATGTAGTTTTTGACGTAAGTGCTCTTGAAACGTTCCAAAAATTCCCGTGGAACCCAACTCACGATGGGTGCCGCCATTAATGCGATTCGCACTGAAGCGAGGAAACCACACACCGCAGCACCACCATCACCGAAACGCGTCCTGTATGACACGTGTATGCAGCCTGACTCTTCTCGCTTGCCTGTACCCTTAACACGCTGTGCTCTCTGGTGATGCCACCACAAAGTCAGTGTGACACGTTGTGTACATATATTCTTACGTTGCAGGTCACAGGTACAGATGTATTTACAATATTTACAAGAGAGAGAACGATGCATAAACAATATGGCTATCGAGAACGATTCCACTTCTACACGTCAAATCATCTTTTTCTAACTGGAGCCACTTTTGGTTGCGTCGTAACATAACCCCCGCCTGTAACGGTGTCGTCTCGATGCTAAATATAAGGGAGGTGAACTCGCGGCAAAGTAAGGCTTCAGCCAGGACACATGCACAACGTCCGTGTGGACACACGATTCGAGCGCAGCGATCTCGCAGTTCACAGCGCTAAGTTAACGCAATATCGTGTAAGACCCTGTGTAGCACGGCAGCAGCTTTTCAGACAAGCCGACACGGAGACATGGTGTCCATAGGAGGTCAACGGAGCCATGAGAAAATCGAATGTCCCGATGGCGGCGGTCGTAGCGCATCCTCTGCGCGGTTTGAGACTCGGTGAGCCGGGAAACGGCAATTTGGCGTGCAGTGCGAGCCCGTGCGAAGACGTATTGAGCACATTCAGTTGGAGTGCTCGTCGAGGAAGGAATCATCATCATCATCATCATACACATCATCATCATCAGCCTGGATACGCCTACTGCAGGGCAACGGCCCCTCCCATACTTCTCCAACTACCCCGGTCATGTACTAATTGTGGCCATGTCGTCCCTGCAAACTTCTTAATCTCATCCGCCCACCTAACTTTCCACTGCCCCCTGCTACGCTTCCCTGCCCTTGGAATACAGTCCGTAACCCTTAACGTCCATCTTCCCCCGTCATCACATGTCCTGCGTATGCCCATTTCCTTTTCTTTATTTCAACCAAGTTGCATTAACTCGCGCTTGTTCCCTCACCCAATCTGCTCTTTTCTTATCCCTTAACGTTACACCTATCATTCTTCTTTCCATAGCTCGTTGCGTCGTCCTCAATTTGAGTAGAACCCTTTTCGTAAGCCTCCAGGTTTCTGCCTCGTGCGTGAGTACTGGTAAGACACAGCTGTTATACACTTTTCTCTTGAGGGTTAATGGCAACCACCTGTTCGTGATCTGAGAATGCCTGTCAAACGCACCCGAGCCCATTCTTATTCTGCTGATTATTTCAGTCTCATGAGGAAGGAAACAGTGTGTCAAAATGCAGAGAAGGGTGGTGGCCAACAGACCTTTACCAAGCTGATCCAAAACATGTATTTGCTGCTCTAAAAAGGACAATTCAGGCTCGAATGTGTCAAATTTGCTTCTCTAAGAGCGGCCCCAAAACTTCTTTTATTGCTTCCATTTTTTACCTCTTGTTTCTCATCCTGTAGAATTATGTATAATTCATACGCCTTTGTTCGTCACTGTCCTGATCGCCGTAGCACATACGCATGTATACCACATGGGCCCACACTAGCCTTGGCTTTGGGCCCAACAGTTGCTCGCTTATGTTGATGTACAAATTTATGATGAAATAAGTAATGTCTAATGTCTAAAAGCCAGCGGTCTGGTGACGGGAGGAATTATAGGCGAAGGTCACGAACGGTAGCATGCTGTCCCAGTCTTTGTGGTCGACAGAACCGTACATAGAAACCATTTACGTCAACGTTCCCGCTCCGTCACTCCATTTGTCGGCGGGTGGTAGGCGGTGGAAAAGTTGTGCTCGGCAGAACAGGAGCGAGGTTGGTCTTCAACTACTCGGGACGAGAAGGTGCAGCCGAGATCAGTGAGGAGTTGCCGGGGTGCGCCGTGGTGGAAGATGACGTCATGTAAAAGGGAATGTGTCACCTCAATTGCACAGCTTGTGCACAAAGCTGGCGTGATCGCGTACCGGATCGCGTAAGCAGTTGCGACAACAAACCACTTATTGCCAGATGTCGACGTCGGAAAAGGACAGAGAAGATTGAGACCAACGCGAAAAAATGATTCCGAGGGCGCATCGATGGGTTGAAGGCGTCCAGCAGGCAGCAGCACAGCAGGCTTTTTGTGGAGCTAACAGAGCGCACAGGTTGTAACGTAGTGGTGCATAGAGTGGTACACAGGCCTGGCCAGTATAAGCGGTGGCGTACGCGGTCGTAAGTACGCGAAACGTCGAGGTGGCGTGTAGTAGGGGCATTTACCAATTTTTTACGTGGCAGAAGTCACATATGAACATGTATTTACAATTTTTACAATATATAGAACGGTGCATAAGATGGGTGTCGAGAACGATTCGACCTCTACACGTCAAATCGCCGTCTTCGAACTGGCGCCATACTTGGTTGCGCCATGAGAATATATATATATATATATATATATATATATATATATATATATATATATATATATATATATATATATATCTATATATATATATATATATATATATATATATATATATATACTTTGTTCCTAATCAGACGACAGTATTATATATATATATATATATATATATATATATATATATATATATATATATATAATACTGTCGTCTGATTATACAGTTCCTTGAAGGCGCCGCCATTTCGCGGTGAACCAAAAAGCATTATTATTATTATTATTATTATTATTATTATTATTATTATTATTATTATTATTATTATTATTATTATTATTATTATAGCACTGTCCTTCGTCCGGCGCTATGTCGGTGTGTGAAATCGCACTGGAGGGTGCACGGCATACGGACTAATTGAAGTCGAGTGGTAAGTTTTCGCGTTTTTGCGGAGAGGTCTCAAGCAGGTTTTGCGATAGGGGAAACTTCTTAGCGCGTCATTAGTAAGCTTTAAGCTTTGTTATAGCCACAATGTCGAACGGCGAAGGGCTTATACAGGTGCTATCACAGCTCTGCCTGCGATAGGAATGGGAGGCGGGCCAATTTTGAACATTGACGACCCGTAATACACGTGCAACATGTCATATTGTATGTCTATCTGGCCTTGACTTATAATAAGCTCTCCCCGTGTGCCGTGCGGTATGCCTCATCAGCGTAAATAGATGTTAATGGAGGCGACTAGCTCGAAGCTCCGAGGACACACGCTTTGATAGCTCTTGTGCTCCTAAATTTTCCGCACTCCGATTTTCTAAGCATTGTTTGCCATGCGAAAGGCATCAAGCTTTACAAAATAAGCAACTGCAATATAGTTCGACAGGAAGGCTCATTAACATGGATAAAAAAACCTGATGGCAGTGGCCGCGAATATGCCGAGATAAACCAGACACCCGCGACGCGTTCAGAGAACATACGCGCTCTTAGGTCTCGGGTGGTGCCTGTGCAAAGCCACCTCTGGCACTCGAGCTATTCTCTGCAAGGGCAGCTTTATTTTCTTAAGTCTTACGGCACACGATGCGATGCGTCGGCCACACAGCGCATCGGCGAGATACGGAAGCGCGGGAGGGCTCACGTGAACTGGGGGCTGTCGGAACAAGGTAGGCACAGCTTTAGTTGCAGAACGAAAAGAGCACACGCTTATTTTTTTCGTCGGTACTTACTTTGTTCCTAATACGTCCCCGGCCAATTTCTACCATTCTCGGTTGCCAAGCATGGTAATCTTAGAATGCATTTGAACAGGATAACTTTAAGCTGCACGCGCGAAGGGATAGTTGACTTTGTCCGTTAGCAATAGCTTACTGACTCTACGCACCTTTTGTTCATATGCTAGTTTTGTCATGGGTGCCGAGTTCGTCACCGTGCGTTTACTGGGGACAAAATCTGAACATACACTCGCTGAAATTGATGGCGTCAATAACACCTGTTTATGCTGGCAATCAAAAGCGGGCGCTTGTTTGCAGTCGCAGCGGGGGAATCGTCGCTGCTGAAGATACACTTCACATTCGCTTCCGAAAGTTATGTTTCTAGGCGAGTATAGTAAAGCGGTAGCATGTTGACCTTTAGTCATCCGAAATTCCAGCAATTTCAGATGGAGCGCGTTAGAATCGCACTAATTCGCTAAGGCACCGCTTCTGTTCCGAGATACTACTGGGAGATGCGGTGATCCGCACATTACAGTGCGAGCAGGTGTGTATCTGTCGATCTTTACCCATCTATCTATCTACCAGTCTATCATGCCCCGCCCTACCGATTCAGCTCGCAGTGATGGACAGCGGCCAGGAGCTGCTGGGAACATTTGGGTCCCGTAACTAGGGAACCACCCCGTCTGCTACCTGCGTGCACAACCGATTTATTTCGGGCGGAGTAAATGTTGCTTCATCATCATCACAAGTTTATCGCGGATCAATCAAGGGAGTTTTAAGGCATGTACTTATAAGATCCTCTGGGCTGGACTTCTGCGCGATAAGTTGACCTTGTCGCCTGCAGCGTTATCTGACTGAGCTATCTCGGTTGCTCTGTCGCCATAGCCAGAACTTCGAATCCTCGGCTTCTTTTTTTCAATCTGAAGGTAGTCCGCTAGAATTAGCCTCCTCCGAAACACTAAATCCCCAAGCTCGGCGTGGCGCCTGACACCGGCAAAAATGCCGAGAGCCAGTGGGGCTATACTAATCCAGGTACAACCATATTAGGAAGACCCACTAAGCTTGAACAAAAGACACTCCCTCACCAGAACAGGAAGTGGCGTCCCTGGTGCAGTATTTGGCCACTCCCTTCCGAATGACTCATTTGATGAACCAATGGCCCTCAGTCCCCAGCAGCTGCGGAGCACCTGACCAAGGGGGCGGTCAGACCTGTAACGCAACAAAGGGTGATAAGAATCTCTGGGTCCGGACAGGCCGCCAACGGAAACGGACCCTGGGAACGTTTGACACCCGAACTATCTCGAGTGAAGCTACCTTAGCAGGACTCTTTGAGGAACTATCAGATATTGTTTAGGATATCATTGACTTTAGTGAGATTAGAACATGGTGAGGCTTGTACAGTGCTGTCTAACGGCATGTCCTCAGCTATAGAGGTCTCCTAGTTAAGAAGCAATCCGGGGTAGAATTCCTAATCCAAAAGGGCGTAGTGGGCAGGACTGACAAATTCTACAGCGTTAATGAGAGGGTAGCCGTAGTCGTAATCAAACTTAAGAAATAAAGGGTAAAGGTAGTACAAACCTATGCTCCATCGTCCAGTTACAGTGATGATGAAGTAGATCAGTTTTATGAAGATGTTGGATTAGCGATGAGAAAAGTGCAAGCTCAGTATACTGTAGTAATGGGCAACTTCAATAAAAAAGCGGGGAAAAAGCAGGCTGGTGAACAAGCAAAATTGGCAACTACGGCGTCGATTGTAGGAACGTGAGAGGGGAGGTGCTGGTACAATTCGCATAAAGGAATAAGCTGCGAAAAATAAACACCTCTTTCAGGTAGCGTAGCAAGAGAAAGTGAACCTGGAAAAACCTTAACGGTGAAACAAGAAACGAAATTTATTTCATGTTTTCTGCCGACCCCATCATGGTGCGGGATGTAGAAGTGATAGGGAGGGTAAAGTTCAGTGGTCATAGCTTAGTGAAGGCTAAGATTCACCTCAGTTTGAAGAAATAAAAAGTAAAATTGGTAAAAGAACAGGTCCTATTAGAGGGCAATAATGGTAAAAGCAGACAAATTGAGGTTGGTACTTGCAAACAAATATGCAGCCTTAGAACAGAGACATGATGACATAGAGGTAACGAATGAAACCGGAAATAAGCTGGCTTCAGACTATAAATTCAAGTGGGTGGCAAGGCACCAAGGGAACCAGTAGGCAAGCTCTGCGAAGCAACGAAGAACCTTATAAGGAAACGACAAATAATGAAACAGTCCGACTCGAAAGATCAGATAAAATTCGCGAAAGTCGAAACAGATCAACAAGGAGAAAATTAAGGATTATAGAAATTATAACATAAGAAAGGCTGAGCAAGCAGAAATAAATGAACGCAGCATGAAATCAGTGTGAAGAAAACTTGGCATAGGACGAACCAAGATGTATGCACTGAAAGATAAGCAGGGGTAATTTCATCAGCAACCTCGAAGGTATAGTAACAGCAGCGGAATAATTCTATGCTGACCTGTACAGTACCCAGAGGAGTCAGGACACCTCCATTCGAAGCAGTAATGAATGGGATACAGAAGCTGCTCGTATAACTAGCGATGAAGTCAGAAGGGCGTTGCAAGACATGATATGGGGAAGAGTGGCAGGAGAAGATGGAGTAACCATCGATTTAATCAATTATGGAGGAGATATCATGCTTGAAAAGCTTGCGGCCCTTTATACACAATGCCTCACGACTTCAAGTGTACCAGAGAACTGGAAGAATGCCAATATTATACTACCACAAGAAGGGGGACGTTAAAGAATTAAAAAATTATGGACCCATTAGCTTACATTCAGTGTTGTAGAAAAATATTCGCCAAGGAGACCATCGAACACGTGCTCTGCCACTGTCCTCAATACAGCGCGCACCGGCTGTCACTAGCGACCACGTTGGCACGCCTTGACGACAGGCCACTTTCAGAACAGTCAGTTTTGGAATGCCGACGTGAACTGTCGTCCCAGCAAAAGTCGGTCAAGGCTTTGTTAACTTTTCTACGTGACAGTGGCCTATTAGAAAGACTATAATAACCCCATTTCATCCCTTTTCATATTTTTTTCTCACGCTTTTATTTTTGTCACGCTCTTCTTTCCGTCTTTACTACCCCTTTCCCTTCCCCTAGTGCAGTGTAGCAAACCGGAGGTTTTCAGTCTGGTTAACCTCCCTGCCTTTCTCTCATCTGCATCTCTTTCTCTATTCGCCAAGATAAATTCCAATACAATAAGGGCAACACTTAGCTCCAGTCAACCAAAAAAAAAAACAGGTTGGCTTCAGGAAGGGATATTCTACAATGAATAACATCCATATCATCAATCAGGTAATTGAGAAATCCGCAAAGTGAAATCAATTGCTTTATGTAGTTTTCATAGGTTAGGAAAAGGAATTTGATTCAGTAGAGATACCGATAGTCACACTGGCATTACACATTCAAGGTGTACAGGACGCATACGTCCTGTTGTACTTACGCTTCTGGATAAAGACATTTACGTGCTCATCCAGAAGAAGAGTATGCAGATACCTATAAGGAAGGGGGTCAGACAAAAAGAAACAATCTCTCCAATGCTATTCACTGAATGCTTGGAAGAAATACTCAAAATAGTAAACTGGGAAGGCTTAGGAGTCCGTATAAACGGAGAATATCTCAGCAACCTTCGGTTGACGTAATCCGGCTCCGGAACACTGTGGGCGAGTTAAATAAATGATTGTGGACTTTAAGGGAGAGAGTACATGAGTGGGGTTGAAGATTAATGTGCAGAAGACAAAGACAATTTTCAAGAGACTGGCAAGGGAACAAGATTTCAGGATCGCCAGTCAGCCTCTAGACTCTGTGAAGAAGTACGCCTACCTAGGCCAATTACTAACAGGGGACGCCGATCATGAGAAGGAAATTTACAGAATAAAAATGGGATGGAGTGCATGCGGCAGACACTGTCAGCTCCGGACTTGAATCTTACCATTATCTTTGAAATGAAAAGCGCACAATCAATGCATTTTAGCGGTACTAAAATATGGGGCATAAACTTGGAGACTGGCAAATAAGCTTGAGAACAAGTTAAGGACAGCGCAAAGAGCGATGGAACGAAGAATGTTAGGCCTAACGTTAAGAGACAGAAAGAGAGTGGTGTGGATCAGAGAGCAAACGGGGGTAACCGTTATTCTAATTGACATTAGGAGAAAGAAATTGAGCTGCGTAGGTGATGTAATGCGTATGTTAGATAGCCGGACCATTAGGGCTACAGAATGGGTGCAAAGAGAAGGGAAGCACAGTCGAGAACAGCAGAGGACTAAGTGGGGCGATGAAATTAGTAAATTCGCAGATGCTGGTTGAAATCGGTTAATGTAGGACAGGGGTAATTAGAGACCGCAGGGAGAGGCCTTTGTCCTGCAGTGGACATAAGAGGCTGGTGATGATGGTTATTTTCGAATTCTGTTACCCCAGCACAGCAGCTCGCTGCTTTACCCATTCGACCACTTACTACCCAGTCGGCCAGGTAGGTTGGAAAATGGTTAGACACAAACATATAAGCAATCATAGATAGAGAGATAAATAGATAGTCCCGGTAAGGTACGTGGAGTACCACCAAAGAATGCTAACGCATTAAAATCCGACAGGACCCACTCACGATGACTGTCGACGGTAATGAATTTAGTATTGAGTCAATATAGCTACACAATGTATTTCCACCGTCGAAAAGATTTATGTATGAGGCGTGTACTGCAGCGGGACTCATCTTTCGCGCTTCCCTAAGAACACTCGGCGTCATCTAACCCTGCAGCCGCAAAGCCTGCACTTGGGCTCCAAAATTCATGGCGCGCTGGTGCGTGCAAACGTTGAGAAACGTGTCATGGAGGCCGCCGGACTCCTGTCGTGATTTTTTCCTGAGATGCTGCCTCATCTAGGGGCGCTGCCGAAAAGGCCCTCATGGCCTCCGAGACGAGAAGCGCGGTGAACGCTGAGAATATTTCCCTTGCTTGCTGCACACCCAATGGTAGCTACGCAGTGATCGAATGTTGGTTTGACGGTTGATTTAGAAGCCTGTTTCCACACCACTGCAACCTTATGCACTACCCATTCTACCGCAGACTACCCAGTCACGGAGGTAGGCGAGAAAACGGTTAGATACAAATTTACCTTGATGCGTACATAGATCGATACACTAGGGCCACGGAATATATGTATAATAACGCTGGATGCTAAGTCATCAAATATAAAAAAAATCGGTGTAGTACCCTCCATAAACCTAACGCTTGAAACGTTAACGCCGTGGTACGCTAGGGACGCTTTGCTAAAACTGTCAATTTGTCCAAACCCTGGCAGGCCGTGACAGAGACGTCGATCGTGAACAACAACCCGGACCTGTGGCTGCTGATCGACGCAGAGGCATCGCCGTTGACCTGGGTGCGCGCCATGGTGGCGTCAAGGCTTGCTACCTCCGGACGCCAATGGGTCGACATATTCGCCAAGAAAAACAGCGGCACGTGAGTATGGCTGCACCGGTGCGTAGGGTCTCATTGCAGGGCCTGTGTAAGAATAACGCTGGTGTAGGCGCCTTTGCAGTCTCCCCCGACATTCGGCGACATCTGCGTGACGTTCAACACCTACGCGTCGGGCACTGTGATCAGTTTCTGGTTCCGCTCGCAGATGCGATGGTACTGTCAACCACAAAAGTTTTACGCAGCACGAAATCTGAGAAAAAAAGCTGAATGTCTGGGAAGTCTCAGAACGTAGCCTAGTATCCGCATTTACAAGCCTCTACCACTATATGTGAACAACCTTCTGATGTTATGTTTTACTGACTGCTGCTGTTACAGACTGCTCAGAAATTGGAACATTTTCCGAGATCTAGTGCTCCGTAAATCTTTGTGGTTGATTTTACATTTGGTGGTTGCTTCGATGTGCGAAGGCACTCGGCCAGGAATAAAATCTCAAGCCCGTGAGATTTGGCGGTTGCTGTTGCTAAGGCCGACGAATCTCTGAATTTTTTTCATATCCCGTGGCAACAACGGCCATACAACGTGATTATCGTGGACGCTCTATCGGATAGTTTCCCATTTATGGTTTTTTCGTACATTGTGGAATTAGCAAAAAGAGAAGCTGCACGAGCCACAGTGGCCTATAAAGCGTGCTGGGCATTAGCGATGTTGTCGTGTCAGTTTCGCGAGCTGTCATGCCAGTTTGACAGCAGTGAGACACAGGGTTGTAAACCACTTCTATTGGGCTTGATGTGTATCTAATGCCTTAGTTCTTTACCTCAGTGTCGAAAGTATTGCTGAGCAGCATAGTGTGCCATTATGCACTACCGTCCTTCTTTCAGCTCTTTTCTTAGGTTTGTGATTATCATGGGCGTTGCTATAATGTACGTTTTGATGAAGTGTTTCGTAGCGGATGGCACAAAGGTGAGCTTATATTCCGCAAAGGTGTAAGTGCCGGATGTTTCTTTGAGCGCTGAATGCAACTTCTAAAGAAGCAGTCTGGCTCCGGGGGGAGGGTAGGTTGGGGATGGGGACGCGCTCTACTCTGGATGACCCGGGCAGACGC
This sequence comes from Dermacentor albipictus, assembly GCF_038994185.2. Classification (NCBI taxonomy): domain Eukaryota; kingdom Metazoa; phylum Arthropoda; class Arachnida; order Ixodida; family Ixodidae; genus Dermacentor; species Dermacentor albipictus. Next base: position 123,674,322 of record NC_091826.1, read on the forward strand.
GTGCGTACGCCCGAGCCGCTGTAGCTCGAAAGCCATCTGCGACGGGGACAGAGTCCGCTGTATTTTCGCGGCTTAGTTCACGTTGAAGCGAGAGGCAACACGAAGGTCAATTCGCTCGATGCTGCTGCCGCGCTTCCTCGCTCCAGCATTCTGACAGCGAGTTTCCGCGGTGATCGAGTGAGATGTGTTCGCGTTTTTAACACGCTAAGAATTAACAATCTGAAATGTTTGTTAAGTTAGTAAGTATCCATACGTTTACAAGATTACACGGCCGATAAAGCTACTATTCTTACTTCGTATAGCTGTCCACTAATTTGCTATTGCAATCGATGCTCGCCTTTATGGCGAATTTTTATTAATTAATTAATTAATTAACTTATTTATTTATTCATTTAGTTATACTGCATTCCTGTTTGGCTATATACGGAGTGGTAAATACATTGAGCGTTCCGCGGTCTAATCATGCAGGCGTGCTCACTTGATATCCGCAGGGGGCCCACCATGTTCAAAAGTGGTGGGCGCAAACTGCCATTCCTGGCTTGCTGCCCGAGCCTCTTTCACGCCATTTCAGCACCCTACGGGTCAAACGCGAGTGTGCATAGCCGAGGAACCATGATATTTCTGCAACAAATTGCACGATTGTAGCCCTTATAAATACTGATGAGTGTAGGATTGAGTTTGATGCATTATTCTTACTATGACTGAGTGAACTGTTAGTGTGCGCACGTATTGTGCACTTCTTCTCGTCTTTCATCCGGGTTGCGGTTCCTACCCACAGCAACATGTTCAATCACCAACTCGCCCAGCTTGCCGTGTTAGCTGAGTGAGATCTCTCGAACGCGATCACCCCGTCTCTCGGATCGGCACACGTGCTGCTGACCTATGCCTCTCTGCCGAGCGAGAGGCTAGCTCTGATTGTATCAGGGAATATGGCTGCATTTTCCACTACAATCAATGTAGTGCGCCAATGGTGTCATGTGTGCTCGCGACCTGTCCATGGTCAAGTAATGGCTTTCTTTGATCTACAAAGTAAGGCGCGGGTGCACGGCACTCTTGCAAAGACGAAGGCGGTCATCGCATTAGCGCTCACTGCTTCTTGTACACAAGCTGTAGACAGGAGGTAAAAAGAAAGCTTACCCGAAATTGCTTAGGCCAAGAGGGAACTCCGGAGGAGGAATAAACTTTTATTGTAGAACCAGCACTTTATGATGGCCAGGCCTAAGCCTCCCACGAAGGGACGTCGAGAGCTGGCCTCGCCACCGCCTCGCGGGCGTGCTGGGTCGCCCAGGTTTGGTCATCGAAGGCGGAGCTCCGTAGAGCCTCATGCAACCTCGACGAGCGAGTCGTGGTGTTAGTCTGTGTGTACTGTGCTGGGCCCTCCCATAGCATATGCGGAAGCGTAGCCGGGTGAATTCCACAGCACCGGCAGTTGGGGGTAGTGTAGACGTCTTGAAATATAAGGTGGAGGCGGGCGGGTGAAGGGTACGTGTTTGTTTGTAGTAGACGCAGGGTGGTAGCGTGCGCCCGGCTGAACTTAGGGTGAGGCGGGGGGAAGGTTCGGCGACTGAGGTAAAAGGCCTTAACGAGATCGTTGTATGTTGTCAGATTGTCCCGGGTGTCCAACTCATCTCCAGTGACTCCGGCGCGGTTGACTAGTCCTCGTGCAATGGAGTGGGTGGCCTCGTTGAGATTGGGGAGGTGTGGGTGGACAGGGCCCGCATGGGCCGGGATCCATGTTAGGGAGATTATGCTGTCTTTAGAATGTGGTGCCTGGCAGAGGATGCGAAGAGCTTGGGGAGGAATACGGCCTTCGCTGAAGTTAGTAACGGCTGAGCGAGAGTCACACACTATGGTGTGACAGGTGGGATCTAAAGTGGCCAGGGCGATGGCCACTTCTCCAGCCGTCTCGGCAGTTGGGGTAGTGACGCTGCAGGCGTGGTGTAGGACACCATCGCGTGTGGCGACGGCCGCAAATCGTGTGCCATGGGAGTACTGGGCTGCATCAACAAATGTGACGCCAGGTACGTGGGCAAGGGCTTTTATGATAGCTCCGACCCGAGCTTGGCGCCGGGCCCTCTTATATTCAGGGTGCATGTTTCTAGGGATGGAGTCTATGTAGATCCAGCTACGGATGTCGGTCGGGATCGGTTGTTTGGGGCACTGTTGCTGATGGTAGGTGAAGCCAAGCGTGGACGGAATAAAGCGCCCCGTTTCAGTAAGGGTGAGCCGTTCAAGCTGAGAGCGTTGTTGGGCTTCAATGAGTTCGGAAAGGTTGTTGTGAACTCCCAGTTGGCTGAAGAGTTCAGTGCTGGTGCAATGCGGGAGACCAAGTGCTTGCTTGTAGACCCCTCGTATGAGGGTGTCCAGCTTGTTTTGCTCAGCCCGGTACCAGTTGAGGTACGCAGCAACGTAGGTAATGTGGCATATGACAAAGGATTGGACGAGTCGGAGAAGGCTTTCTTCTTTGAGTCCCCCTCGCCGGTTAGATATACGTTTAAGAAGTCGTAGGGTGTTTTGAGATTGGGCACAGATCTTGTTGAGAGCCAAGGCGTTGGAGCTGTTGGTAGAGATGGTGAGACCGAGAACCCGGATACTAGGGACGTGTGGGATAGGATTGCCATCTTGAAGGCGTAGGGTGATGGCGTCACAGGGTCGCTGATCAGATTTGGGGTTTGGGAGGGCGACCCCGCTGAATGGGCTTGTATAGCAGAAGCTCGAATTTAGCCAGCGAACAGCGCAGTCCGGTCCTTCGGAGATAGGCTTCAACCGTGTCAATCGCCGTTTGGAGGGCTGACTCCACTTGACCATCACTGCCTCGGTACGACCAGATGGTGATGTCGTCGGTGTAGATGGTATGGTTGATATTGTCGACTTGCTGTAGTTGCTTGACAAGGCCAATCATGACTAAGTTAAAGAGCATGGGAGAGGTAACTGAACCTTGCGGGGTGCCTTTGCTGCCAAGGGGAAGCTGGTCTGATCGTAAATCTCCGGCCGAGAGGGTAGCCGTGCGATTGGAGAGAAAGTCACGGATGTAATTGTAGGCTTGCTCTCCCAGGTGGAGGCTGGAGACCTGGTCAAGGATAACTGTATGGGAAATGTTATCAAAGGCTTGAGTGAGGTCGAGTACGAGGATGGCTTTCATGTTACGGGTACGATCGTTTAGCACTTGATGTTTGAGCTGCAACATAGCGTCTTGAGTAGAAAGATGAGGGCGAAATCCAATGATGGTGTGGGAATAGAGAGAGTTGTCTTCGAGGTGACTGTTGATGCGTGCTAAGAAGGCGTGTTCTGTCACCTTGCCTACGCATGAAGTAAGGGAGATGGGCCTTAGGTTATTGAGGCTAGATGGTTTGCCAGGTTTTGGGATTAGGATAAGGTTGGAAGCCTTCGAGGCAGCTGGGAGGGCACCACTGCGCCAGCAATCGTTGATGTAGTCAATCAGATGGGACAAGGACTCGTCATCGAGATTGCGAAAGGTTTTGTTAGTTACCCCATCTGGCCCTGGAGCAGAACGACCATTAAGCTTGCGTAGAGCAGCATGTATTTCAGATACGGTGAAATCGGCGTCTAGTGTAGGGTTGGGGCTACCGATGTAATTGCTGTGTGGACTGACTTGTTCCCTGGAGATATATCTGGTGCAGAGGTAGTCAAGCACCTGTTGTGGACCTTGCTTAAGGGTCTCCGTATAAACGAGCTTCTGCAGCCGATCCTGTTGGGTGGTGCGGGTGGTGGTATTATCAAGCAGATGTTTGAGGAGTTTCCACGAGGAAGGGCGATGAAGATGTCCATCCACCGTGTTACATAGCTTAGTCCATTGTTTTCGGCTGAGGGTGTGACAATGCACCTCGACGGCTGTGTTGAGTTTGGATATCTTACTTCTGAGGCGACGGTTGAGGCGCTGCCCCTTCCATTGAGCTAGGATGGAGGCTTTAGCCTCCAGAAGATGGGCGAGGCGGCTGTCCATGCGTTCAACTAAGGCATCTGTAGTTACCACCAGAGTGGCCGTTTGAACACCAGTGCGTAGCGCTTGCATCCAAGTGGTAATGTCGGTAATGCCTTCTGCTGAGGTAGAACCTATGCGTATTTTTCGAAAAACATCCGAGTCGGTAATGGTGAATTCTTTAGTGGGGACAGGGGCGGCAGCGAGTTGGGGTAAAGAGAGAGCAAGGATATAATGGTCGCAGCCCAGGTCTTGCTGGGTATTGGTCCAGTGTGCATTGTTGATATGTTTGATGAAGGTGAGGTCGGGGTAGAGTCCCGGGTAGTGGAGGTACCGAGGCGTGTAGGAAAGGAGGGATCCGTGATGAGCGTAAGGCCTAAGTCGTGGTAATCTTTCCAGAGGTTGCGAGCTGCAGCTTCCGTGCGAACGTAGCCCCAGCCTGTATGGGCGAGGTTGAAATCACCGCCGATGAGTAGGGGGTGCGTTCCAGCTACGTGAAGAGCCTTCTTAAAGAGGGTGAGGAGGAAGCGACACCTTGTTTTGTCCTTGGGGCTATTGTAAATGTTCAGAAGGAAGATGCATTCTTTCCGTTTAAGATTGGGAATTAACTCGAGGAATAGATGTTCGATGTGAGGACTATTGAGATAATGTTCAATAACAGGAATACGACGCCGTACTAGGGTGGAGACCCTAGTACGGAGCGCAGGAACTCCGGAGCGCATTCTTTTTTCTATTTACCATAACTGGATATTCTTGATGCCAGAAGAGTCGAGCACGAGTACACGAAGTCAGCCAGTGCGTTATGTCGAACCACCTGGACAATCTAGGCTCCTACGCGACATAGGTTGTTGGCGATGTTTGAGCTCCGCAAGCTTTACTATTAATATTATTGTACAGGTGAAGCGAGTGGAAGCGCAGGAATTTACTTAGCTGCGTTTTGGATCGATGATATCGATTAGCGGCTGTAGCTGATGGGGGTTCGTTCAAAACGTGCAGGGTTGTTTATTTCTTGTGGTCAGCACGAAATCCAGTGCACGGGCTAAAGTGAACATATCCCATGTCGGAACGCTTGAACCGCTGAAGTGTTGGAGCGTCACATTCACGCTACCGCACATTATTTTGTAAGGACTTTCACTCCACACCAGTGCTTATGTTCACGGAAGAAACTCTGTCTGCTACGTACAGCAACCACAAGGACCGTAACCCCTAGTTAGAGTGCTATGTTTCGTGTGTAGTTAATAGGAATATTTATTCCTTTACAAACAGAATAAAAGTTCACCGTCACACCTAACGCCGCCGTATTTGTTGCTGGAAGTCATTCCACGTTAACCACGAGCTAAAAGCCTCCAACATGGTCGTGGACAATGTGACAATTTTGTCCTAATGCAAGATTATTCTTTGTCGCGCTTAATCAGCGGTCCGAATTGCGCTTCGCCAGCGTTATCACCGGCATCGTTTGTACATGAAGAGTGAATCGGCTAAAACTAAGCGCCCTATAACGCCAGAATGTACAGAATTTTCTTTTCTCGCCATCCAAAGTTTCACGTTTGCACTGAATGATAGCAAGTTAGTCTCGCCTGCACAAGAAAATAGTGCTGGCCTGCCTCCTTATGCTTATATTATCGCTTCAGAGCAGTAAAAATGCCTACATTTTTTTTACTTTGGTGGCTTACCATCGTGCAGTAGAACTGTCATTCGTTAACCCTGTCGCCGACAGCAGGAAATATCGGTCCCCCTTTTTAGCGCAATATATTTGCCCTAATGTTGCCTCTAGTGGTGAAATATAACAACCACTCTAAAGTTTTCTGCGTGGCTGTTTTTGGACATGATTAGCATACTTTTTTCATTTATTTCGATCTTCATCATTACTGCAGGCGTGTTTCTCAATTTGTCATTAAAGCGAAGCTTTCTTTGCCTCTTCGATTTTTCCACTACAGTGCTGTTGCTTCTGTCGCTGTCTTGCTCGCCGCATTGGGGGAGCGGAGGTTAACAGGGGGGCAGCACGAAGCTTGTACGTACACGGCAGGTTCGCTGCAGAGGGGAAATACCATGCGAGAAACTCCTTTGGGTCTTTCCATCGCGTCCTGTAATGACCTCTAGAGCTTCCTCAGCGTCGCTGCAATACTCCCAAGACTGCCGTAATTGTCCGTGAACACTGCGCCGGTTAAACGCCGCTCGCGGACGCAGGGCTCCACAAGGACTCTCTTCACACGTTCAACGAGATTAGAAAGCCCTATGAGCTCGGCAGTAGGGCCTATACCTCGCCCCACGCCAAAACTCTCCAGGCATTAGTCTTCCATCCTTCGCATGCCGAGACCGGGTCCTATCGCAGCCTATAGCGATGCTCAGCCAATACGCGGACTCGTTCGAGCCCGATTGCGCGGATTGCGGAGATCCCTTCTGCACTTGAGAACACATGGTCTAGGAGTGTCCCTCGTTATGGGACCACAATCATCTCACCACGGAAGGAGAGTGGGAGGTGGCGCTCAAGAGCTGCACCCTGGCCGCTCAGCTACGGACCGTCCAGAGGTCCCGCGGCTCGGTGGTCAGGCACGGTCTGCCCATCCCGACGTGGGAGCAGCCCGCCCTAGTATTGTCGTTTCGAAGTCGCTCTTCACGACATAAATAAAGTTCACTGCCTGCCTGCCCCCGCAAAAGCATTTCACAAGCTGCATCGCTTAGCTTTGTACTAACGCGCCACAGTACAGAATGGCAGATAGGAGGCAGGGAGAGAAGGTGTAGAACGCGTATAATCGACGCAGTCAGGAGACTAGTGAATGAGAGTATTGCCACTTTTCGCTCCTGGCAGCTCGTACACATGGCAGGAGCGCGGGTTAGTCAGAGTGCGATGTAAAAACGCAAGGAAGCGCTACTACTAGACACGGCAGCAGTGGCGGAGAGGCTGAATAAGTTTAAGTTCAAGGTGCGATACACTTACGTTTCTGCTATTTCTGAAAATAAAACAAAGTGCAAATTTGTCAAGTGGACAACTGACAGAGAGCGCGCAACCACAAAGCCGTATTAAAGCGCCCTAATCTCTAGGCGACACTACGGAAGCGGCCGCAGGTCAAATCAACACTTCGGTGCTCGCCGCAGTATATATCTCTGCGGCTATAGCGATGCTCGAGGTCGCGGGTGCGATCCCGACCGCGATAGCCGCATTTCGATGGGGACGAAATCCAAAAACGCTCGTGTCTTAGATTTAGGTGCACGTTAAATGAACCCGAGGTAGTGAATATCAACCTGTAGCCCCCGCTAAGGTGTGCCCGACTGTGGTTTTGGCATGTGAAACACCATAACTAAAGTATGATACTTCTGCCCATATGAGATGTGCCATGTTAGGCAATGACAATGTTCAACCTTCTCAGAGGTTAGAAAGTATGGCGCACGACAACGCCTCAAGCAAACACATCCCCCTGTGTGTGTTCTGTGTACTACGCAGACAAACAGCAGTGCTTCACGCAAGGTAACGCTTAACGACAACTCACCGCTCTCGTTTTGCACTAAAACGCCGAAGCACTTAAACGTTAGCTGTAAACATCGCCGTGAATTATCGTCAGTCAACGCAAAAATCACAGAAATATTCGCTTACATCGATTCGCGCACTGCATAGAGTCTGTATAAGTTGTCTTCATTTCCCACTATTCTTTTTTTTATTCCTTGCGTTTTTGAGGCCGCTGAAACGATTAAAGGAGGTAATTATGAGTGAATGTATTCCACATTCATGCTTTAAATTATCCCGAAGACATTTTGAGGACGCCTGTGTATTCTATGAATTGTATTTGCAATTACTATAGTGAACAGTCACGTATTGCTCATTTATTAGCCTCCTGTGGACATTAAGGTACTCTGTATACTAGAAAATTATAGTGTCTGAGACTTTTAAAGATGCATGTGTTTTCTGAGAACTCCTGAAGTTAACAAAGTTAATGCCTGAAAGGTGATGCTGGTACAAATGGTACAGTTGTCCTACGCATACTGTATAATATACATCCCGCTTATTATTTTCATGCAAAATGCTTGTCCGGTTTTAGATACGGCTTTCTTTTTTTGAAGAAAACTTAATAAAGAAGACATTCGTACGTATCTGTGCTTTTGTGGCGTGCACCCGTGGTTCAGTGACGTTGATTCCAGAGCATCATATTGTACGTAATGAAACCTATAAGAGCTGTTAATATAAGGCTGTATTGTGCGCTTCTTTCTTTTTCTTTGGGGGGAGGGGTAGAGGGAGGATTTGCGTTCGCATCTCATTGAAGTGTCTTAATGACTTACCACAGTGGAGCATAGCCATTGGTTTTCTATAAAATGGTAAGGAATGAAGAATGTTTAATTGCTCAAGTTTAGACTCCTATGTGAAAAGCTAAGATAGGGGAAGTCGTAGTGGAAAGCTTCGGAATGATTGTGTCCACCTGTGGTTTTTAAAGAAGCAGATGCGTATACGTTGAGAATGCGCGTGCCTGGCTTCAGGCTTTAATAATGGGTATCTGCTAGTTTATGCTGTGCAGAGGAACACCATGACCTCTGGTTGACAGCTGAAGCAAGGGAACAATTGAGGAGTGCTACCTGACTTTGAGAAATCGCTGGGTAGTTGTCATCGTAAGATGCGGTCTTTTTAACCTTCGCTTCAGAATCACGAAATTAATTTTAACTGTTTGTCATCTAATTTCACATGTGACATTGTCACCGTGTGCAGAGACTGCTCGTGGTTTGGAGAGCTTGAAATGTGTTCTCGCTTTCGTATTTATAAGCAATTGCTCTGTGCAGCGTGCCAATGTTGAACGGAAAACGCAGCAGGTTTACCACCCTTGCAGGTACAACAACCAGTACCTTGTTGTCGACTACAAGCTCTTCAAGCCTGGAACTGCTATTGTGAACGACACGCTGTGGATCCTCGAACAAATGCCGTAAGCACACGTCCTTCTCATCTCTCGTGCAACTTGATATAGCCCTTTTCTTTTTCATTGCAGTGGAATAATGCGTCAAAAGGACGTCAGTGACATTCTTCGAAAAAAGTCGTATTGGCCCAGCTACGATGTCGCGTGAGTACTCGGTTCGTTTTGTACCAAGTGCAGGCATTATTTTCAAATGAAATGGCGCTTACTTTCACATGTTTTTCGCGTTCCAGTCTCGCACTTTGCGAAAAAATATTGCCCCTATAAATATGATTCTTCATGGGAGACGAAGTTGTATTTTGCACTTGCCCGCCTTTCACCATATCATTGCTAACAATCTGTGTGCGGCTGCTATGTTTTCATCAACACAAAACTCCACCGTGCTTTCTTTAGCCACAAAGGCTAACGGGCCCAACCACGCCGGGCCCGAATATTCTCGGTACCGATCAAGTTTGGCCAATATTGGCGTTGGGGCGGGCTCATGTGGGCTGCGCATGTCACTTTAAGACTCGGGCCGGGCTCGCACCCAAAAAAGACGACTCCTGCGGTGCTCTAATTGCTGCTCTCTTGTCTGTTATCTTACTTGCGCGGGTCAAGTATCCATCCGGAGACTCTTGGCTGTCCTCCCATACAGCACCGTCACTTGCGCCTGAAACCGAGCACCTGTAGGCTCCGTGAATTAACTGTCGAAAGTGATCACGCTCGCGTTTGGCGTCTTCACCGGATGTTTATCATCCGCTGTGTCTGTGCACGGGGCTAAAGTATGCAGAAGAGAGAATGTATAAGTATGCGGCAATACGGAGGTCTCAGAATAAGAACTATGTGCGCTTGCTCGGGGACGATCAATTCCACGGGTGACGTCATCATCATCATCATCAGTCTGGTTACGCCCACTGCAGGGCAAAGGCCTCTCCCATACTTCTCCAACAACCCCGGTCATGTACTAATTGTGGCCATGCCGTACCTGCAAACTTCTTAATCTCATACGCCGACCTAACTTTCTGCCGCCCCCTGCTACGCTTCCCTTCCCTTGGGATCCAGTCCGTAACCCTTAATGACCATCGGTTATCTTCCCTCCTCATTACATCTCCTGCCCATGCCCATTTCTCTTTCTTGATTTCAACTAAGATGTCATTAACTCGCGTTTGTTCCCTCACCCAATCTGCTCTTTTCTTATCCCTTAACGTTACACCTATCATTCTTCTTTACAAAGCTCGTTGCGTCGTGCTCAATTTGAGTAGAACCCTTTTCGTAAGCCTCTAGGTTTCTGCCCCGTAGGTGAGTACTGGTAAGACACAGCTATTATATACTTTTCTCTTGAGGGATAATGGCAACCTGCTGTTCATGATCTGAGAATGCCTGCTAAATGCACCCCAGCCCATTCTTATTCTTCTGATTATTTCCGTCTCATGATCCGGATCCGCCGTCATTACCTGCCCTAAGTAGATGTATTCCCTTACGACTTCCAGTGCCTCACTGCCTATTGTAAATTGCTGTTCTCTTCCGAGACTGTTAAGCATTGGTTTAGTTTTCTGCAGATTAATTTTTAGACCCACTCTTCTGCTTTGCCTCTCCAGGTCAGTGAGCATGCATTGCAATTGGTCCCCTGAGTTGCTAAGCAAGGCAATATCATCAGCGAATCGCAAGTTACTAAGGTATTCTCCATTAACTTTTATCCCCAGTTCTTCCCAATCCAGGTCTCCGAATACCTCCTGTTAACACACTGTGAATAGCATTGGAGATATCGTATCTCCCGCTATAGATATCTTTCAGTATTTTTACATACGGCTCGTCTACACCCTGATTCCGTAATGCCTCCATGACTGCTGAGGTCTCGACGGAATCAAACGCTTTCTCGTGATCAATGAAAGCTATATATAAGGGGTGGTTATATTCCGCACATTTCTCTATCACCTGATTGATAGTGTGAATATGATCTATTGTTGAGTAGCCTTTACGGAATCCTGCCTGGTCCTTTGCTTGACAGAAGTCTAAGGTGCTCCTGATTCTATTTGCGATTACCTTAGTAAATAGTTTGTGCGCAACGGACAGTAAGCTGATCGGTCTATAATTTTTCATGTCTTTGGCGTGACGTGCACAGCTTCAAATGAGAATCGCAGTGAAGGCGAAAGACGCGCAGGAAGAAAACAGCAATCCGCTTGCCATATTTGTCTGTATTTCCTATCCAGCACGCGGCTCATATTTAATAAATACTATTACGAACTTGCGCAAATGTTGGTCCCCTAAGCCACTTGCTTGTCTCTTGCATGCAGCCGTGCTACTCGTACCTAGTTAACTGCTATACTGTGTCGTGTGACAATCCGTTAAGAAAATACTAGCCAATTTGGGAAAGCTTTTACTCGAAGCCGGTAGTCAGCATTGTACGATTTCCTGCTGTAGTGCCGAAACGGACATTTATTTATTCAATGGATACGCCCAACGAATTAACGAAGCCTTTTCTTCCTGCCTGAGAAACATATTTTTACCGTAATACTAACTGAAATTATATTTATTGTCGTTTCATAGTTAAAGAATGATAGGAAAAAAAGCTGCACTGAAGCAGCCTGACTAGCCCTTACAGTAACTTAACAAATGCTAGGTAATTATGCAAAACAAAGGAAATATGTATACAGGAATAACGTAGCAGTCAGCGAAAACAGCAGCAGTATAACGCGACCGAATACACGAAAATAACTACAAAGAGTAAGCTGAAATGTAGGTAATCCTACAGTAACAAATAAAAAAAAAATTTGCAACAATGGTGCATAAATTCCAATAACCAATGTCATATTGTGATATATTTTACTTTGCAATAAAAATGACGGACACTTGTGTGAACGTTGGCCCATTCAAAAGGACACAGTGATCGATCATTAGTAATCGGCTCGCATATAAATAAACGCAAATTGTAACTACTTACGACCAGTGCCTCCTGCCGTCCTGGACTGCGCTTCCCTTCTCTTGGTATCCATCTTGTAACCATAATGGTCCGACGGTTATGTAACCTGCACATTTCATGACCTGCCCGGCTGTATTTTTTTCTCCTAATGTCAATTAGAATATCAGGTCTATTCGTTCGCTCTCTGATACAACTTGCTCTCTTTGTGTCTCATAATGTTATGCCTAATATTCTTCGTTCCATCGCTCTTTGCGCGGTCCTTAACTTGTTCTCAAATTTCTTTGTCATTCTCCAAGTCTCTGCCACATATGTAAGCACCGGTAAAGTTCGCTGATTGTGCACATTCCTTTTCAGTGATAATGGTAAGCTTCCAATCAGGAGCTGACAATGTCTGCCGTATGCGAGCCAACCCATTTTTATTCTTCTGTAAATTTTCTTCTCCTGATCAGGGTTCCGTGTGATTAATTGACCTAGGAAGACGTACTCCTTATAGAATCTATAAGCTGACTGGCGATCCCGAACTGTTGTTCCCTTGTTCGGCTATTCATCATTATCTTTGTCTTCTGTATATTAATCTTCAACCCCACTCTTGCACTCTCTCTGTTTAGGTCGTCAATCATTTGTTGTAACTCATCTGCATTGTTGCTGAATAGAACAATGTCATCGGCAAACGTAAGGTTGCTGACATATTCGCCGTGGATCCTTACTCCTAAGCCTCCCCACTTTAATAGCTTGAATACTTCTTCCAAGCACGCAGTGAATAGCATTGGAGAGATTGTGTCTCCTTCTCTTACCGCTTTCTTTACAGGTATCTTCCTACTTTTCTTGTGCAGAATTAAGGTAGCTGTGTAATCTCTGTAGATATTTTCCAAGATATTTACGTAGGTGCTCTGTATTCCTTGATTACGTAATGCCTCTATGACTGCTGGTATCTCCACTGAACCAAATGCCTTTTGATAATCTAGGAAAGCCATATAGAGAGGCTGATCGCATTCGCAGATTTCTGGATTACCTGATCTATGACACGTATGTGATCCATTGTAGAGTAAGTTAGGACATTTGCGGGCGCTAATTGGAATCGGCTGGCGCAGGACAGTGGTAATTCGGGATCGCAGCGAGAGGCTTTCATGCTGCAGTGGACATAGAATTTGCTGCTGCTGCTGATGATGATGATAAGCAGTGTAATTTTGATTTGTTTTGTTTTTTGCAGCTACTTCGAGGACATATTCGTGATAAGCGGTCAAACAGAGCTTGTGGAAGAGTATGGAGATTACTACAGCTACGACAAGGCACCGAGGGCAAACATATTCAGGCGATACCACACGAACGTCACTGACGTGGAATCCATGACGGCTCTGATGAGGTAATGTAACATGTTCTAGCCACTTTCTCTTACCAATGGCAAGGAAGAGACCATACATAAGTCAACAGCATTGTCGTCAATACAGGGGACCTACATAGCGAAATTAAAACACAGCGTTCCAACATTGAGAACATTGAGCATCTTACAGTTAATTTCGACAGGTTGACCTGCCCCCGTTTTCTTGCTAGGTGTCAGAAAAATAAAATTGCACTGGTTGATCAAAAAGCAAGTTTGCGTTTTTGTCTGGTAGATTCGGATCAACTCGCACAGCGACGGAGCGCTCACCGTTAATCCGCCTAGGAGAGACGGATTTCAGCTGAAGCCCAATGACGCGTCCCCGTCACTTCCGGTTTAGCCGGGTGACTCGGCGGTTTTCTGCTGAAGGCCGAAGTGAAAACGCGATATGGCGGAGGAATTCGGGCCCAACTTTCACTGCGCTCTCTGCCAAAGCGTATTTATTTTTCTCTGGGCCATCTGAATTGGGTCACCCCGTTGCTTTTTCGCAGATTCTGCACACCGCTCTAGATTGGCCAGTGGAATTGACCATTATATTTCGTGTGCTTTAGGGAAGATGCAGTGGAAGTGAGAAACCCAGAAGCGGCTTAGATGAGGGCGTGATAGGGATTGCCTTCTTCAGTAACGCATTATCAGTAGCGACGAGCGTACGGGTCATGCGATAATCACTCATAAAGTGAATAAATAAATTTCACGAAATACTTTTTATTTCGTGACGTTAGACGCATGTTGTAATTCCGGATTCTCGGACCGCTATGGGAACATATCTATGTGCATGAATTGAATGCACACGACCGCTTTGCGTTTAACTCCGTCGCGGCCTCGGGTGACGCCAACGCTCTTCGTTGACTTCTCTGATAGGAGCTTCTAAGCACGTTCCCGGGGCATGGAGATGTCGAAAGGGGGCAGCGCGTTGCTGTGCTTTTGGTCCCTGCCATTGCGCCATAACGTTCTGGCCGGTGTGTTTGCCCAGGATTTCCTCTGGTCCCCAAAGTAGTGAAAGGAAATTAAATAAACACGGGGAAACCCGTACCTATTGATAAACAATAACGGGTTTAGAGCCGATGAAAACGAAAAACATGAGCGGTTGCAAAAATTAAAAAGTGCACCATTTATGATAAAAGCCATTGGGAAAAGAAAACGTGGGCACGGTAAATCCTCATGTCCTAAGGGTCAATCAGCCAGGGCACAAGGCCCTCGTGGAGAACGTTTATTGAGAAGGAAGCAGGAAGCTAGTGTGAATGATATAGAGCGATTGTCAGGTAGGAAGTGGCCGTAAAGAAGATGTCGACGGCAGGCTTGATTCAGCATCAGGAACTCCTCGCCCACGATTCTGGCAATAGAACTTGCAGGCGAGGGAAAACAAGTGAGCATAGAACAAAAAACATGACAGAAAATTAATAAGTAAAGAAAAAGGAACGAGAGAGAAAGAGAGAAAAAAAGGAAAAACAGTATTCCATCTGTGGAATGTGGTTATATGGAAACGTGCTCCAGCAGTGGTCAGGGGTTTGCTGCTGTGGGCCAGGCATGTTGGGCTCGCCCGCTACTGGGGCTCAGACGTGGGGCACACGCGGACGCCAGCAACATGGCCGCACGCCTCGGATGGCGTCGCCTTAGCACACACGGCAAACAGGAGCCAACGCTGGCCACGAATGACCCAGCCGGTCATTCGTGGCAGCTCAATGATTTACGAGTGTTCACTTACATTTTTTTAGAGCTGCTGCCTTCTTTGTGAACACGTGGTTATTGCCAAGTTCTTTTCAAACTAGTCCTGGTGCATTTTTGGCTACTTCATTCAGCCTACATACTTGATGCCATATTGCACAACGTTTTGCGCCACCCAACCACGGGCCACCGCTCTTTACTGGAGCATTTTCAATAAATATTTTTGCTCATTGTTGTTTCAGTCATGAGTTGAGTGGTTTGATAGCTGGTCTAGTCAAACGGGTGAAGTGGCAGACAGTTTTGCCACTGATTCAAGTGAGATGATGAACAGAAAAAAACATAATTTTTTTCTCTGGGTTCTTGCACTTTCACGCGTAAACATAGATAGTATTGTCGCGAATAGGTATACGCATTTCCACCGTAACTCACCAGCGTTTATGTCACATCCCTACGCCCATCAGTTAGTCTAGCGTTGCCGTGCATATTTGAACTAGGTGCTTGTTACGGAACGATCTGCGCAGCTCAACAACTCAGTCCCTGAAAACACCCAAGAAAACATTTTAGCGTCCTTTTCGGTTTATAAAAGGGTGCTATGTTTGCCCATTAACACCTTCCCGCTTAAAGGGCAAGATTGTTTGTTTATTGCGAGAAATAAAGTATTCTTGGTGATTTTCGCGAGGAGTAAATGGGATTGTTGTGGCGGAAGGACCCAAATACATTATGCAACAATCCCTAGCAGCTATCGCTGCTGAACTGCAGAATTAAATATTTTGATGCGCACCAGGTAGCCAGAATTAAGACACAGTTTAAAAATGAGGTTTCCTTTATTGCAGATTTGATTTGAGTAGTGGAGAAGAATAAAATGTCCTATAGCCACAAAAATAGGTGCCGTAGCCATGGTACACGATGGTACAAAGCAGCAATTTTAAGGGCGTACAATATCTTATAATGCACCTCGAAGGGTGGCCACTACACTATGGGTTACCATGGTGAGGTGGAGTATGTCGAGATGCAGTCCTGGGATATTGTGTCAGAAATAGCACCGCAAGAACCGTTGGAGTTTTATGCCACGGTGTCGAACTGAACCTTAATCTGAACCGAAAGGTGTACTTGAACCGCAATCGTAGCCGCAATTGAACCCGAACCCGAACCAATATTCTGAGAACATGCCTACACCCGAACTGAACCTGAACCGCAAAAATAATGTAGGTTACCGGCTCGGCACGACACGGTTCAAGCATATAGGGGCGCCATAACGTAAAGATATTTTAAACTTTTCCAATTGTGCAATCAGCTCTCCAGGATTGGTAAAATATTGTCGGGCCACCCGCAATTCGCCTTCGCCTGCCTGTCACGCGACGCCACGAAAACCGCGATAACTCCCCGTATGATTATATGTGTACACTCTGTTTATGTATTAATAGACCGAACAAGAAAATAATTATTTCTGACTAGGAGCCTTTTCGCCATTAGCCTTTAGCTATTAGTCAAAAGGTTTCGGGCTGCGCCCGCTTCGCCTGTCACGCGACGCCACAAAACCGCGAAAGCTCACCACGCGAAAGTGGCGTGTACACGTTAAAAATGCATTAATGTGCCGAACGAAACTGAATTTTCTCATGAATAGCCAGAGCCTGCCCCCTTCCGAAAGGAATAAAAGATGACTGCCCGCCGATCGCTCAGCCACAAACTATTGGCACCTGCAGGAGGGCATGAATTGATTTGCGTATAATATTTTTTTTTGCGTGGCAGTATAACGTTATCGAGCCCATTCGGCACGTATGCGACATCGCTACGCCAACTTTTCATTGCTGAGGATCCGTTTTAGCGGCATTCTTAACCTTCCGTTGCATGCCACTGTGATTTTCGACCAGCCACCGCAAGCTCACGGGAAGCCGACCACTTGCAGACGCCGGCACCACCCTCCTGATCCGGTTGTCTATATTCGCTGCGTTGCCTCGCCCTATGGACACTTAGCGTGCCCATCGCGTCTTTTCAGCCAATTAGATAAGAAAACCCGCTCAATGTAGGTAATCTTATTGATTTTGAAAGTAAACGAAAGTGACGTCTTATGACCAAGGAGAGCGTTTAATTGGGCTGTTCAGACAAAGCTGTGGGTCACCGCCCGATGGTTACGTCGGCCGTTACGGAAATTTGACGTCAGGAGATTGGAATAAAAAAAAATTGGAATAGGTTTAACGCTATCGGGCCCAGGATGCAAATAGATGCTAATAGTAGGCGATTCGTCCAAGGAATCATTCTTCAGTCGGCGCAACCGTCCAGAACGTCATTACGGGTCACGAGTTGCGTTATGAGCGAGGAAGGGGTAGGCGATAACTATGTACTGTGTGGTATGTCCTGTATCTGCGGCTGGTACACGGCTGCTTCGGCGGAGACGATTGCACTTCGGGACTGGGCCACTCCAGCTGCGTATTGAGGGGCAATGTAGAACCACTGTTTGTGCTGAAGCTACCGCTTCGACCGTTATGCCAACTCGCTGCTATTACTAGATGAATTTTTAAACGCGCAGGCCAGGGCGCACAAAGAGCAAGAAATGTGGTGAGATCAAGGATGGAAATAGGGAAAACCAACCAGTTCATCTGCTCGGCCTCCTGTAATAATAACAATACGGTCGCTAATAGATGTCGTCATGCATCTTCTCAGTGCGCGGTGAAGACAGCTGCACAGGACACAGCAGTATCATGGTTCAGCGCACGATTGGCATCTTTAAGCAGAGTAGAACGCGCTCTTCGATTTCAAAACGTGAATTCCGGGTCACAATATATGAGTGATTCGGACCATTTTGTCCGCATTCAGTCTGTGCAAGGCTCTGCGCCACATGTAACTACGCAAAGAAGATCGCCGCGGTGTCTAGCACAAACTGTTCTCGTTCATCGTTGCGAAGTGTCCTCATCTGCTTTTATTTACAAAATAACTGCGAACTAAGGAGCAATCCACTTGCTGGCTTCTTTCTATGCTGCATATTAGAAGTTTGCAGTTGCACTTTTTGTAATGCAATGTGACTACGCCCAGCGTCACGTGCCGCAGTTTGTACTCGCCACCAGTACAGTATTAATGACTCGAAACACCCCAAAAACAATTGCCTACACCAGTTATTGTCAAGGTGTGAAAGCTAAGCTCACCCAATGTCGACACAGGCGTTCTCACTAATTAGGTCTTTAAATGAACATAAAAATGTCTCCGTATCCGTTCAATCTATTCGTAAAGTGCACGCTGCAGAGAAAGACATCATTACAAATTCTGTCAAGGGGTGCTTGGGCCGCTTTCCGATACTTCATGTTCAAAAACACCATTGCTAAAATCGTGGCTATGGCAGCAACACGACGGGTTTATCCAAGCAGCGCGCATCACGCTTCGAAGAGTATACAAAAATAAAAAGAAAATAAAGGGAAATTACACAGCACTGAACCATAGCATAGCTGCATAGCTGATATGTTCGGCTCCTGAAGCGCGGCGGCTTCCCTGTATCCTCTCATATCGCCGCGAGCACAAAGAATTGGAAATGTAGAGAGGGCTAAGACGCACTTTTGTGTCCGTGCGTGATCGGCAAACGATGCGTTGAAAGTGCCTTTGTCCTATGCTGTGGTGGTGGTGATTGGGGCAATGAACATGTATCTTGTCATGCAAGGTATGCGCAGGGGGGCAGTGTCGTAAAAAAAAAATGAAAGCGAATATCATGCACATTCAATGCAATGTTGTAACCTTAATGAGGTGAAGGCCACTTGAGCTAGCGACATAGAAGCAATTGCAGATAGCGTAGCCGTTAGCTGTCTGCCTCACAAAGGAAGGATGTCGATGACGGGTGTATGCACAATTAAATAAGTACGATGTATGGCCTGACGCACCGTCAATTTTGCACCATCAGAGCGTACGGTCTTTAGCGTCTGCTTCGCATCTCTACGTACACAGAATTATTTATTCGTTCATTGAGTCATTCGTGAAGTCATTTCTTTATTCATATCTATATACGTTGGAACGACCTTTCTAAGGGATCGGCCAAGAGTGGGCACATATTTAGCGGCGCATACCAGGTTGTGCGTACTTAGGGAATAGAACTGGCAGCAGCCAGCAACAGGTATATTTGGACATGTGCTCAGCGGAATAAATTGTCCTTGTATATTCACAATGTATCCCGCGAAAAAATGGTGACGAACGCCCAACCACGAAGAAGAGAAAAAGCTTCGCTTTAAAAACAAGCGCGAACAAACGTTGTACTGAGGCAAAGGTTGAGCTGTTCACGCAGAACTCTCAGCTGCGGGTGTCGTTGTCACAGTATTCAAACTGCACTGCGCACTGTGGCACGACGGAGTTAAGCATAACCACTGTGGGGGCTCAGTTTTTACGAGGTTGAGGTTTATAATGTAGTCGCGGAATCAATTCCCGGTTGTATCAACCATGTGTATTCTCTGACTAAGATGATGGTTTCAGAATCCCTGGTGGAAAGTTATCCGGGACCAATTACTGCGGTTTCCTCCAAAGCACCGTTGTTGAAATTGAACTCCATTACGAGCAAGTCACGAAACTAAAGGCCAGAATTAGCAATATATCTTTTAGCATGAACTC
This sequence comes from Dermacentor albipictus, assembly GCF_038994185.2. NCBI lineage: Eukaryota > Metazoa > Arthropoda > Arachnida > Ixodida > Ixodidae > Dermacentor > Dermacentor albipictus. Next base: position 123,693,677 of record NC_091826.1, read on the forward strand.
GGTCATGGTGAAGGCTGTCGTCTCGCAATCAAACACTGATACCCTCTTAGCATGCAGTGCTTGTACGTGTGTGTGGCCATGAAGTGTATCACATATCTCGCTGACCACCTGGAGCAGTACGTTATGCCATCGCCCAGGCAAATATTTCCAGCATCTTATTGAAGTGAGCAACTTTCCCTGGAGTGAAAGGCAAGACCTGTCGAGGTCATTCTGTCAGCGTTGTGCAGTCTGAGTTTTTTCCTTAGGGGTGTGCATGTGCTCCTTTGTAAGACGTTCTTGTTTGTTTTTGTTTCTGAAGGTACAATGACTACACCCACGAACCGTTCTCCCAGTGCAACTGCACTCCGCCGTACAACCCAGCGTACGCCATATCGTCCCGTTACGACCTGCTGGACCCGCACGGGAAGTACGACGTTCCAAAAATGTACCCACGGCCAGTCGGTGGCATCGACATGAAGGTATGCGATGACCTGCCGAGGACATTTAAAGGGACTGGAAAGAGGCCAGAATGTGTTGTGAGAAGTTGATGGAAATGAAATTACCCTAATTTATAATGATAGAATGCAGCACGATGTTCGGGATTTAAGTAGGAAATATAATTTTAAGTTCGCAAAGAATGTCAGAAAAACCAGTAAGTGGCGAGGCCTGACGGTGAAACTTTGATACGTCAAAATGAAGTCAAGAGATCACTGTACGTAAGTCAACTGTCATTAATTCCAGTATAATGATTGCTTAAAATTGGACTTCCTATATTATTAGACAGTTGCGCTTTATTTTATGCGTATTACGAAGAAAAGAACGTCCACGCTGACGAGCGGCGCTCGCGTCGTCCCACATGTATGGCGGCGCGCATGCTGTTGTACGCAGGCGAGCACAGCACGAGTTTGCAAGTACCCAGAGTTTTATGATCTCCCGGTGATACGAGATGCCATCGACGAGTTGTGCCCTAAATGGCTGCGTTTTTCACCTTGGTGTCGCCGCCTCTGTGGCACTGTACCGACACCGAGCTTTCTCCACCAACCATCGGCAGATTGTCGGTGCCAGTACAGTATGGCAGAGGCGCCGACATGAAGGAAAAAAACGCTGTCGCCGACAGTCGGCAGACCGAAATCGGTGTTGGGTCGGCATACTGTGAATCAGCATTTACCTATAGGCATTCCCCAGGTGTGCTCCTTGTGGCGAGGACGGTGGTCTATCGTGCAAGTGGGATGCATCGCCTCCGCTGCCGCTTTTGTCCATCGAAGCATGACGTTCGGGTGTCACTTCGTAAGGATCTAAATTCTAAGCATACATGCGAGCTCAAATCCTTTGTTCCAGCTCACTCAGGTCTTTGAGAGACGACATCGGAAATCATAGGCGCACGCTTGGCTACAGCAACACGAACCATGTGTCACGTGCAAAAGCGTCTTTTCGTTTTCGGTGTGCTTGGTTTCGTTTTGACTAGTCCCATTCCAAAGCAGTTCGACAGGAAACTGCAAAAACACATAGCAATTATCGCGGAAATACCTTAAAACTTTGGAAAACATGAACCGCAGCAACATCACCTTTACAAAAAAAAAAAATACTCCCTCACACCAACGGTACTCACACCTACGGCCGCACTTGTCGCCTGCCTCCCACTAATGCCGACCTATAAATCGCTGTCGCGCTCACCAATCACAGTTTCCAGCATGCTTCTAGTGAACGACTTCATCGTCAGTGCAGATCGAAAAATTCTTAATTAAGATGTTCTACAGCGTTTTCCGCATTACTACTTCATGACTAGACGATCTGGCCGGTAAGCTTTCGATCGTACTAAAGAAAGTGGGTACTGTGAAAATTGGTTGTCAGTCCCTTTAAGTTCACTTCAGTTTCAGCTCATGTTCAGCTCATCTTCTACAATAAGCTCCTCAACTACTGGAGCTCGATAACTTGTTTTAATATAGGGTGACAAACGTATATGTACAAAATAAGTTGCAAATGCATAACGGCAGCCAAGATGGTGCGGATGGTGACCGTGATGATGATGAGTATGATGATAATAATAATTATTCTTACAAGCCATGCAATATATGCCGACGATATAACGTTATGGACAAAAGCGTCCACAACCGGCCAACAGTAAACTACCCTCCAAGAGGCAATCGGTCAGATAGAACAGTACCTCTCAAAATGCGGTCTCCAGTGCGCCCCCGAAAAATCGGAGCTACTTATACTCAAGGCAAGGACCCGGGGAAGACCACCAGGCTACGTCGCTCCAGATCCCAACGTCAGACTCAATGGAATCGATATCCCTCAAGTTGGCTCCCTCCGCGTCCTTGGCCTCACTATACATAAAGACGGTTCTGGGGCAGCTACACTTCCGAAGCTTCAAAAGACTCTAACACAAGTAACCCATCTCATTCTGCGTATAAGCACCGAAAGAAGAGGACTTAAAGAGCAAGAAACCGTCCAATTAATCCAAGCCCTCCTTATAAGCCGGATCACATATGGCACCCCGTATCTACTCCTCAAGAAAGCTGAAATTGAAAAACTCAACATCATCATCAGAAAAGCAATCAAGAGCGCACTAGGACTCCCCAGTACGACCTCAACCACGACACTCCTCAAACTTGGCCTCCATAACACCTGGGAAGAAATGAGCGAAGCGCACAGAGACAGCCAGCTGGAACGCCTTAAGCTGACTCAAACAGGCAGAGCAGTACTTCGCAAGCTCGGATACAGCGAAAACTTCATAGCAGACTCAGACGCGAAAGCCCGATTGCCGCCACTTCTTCGTGACTCTATCTCAGTCGCTCCAATACCTCGCAACATGCATGCAACATACCACAAAGACAGAAGACAAGCAAGAGTGAGAGCGCTGAGCAAGAAATACTCAAAGAACCCGAACACGAGATATACAGATGCGGTAAAATACCCAGGTAGAAGAGCATACGCAATTACCGTGACCAACAATCAAGGGAAGGAGCTAATCGCTGCCACCATACCGGCCTGAAATTCAGAAACGGCGGAGGAAGTGGCCATCATCCTCGGCATCGCCACATGCAAAGACACAGCAATCATCTTGAGCGACTCGCAAACGACAAGTAGAAACCTACGAAAAGGCCGAATTTCTGCCGCAGCAGTGAAGATTCTAAAAGAAATAACAAGACGCCAAGAACTACCCGACACCTACGTCGCATGGACCCCAGGCCACGAACACCTGGCAGGAAACGAAGCAGCACATGCTGTTGCCCGAGAGCATACCAGCCGGGATTTCCTGCCGCACGGTCTCCGGAAAGCGACGAGGGTGGAGGACATTCTCATCAACTACGCCGTAATATTGCAACATTACCGACTGGAAAGGAGACAATATCCTCCACCTCATCCAAAATTAAGCAAGGAAGAAGCCACCGCCCTCCGCAGACTACAAACAAATACGTATGTACATGGAATTATCATGCACCGAATGCACCCCACCAAATTCTCATACCTATGCCGGTATTGTGACGTTCCAGACACGCTCCCACACATGGTGCTGGTGTGCCCGCACCGCGAGAAAAACAGTGAAGATGATACCTCAGAACCGCTACAAGCGATCGAAGAAACGTGGGAGGCAATGTTAAAGGCACAGAGCCTGGAAGATCAGCGAAGTCTGGTGGACCGGGCCCGGACTGCAGCATTAGCCAACGGCTTTCTGGACTGAGAGAGCCGCCCACCTAGGGCGAAGAAAGGACACTTTCTCGCTGTTTCTTACAATAAACGTTCATTCCTCCTCCTTACAGAGTTGGCACGTATCTACGAAAGGAGATGAGACAGGCTTTGAACGTACTGATATTTGTAGGAACGAAGAATCGATAACTGGCAAAGTTGAAACATCTGAGAAGAAATGCCTATTTGGTAGAGAGTACAAACCAGATTATGAGACGATTCTATTTAAGCAAATAAAATAAGGTTCGCTGGACAATTTAGGTTGAAAGAAATTCAAAATTTTAATACGAATTGTAAGAAGACGATCACTATGGTTACTGTTTGGTAGCTTGAGTGTAATCACTCAGAGAGTTGAACATATCCTTGTGGCTAACACCTTGTTATCCTGCCACTGAGGAGAGCGAAGACCAGAGCACTTAAATTTTTTTTTCTAAATTTGCGAGGTGGATCTTGAAGCAACGTTCTTGTTTGTACCATCAATTGTCGGCACAATAAAGACTAGTGATCGATAGGTTCCAGGCTCATGAAAAAGTTGCAAGACTGATGATCCTCTACATCGTCTTTGTCAGTGTTGGCCGAATTCAAACGACTTCTGTCTCGTGGCAGTGATGTGTCAGTCAACAATGGACATCAAGCCGCTAGGGTTTAAAAAAATTTTGCCGTAGCAGTGAAGTTACGCGTGTTTAATGAACGACTACGTGGCCACCACGTTTTCTTTCTGGTATTGCATACCCTCCCCAAGGGCACTATGGCAGTGAAAGCTATAGCTTGTTTTAGAGAACCGCAAGAAGGGGTCCTCCAATATTCGTCTTTGATTACAACCCAGTTGAAAAACACAACAGGAAATTTTCACAGTCTGTCGTATTTTGGGACGTTGTTTCTGTAGTTCTGTTGCCTGTAGTTCTGTTGCCTGTAGTTCTGTTGCCTGTAGTTTTGTTGCCTGTAGTTCTGTTGCCTGTAGTTCTGTTGTCTGTAGTTCTGTTGTCTGTTGTTCTGTTGTCTGAGGTTCTGTTGTCTGTAGTTCTGTTGTCTGTAGTTCTGTTGTCTGTAGTTCTGTTGTCTGTAGTTTGTAGTGTGACGTCCTGTAGTAGAAAATTCTGTAGTTCTTAATCAATATTTAATTAAAAATTGACAGAGACCTCCTTAAGGCTATGTAAATTTGTTAGGACAAAAAAAGAAAAATGTAAAAAAAAACGCCTTAGATTCGAACTTGCGACCTCACGATTCCGAGCCCGGCATCTTACCACTGCACCACTCCTGACTTTCTTTTTTTCTTTATTACATGGAAAAGAAAACTGAAGGTGTATTACAAAGTGGACACAACCACACATTTAAAACTCAGGCAAACACACACATGCATCCAACAAGTGCATCCAGTCTGGCGGAGGTTCCTGCACAGCGTACACACTTCTTACATACGCAGCACTTTCGCGAAAAAAGGATTTTGTACTTCGCGGGCTTTCGGCATGGCGATCACAGAGTCTACTTCTCCACAGGCTATATAAACCAAGCACAATGAACATGTCATAGGGAGGACCACCGGTAACCTTAAACGGTAGAAACCTAATTGAGTATGGAGTCATGTCAATGTCCTTTTTAAGTGTCCGTTGGAGAATGTCCCCAAAAAATACAGCGTCCCTACAGTCTATGAAACAATGATCTATGGTTTCGGCACGTGGACAGAGCCGACAGTTTGTTGACCACGGCACAAAGCAACCCCCTCGAATTCAACCAAGTTTTAACAGGGAGTGTTTCCGAATGTAATTTAAAGAAAAATGTTTTTACTCCAGGAGGCACACACATTTTCCGGACGCGTTTAAGTACATCCTGATGAGGTCGATTTAAATAAGGTGCACGGTACAAAGGATCTGGGAAAATAGAGTCAACCAGTGCCGCAGAAATTGCTTTTCGGCTCGCTGTGAACACGTACTCCAGACTGAATCTAACTTTCAAGAAAAGAAATGTATCAACAACCTCCTTGAGAAAGCCCCAAGGAGCCTGTGGGACATCTTTGACATTTGATGACACTACTATGTTAGGAACATAATGAACTAAACGCAGTTGCAATATTGCACGCAAGAACGGATGGTCACTGTCTCGAAAGAAAAACAGGCGAGAAACAATTTGCCTGACGAAGAGGTGTACTAATCCTAGACCACCACGTTCAAGGGGGAGAAACAGATTGTCGCGCCGCATCCATTCACATCTCGAACTCCAAATGAATTTTGCAAATACGCGATGCAGTGCCTGAAGGCGAAGTCTTGAGCAGTGCAGTACTTGGAGCACATACATAAGACGGGAAGCTAAGAAAACGTTACACACTTCAGCATGAAAGAACACTGACAAATTCCGCCCTCGCCATGAATTCACTTTACTGTGAATTTTGCCAACTTCTCCCGACCAATGAGCGTTGCTATTTCTATACTGTGAGAGAGGCACACCTAAATAACGCAGATCTTCTTTCCATGGAATTCCTGCGTAATGTGATGGCATTGTGGCCCATAATCCAAACCAAAAACCTGAACTCTTTTCAAAGTTAACGCTTGCACCAGAAGCAGCACAAAATTCTTCTGTAATTGCAAGAGCAGTGTTTACACTCTTTTTATCAGTACAGAAAAAGGCCACGTCGCCTGCATACGCAAGAACCCGAACCTCATTAGTCAGTAATTTAAACCCTTGGAAATCTTGTGCTTTAAGAATGCCCATACAAAGTGGCTCTAAATACAAGCAGAACAGAAGCGGTGACAAGGGGCATCCTTGTCGTACTGATGATAAAAGCCTAATCGGATCGGAGAGAGAGCCATTCACTATAAGCCGCGTTGAGCCATTAGCATAACATATCCTCACACCTCTAAGGAGCAGAGATCCGATATTTATATGCTCTAGTAAAGTAAACAGGAATGAGTGATTCACCCTATCGAACGCCTTAGCCAGATCTAGCTGTACCATTGCCACCTGTCCAATCCCCTCAGCTACACACTCTAGCACCGATCTATGCACCACTCCTGACATGCTTCTCAAGTGTATATTTTGGCCATGTCAATAGTACGACGTGCTGATGCGCTGATGTTTACATTCGCATTTTAAGAGCCAAGATCCGCTATCACTCCACCGCGTCAAGTGCCGCATCTATAGAAGAACAAGAGTGTTCGTACCATCGACAGGTACATCGTGGAGTGCTAGAACATCGATTTTGATGTACGATATCCATATTAAATAAGAAATTCAGAAATAGACAACGTTGACTTTTAGGGTTATTACTGCTAGTTTCGACAGTTGTCTCTCGTTCTTTACACTTTTGAGCGCGCATATAATTCGTGTGTTCAATGCAAAATAGCTACATAAACATTCATGGATGAGAGTTCTTTCTGACAGCATACTGGCTTCTCACGGCAGCACTGTACCAGATTAATGAGACCCGAGCGAGGCAGCTTTTCACGCAACTTTGTGGAACAACCCAAATCTTCTTTTCCGCTTCGCATAAGCTTGTGAATTATTCCTGGGAAATTAACTAATGTGTCAGTGTAACAGCACATGTAAGTCCACGGGCCTGTGTGCCAGATCTTACCAAAAATAAAAAATAAAACGGATACGCAGCCATTCCCGCAGATGGTATGATTTTGATCAGCGGCCGATCTTGAGGAGGCCGGTAGGGCGTTGCTGGTGCCGCGTCGTCACGGCACAATTATAACTATTCGCCACGTCGACTTTAATACCGGTGTCGGTGCCATCAGCATTGCCGGCTTCAGAGAAGCGCGACTGAATACCGCGCAAGAGAAAAGTACAGTGTACACCACCGATGTGAAACTAACATACAATTTTAAAGGGCCGCGACGGAAAGCGCTTCTGTTGCGACTTCGGAACTCTTGGCCGTCGCGACCAAATGTTTCTGCTGCGACGTCAGAATTGGTGTAGTAACGTCGGAGTCGCTGTCAGGATATAAAGCTGTTGTTCCGACTTCAGAACTCTTGTTGTCGCGACAGAACGTTTCTGTTGCGACTTCATAACTATTGGCCTTGAGCGACAGAATGCTTCTGTTGCGACATCAAAATTTCTGTCGTAACGTCAGAAATGTCACTCAATTAAGAAATGTCAAGAACTTCTGTCGTACAACAGAATTTTTGTAGTTTCGATAGGAATTCCTCTTGTCTTTTTCAACTGGGCACTACAGAAGCTTGTCGCATCGCACAATTTCAGTGCACTTCTGTTGTCATCATTGGGTACATGCTGCGACCATAAGTTTCCGTTGTGGAACAGTTCTCTGTAGTACAACAGAAGTTTGTCCATTACTTCAGGAACACTTCTGTTATGACAACTGAGGGCCTGTTGCAATGATAGGTTTCTGTCGTACAACAACATTTTTCTGTAGTACAACAGAAGTTGTTCGCATTACTTCAGGAACACTTCTGTTGTGACAATTGGGGGCCTGTTGCCACAATAGGTTTCTGCAGTATTTCAACAGCTCGCTGTAGCACGACAGAAGTTTTTCGGGTTACTTCAGGAGCATTTCTCTTGGGACAACAGGGTGCCTGTAGTGATGACAAATTTTTCTGTAGTACTACAAAAATCTGTTGTAGAGCTTCAGCTTTCTGTTGTAACAACAGACATACGACAGACTGTACTTCTGTAGTCACAACAAAAAATGTCTGTTGTACATCAGAAAAGTCTGTCGCTCCATCAGGAATCTGTAGTTACTACAGAAAAATCCTGTTGTACGACAGAAATTTCTGTAGTACTGAACACAACCTCTGTTGTCATTTTCAACTGGGAATTGGTGCCATGTCAACTGAATGGAACCTTTCCGGAAGTATCAGTTCAGCACGATGAACAAGACCCTCGTTTTTTTCAAAAAACACACAGCCAACTTTCGTCAAGTGTCACATTAGCGACCTCGTCCCTCGTAGGTGGAACAACGAACATGTTTTACCGGACCTGGCGGTGGCGCGCGTACCACTACGGCGCGCCTCATAAATTGATCGTGGTTTTGGTGCATAAAAAGAATACAATTTAGTTTACCATACATCATGGGTATTACCCTGCCCGCGTGACGATGCCCATGGAGGCACCGAAAAAGCCGCCAGAAAGGAAGGACACTGTTCTGCCTTCGTTTTTGGCTTCCTCATGACGCACAGCGCTTCAAACTTCGGCAGTGAAAATATTATCGGGGTTCTCAAACCGATAATTGCGTTTATTTTAAATCAGTAAAAAATTATGAAAGAAGGTTTATCGGCCGTCTCTAAGGAAGAGGCATTGCTTTAAGGGTGGGTTTGGAGGCTCAATCAAGAACAAACGATCAATAGAAGCGCAAATACACTTCTAGAAAAGAAAAAAAAATCCAAGTCCCGTGGTTTATGTCGCCGCTTACTATTTTTCATGTTGCCATTTCCAATTCTAAGAGCAGCTGTCCTTCGAATGCGCTCAGACAACCCTCTTTCCAAATCTTCTAAATACGAGTGTTATTCAAAAAGTAAGGACCCTTTGGTCCTAAAAATGAGTGTATTCGTTAGGAAAAAGTTTGTATCGGCGGGTTTAGTTTAGTACAAGCCTACTTCACTTTTCTATGTAATCACCTTTAACTTCTAAGCACTTTGCGTACCGCTGCACCATTTTCTTCAGCCCCTATGCCTAGAAGTTTGCCGCCTGGGAATTGAACCAGTTGACAACGGCGGCCTTGCGTTTCGCGTTCTCTTCAAAGCGTTGTCCCCCAAGCCACTTTTTCAAGTGCACGAAGAGGAAATAGTCACTTGGTGCAAGGCCATGACAGTAGGGTGGGTGATAAAAATGTTCCCAAGTAAAATCTTGAATCTTCTCTTTGGCTTTGGTAGCGGTGGGAGGACGCGCCTTGTCATGGAGGAGGACAATTCCACACGACAGTTTCCCGTGCCGTCGAGTTTCGTTCGCATGTCTCAGTTTGGTTAGCGTTTCGCTGTATGCGTCCCAAGTTACATGAAATCAATAATCAAAAGAACGCCCTTTTCGTCCCACAAAACGGTAGCATTATTTTCCAACACGAGTAAGGAGATTGCTTGATTTTTTTCCGGTTTCGGTGAAGAGGAGTGGCGCCACTGTATTGATTGTTGTTTTATTCCTGCAGTAGCGTAGGATATTCAAGTCTCTTCGCCTGTAACAAGGCGCGAAAATAACTTATCTCCAGCTTGTCGGTAGCGGTCCAAAAACGCTTGTCCACTTGACATTCTTTGCTGCTTGAGTTGGCCGGTAAGCATTTTTGGTACCCACCTTGCACACACTTTGTGATGTCTGAGTTTTTTAGTTACAATTGTGTATATTGTAGCGCGTCCAAGACGAGGAAATCTATCCGCCAGACCACTTACTGTCAGTTGTCGATCTAATCGCGATTCCTTGTTCAACATTTCATTGGCCTAGGTGCTGGGCCGGCCATTCTGCTCTTCATCGTGCACATTTGTGCGGCGATTTTTGAAGTCTCGACACCATTGCCTGACCACTCCTTCACTCGTCACTGTAGTTTCATAAACTAGGCCTAACTCCCCATGATTTTTGAGAAGCGAATGATTCTTTTGCATGCAAAAATTGAATTACAGCACGCTCTTCACAACAGGCGGGAGCAACGATTTCTGTTGACACTGTCGTCTGCATTCCCCAACAAGCAGAAGACTACTGGTCCAAAAAAATAACTTCATTACTTTCGTGAAGAACGAAAACATGGCGCTGCGCAATAAAACTTTATTCTGACATTTAAATATCTAAATGTAAGGAAACGACCCTTACTTTTTGAATAACCCTTGTAATTGTTGCTAAGAACAGGTGCTAGGCGCGGTCGTATGCGTACTACGTGCTTTTGGCGGTACATGCAGGCCATTGCCGATTCGAATAAAACTAGAATTCAAGAAATTGATTCCCCATTCCAGCCCTGCGAACGCGAATCCACTGCGAAACATCTGAAAACCACCACTACAACTGCAGAGGGGGGTATGCAATATTTTTGGCTTTAGAGTAATGGGAGCAACGCTGTTTTATAGTAATGGTGTTAACGAGAGTAATGGTAATTTTAGCAGCACGCCGCCACCCATAGCAGTGCTGAAACAACAGTGAAATCAGTGGATATGCTGCTTATTTTATATACGAAGTGCTAAGAACGTCACTCCCAACTTCAGAAGCTGCCATATCCACGGCTGCTTGCGCAGCAGTAATCTTTAGCGTGAATCGTATGCGGGGAGCGCTACGTGCTTGCATTGCATGTAGGAGCAGGAGTGCCTTATCATCAATTGCATGGTTCGGGCGCTTGTTTTGAGCTTGTTCTTCACTGAAACGTATGCTGTTCTGTATGTTGTATGCGTGATTTTAAAGAATGTATGCACTGTTCACTTCACTTTGCCGAGTGCCTGCAGCCTCTGCCTTACGGGGGTAGGAGCCATTGCATCGGAGGCATGAGTCATTCATGAAGGTAGTTTTCTGTCGACGTTACGACACGAATAAATCCCGAGATTGCAGCAATAGACCACTTCGCTGTAAAAGTGAGTGGTTCTAAAAATCCTCATGTAGTACTAAAACGAACAGAACCAAGTTCCTCAATGCACTTCTCAGCAAAATTTAATAGGGCTGTGGCAAGGAATAGTAAACGTATTCTACGTATGCAGAAGAGGGCCTTAAGGCCGTTGCCTGTGTGAATATTTTGAAAATGAAGCTCATGCTCCGATGTTTTTTGCAAGTACTGAGCAGTGCCGGGCAGTATCGAAAATACATGTATCTTGGGTACCATGCAGCTTAGATAATTTTTTGGTATCTTGTATCTGTATGCTGATGCTTCTGGCAAGACATGTATCAATATCCGTATTTCCGATACATAAAAGAACATATTGTGTATCTTACGATACATGATACTACTGTCGCAACATCATTGTGCGAAATTGTAAACGTTGGCTGAATTCCGCTTCTCAAGCAGATACTGCTGCCACTAAGCCACCTGAATAAAACTAAAGGCAGCGACATTATATTTCCTCCACAGCCTTCCCGCTAGGGCAGGCGATGTTTGCGCGTCCCTAGCTGTTGTTACAGCAGAATCACGTGGTGGCGCTCGCGCCGTCTCGATAAAAAACAAGCGCCAGAATGTCTGCATGCACCCAACCTTTTGTTTTCTTGATTTTTTTGTTTTTAATTGCATAGGCCCATGACATTTGCTCGTAACCACCTTACTGTGCTGCGTACGCCAATGCGTGCGGCTTCTTTTGTGCAAATTCTGATGCCGCTGTAGTGTCGTTATCGAAGTTCCTCTCGCATGATGTTTGTTACAAAATCTGAAGAATGCAAGAATGGGGTTACCTTTATTTTTTCAGTATTACTTTGCGTTATGAAGCAAACTGAAGTTCTGTGTTTTTTTGTCAGAAAAGTACCATGGAACTGCTAAGTATGCGGTTAAAAGTGCAGTGTCACCATCTTTTCTTCGTAGCGAACGCATCCAGCGAGAACAAATAAACTGTTTTCAATATATTCATTAAAACTGCGATGGATCTGTGCTTGTGCCGTTAAGCAGCTCAGCAAAAGGTCTCGGGCTTCAGTGCTTTTTGGATAAGGCGGAATAACGAGCGCTCTTATACGCCGAGCTCTGGTTGCTTATCGTAGATAAGCAAACCAAAACCAAAAGGCGGCCAAAACTACCCAGAAGGCGTCCACTATATAGCGAACTTCACCATCCTTATCTTAAATTGGGGCAATAAATCTTATCAATCAGTCCTTAACGTATGTGCATCTTAGCCACAGTGTTCGCTTACTGAAGCCGCATAGATTTATTTGGGGCACTATACAATACACTAAATACACTATACAATTCTGTACCGCACCGCGATTCCGCACGGCAAGGGGCATGAAAAAAGTAGAGGTAGGTGAGAAAAGGTGATCCACAACACTAGAGAATTTCACTACGCATTACACTACAGGATTCAGTATGAGCCAACTAGCCTGCAAACAACCAAAGTTATATTTGAGCACCCTGACAAAATTGTACTTGTGGGTGCGGTTCATGCCTGCAGCAGGCTGTCTTGTCGTCCCCTTCCATTCCCCTTTTCGCATGTCCACATTGCTAATAAAAGAAACTGTTCTTCACCTGACCACACTGTTTGTTGCATTCATGTCATTGCGACAACAAGAAAGCCCCCTTCCTCCCCCCCCCCCCCCGGTCTGTTTTTCTTACCCTTCCTAATTGCATATCGAGAATATTGACTTCTACAACGGTAATGTCACAAGGTAGCACACAAAAGTTTACTGACCCCTTGCCAGCTTCTACGTTCGCATATTACGTGGTGACTCCGTTTCTATCCTATTTTCTTCCTATTGACAAGCGACGCTTGTCAACAGGAAGTTTTAGAAATAGTTTACTAACGTTACTCTTCTTGCCCAAACCCGAACTCAATTGTAGGTCCTTCGCGATCCCTCGTACTCTTTTTGCGTTCTTTTGCAAGCCCGCTGGTTGACATCCCTTAACTTCAGGTGCACAAGATCCGGAACACCAAGTTACTTCTGCGGCTATAGATGTAGTGCCCGTACCGAAACACCCAAGAAAGCGGACTGGAGATGCGGCCCCGAGACAGCGCAGTATAAGCGCACCGCATGGGCAATGCGGACGGTGTCTGTTAGGCTTACGCTTAGTGGAAGTTTGGCTTACTCTTTTGCGGAAGGTGTGTTGGGCAAGTTCTGTCTTTTGGGTCACTTTCGTTGCTTCTTGCAGCTATTGCGATCATACGAACACGAGAGGTCGTGCTGCCGCGGTTCGTGGTTCACGCACTGCAGGACGCAGAGTTAGCAGCGTTCAGCCGCTGGCACGCGCATTGTGCGCCAAACACTAGCACTGCTACTTTGCAGTTATGCGCACACTGGTGCCGACGGCGGTCTGAGCGGGCTGTAAGTTAAGAGCTACGAACGGCCGCATCATTAGGCGGAACGCGTATCTGGTGCACCGTCGATGCGCGTCGCCTCTAATGCCGCTAGTCAATGGTGCACTTTTATACACGCGCACACCCTAGAAGGGCGTAGGCGTGTGCGCGAATGATATCTGAATGAATGATAGCGTTGTGAGAGGCCTCGTGTCTGCCAGGGCGCCGTTACTGTTGTGCTGCAGCAGTTACATCGGGTGCATTGTCGCGCCAGCAAGTCAACTCGCATCGATAAAACAGTTGCGAACGAGCTCGAACGTACCGCTAGCCGGTACGTTGAGCAGTACGAACGCAGTACGAAGCTTCCATGTTCGAGGCGTGCTGCGTTGTCGTACTGCAGCGGTTATCGGGCCCCGCGGGAAAAAGGCACGTTACTCGGTAGTTTACAATGTGAGGGCGCATCTGTATATTTTTTCTTATTGTTTTCAGCTCACCAACTACGAACAATTCAAACAGCAGCAGTTCTTCGCTATCAGTGGTCCAACATGGAGCCAGCAGCCGGTGTTCCAGTGGAGCACCAGTGGTTTCAACGACAGCCACGTCGGCCACCCCGACCGGTGGGAGTTTGGCCCCGTGCTGAACTACTGGGGATCCTGCAGGTAGTGAGATGGCACATACAAGGAGATGAATAAATCATAGTGCGATTGTCTCAAGCAAGTCTTTTGTTGTTTTTTTTCTATGGAATGAGCATCACCTTCACTATGATGGAACACGGATAGAAATCGGGTTAGTGTTTTGGGAGAATTCCTTTCCCTCGATTCTTTCCCCTTTGACCATCCGACATTCATGACCGGCAGATCCCGCTTGCTAAGAAGACGCCGTGCCGTTAGGACCAGTCACGAAGCGAGATAGGAAATAGCATTAGAATAGAACCACTGTATTTTCCCGGTACCACGCTTCTGTAACATGCAATAATTTATTTTAGCTTATAACAAGTGCACATGGCCATATTAAGATTCATTTTGGCAGAAAGTTGCTACGCGGGGAATTGTGATATGGAATTCATAGCAAAGTCAATGGGCACATAGGTTATATGTTTCTAATTCACCTAATTGTTTTGTAATACTGTGCTAAAGCTCAGCTCGGAATACGATAAACCACGGATGCCAGCGAAATAAAGCAAGAACTATTACCAGAATTGACATAATGAATTCTCGCAAGGAAAGACAATAAAGCATCGCATGAAAGGCGAGCAATGCGAAGAGCTGTGATTCTGACAACATATTGCACGGGGCACTCGCATTATCTTGTGAAATCGGCATGGTGGACCCGCTAAAAAGTTGAGTGAACACCAATAGTGCTAGAATTATTTCGGTTGCATTAATTGATTCACATATGGGGTTTAACGCGCGAAATGAATCCAGGGGTTATGGAAGACCCCTTATTGGACTCCTTCAGATTATCCTTAACATGCTTGAGTACATTAACGTGTACCAAAAGTCAAAGTGTAGTCCTGTTCTTGTATTTGGTCTTCGGCGAAAATATGGCCGATGCGTGCGGGATGAATCTGAGCTCTGGCTCAGCAGTCACTGTGCCTCCAGGGCGGATAAATGTGCCTGATAGTCCACCTCGAAAGTTGCACGGCTAAGTTGCTAGACAAAAACCACTGCCGCCTGCATGTTTAGCGGTAACTCAAGTGGAGCTTTGTACAGCTGATTGCTCACAGAGGTCAAGACGCGTCTGGAAGGCCCTTCTAACGGTCAGTAGCTCCAAATAGTTCCTTATGATCCAGGCAGTCTTGCACAAAGTGGTATTGCTAACGGCGCTAGCGCAGTCTGGAGTTCTCGACTCGCTGGTGTTAACCAAGTGTACTGACCTCGGTTTGCTAAATAAAAAGCTTGCTAAATAATTTTTATATTTTTTTCGTTTACGGCCCATATTGCGCTTTGCGTACTGTAGCCAGTGATTTAGAAAGCGAAATACACTCAGAACGAAATCTGATGATGACACCGGTGAGGAGATATTCGTTCCCAAATTTTCTCACCTGCAGTGCACAAAAAAAGGCATTTTGTTAAAATTGTAAGTACAAGGGCGAATTTTTCCTGGAAGTTGAGCAGTGCTCATCTAAAGTTTGTGCTAGTCTTAAAATTATTTAAAAGAAAATGTGCCTGGGGAGGTCGTTGACCTCAATTGGTATTTCGCAATATGAACGCTCAAGTAATAAGGTAAAAAGTTTATTAGCGAAATTTTAGTAATTAAGTGCCAAGTTTGACTCCCAGTGGAGCTAAGGTCCACTTCCCCGAGTAATCTAGCCTAATAAATGGATTTGCGCAGCATGGCGCGGACATTAAAAAAAAATTAAGTTAACGTTAAAAAATATGCCCGGCATATGCAAAGGAGAAGAAGACGCAGAAGAGAGCGTACGTGCCCTAGACTGGTCATTTGCAATCAGGATTCCGGACTTCTTTTCCGTATTTTTGGCTGAATTTCTAGCTGTAGTTCTAGCCTTACGCAAACTAAATTTGTCAATATCGGCGGTAGTAATAATACCAGATTCTGTGTCCTTATTTTCCTCGCTCACAGCAAATGGTGTGACTAATCTTTTGCGTTCATTTCATTTTCTAGTGCCTACCCACATAAATTTAATTATATTGCTTTGGGTGCCTGGACATAAAGGATTAGTCATGAACGAAATGGCTGACAGTCTAGCGACAGCGGCCCTCAGTGGCCCTGTATTACCATTACTTCCTACAATAGCTTACCTAACGACTACTAGATTAAGGGGATATACAATTATTCAAGACTTTTTGAACCCAGCTGTAGCTAATTTTTCAGAATATCGACACCTCCTATTCCCTTGGCCTAAAATTCTTTTCACACCAGAAAAACTGAAGTCATCTTTACCCGATTACGTTGTCGAATACCAAAATTAAACTTCTATCGTCACAGAGCTGGTCTGGTACGTGCCCTCCCCTCTGTGCGCAGTCTGTGGAGAAGATGAAACAATAGATCATTTTTTCATATTATGCCGCCGTTTTACTTCTTTAAGAAAAAATATTATAGAATCAAGATTTACACAGCTTGTTGTAAGGATAAGGATAAAGAATATGTTATTATTACTACCGCCGATGTTGACAAATTTAGTTTGCGTAAGGCTAGAACTACAGCTAGAAATTCAGCCAAAAATACGGAAAAGAAGTCCGGAATCCTGATTGCAAATGACCAGTCTATATAGAGGGCACGTTCGCTCTATTCGGCATCTTCTTCCCCTTTGCATATGCCGGGTGTATTTTTTAACGTTAACATAATTATAAATATCCTTTCTCTAGGAGCCTCCTCTCATGGAAAGTGCCACAGGAATATTTGCTCAACCATGGAGGAATTTATAATTGCTACAAGGAGATTGTCTTGAATTTTTAAACATTTTATTTTTGTTCATTTCCTCCAGTTACCTTTACCAATTTTAGTATTTAATAAAGATTGCCTAATTTCACCCAAACCTTGGCCAATCCACCACAGTGGGTGTGCGCCATCGCATAAGGAATACCACACCATACCATACCATGCCCCCCATAGGTTCCCACTTTTTGAATGATTGTGCAGGCGATTAGGCAGGACCTCGCATTGAAGCACATCGGACTCGCGAGGTTAACGCGAATCGGTGGATATTTCGGACAAGGTAGGCCAGCATTTCTTGGACTTTTATCACCTCTTTTCTGTGGATAGCGCGTGGTCACAACGCTGGGCCTAACGCCACTTGGTTTTAGCGAGCCCGCCAAGCCGGCATGGCTGATTTACGTATGGACGACGAACTCTCCTCGGAGGTGGAAGATGGCAAGGAAAGAATGAGCTGACAGGGGATCACCAACCGAAGATTGCGATCTGCGAAAATGACCTGGGGAGCTGGTGGAGCCGCCAATTTGACCCAAGAATCACAAGGAAAGGACATCGCCAATAAAGGTGCTGCCGGGGATGACAAGCTCAAGCGCCGCATTGTCAAGGCGTCAAGGATGCCGCAACTCCAGGAGGAGCAAAGGAAAATCATCGTTAGGCCTCGGGGAAGCCTCAACCTGAACCAGGTCAGCCCAGCTATTGGAGAAGCGATCGTCGAAGCGGTCTGACATACAGCGGACCGAGTGAAGGCAGATATCGTCTGCCCCAACTTCACACAGAATATCGTGGTGGTTAGCACACCGGACATCGATAATGCCGAATGGTAAGTAAGAATCAAGTCCGTTACAGTAATGGAGGCGGAATATGAAGTGAGCCCTGAAAATACACGGCCCCCCACTCTACGTGCAAGGGGGTTATTAGAAGAGTGAACCTTACTGACAGCCAAAGTGTGATCACAAAAAAGATTGTGCATGAATGCAACCCAACTGCGTTGGCTGCACAGCGTATCAAAGCTACGGGCTCGGTTATTGTGCTTTTCGACGGATTCAGTTTTCCCAACTTCTTCAAGTATGGGTTAAACCTCGTGATGTGCTATCTGTAAAGGAAGCAATTTGACGTATGTTACGCATGTCGAAGAATTGGGCCGAGATCAGACATTTTCCCCACACCTGATGGCATGTAGTGCAGGGGATGTGGTATGCAAGACACAGGGGAGGATCATATCTGCTCTCCCAAATGCAAGTTCTGCAGCGAAGGTCACTCCACAGGTGACAAGGCTTGCAAGCAGCTCCACCGAGTGCCATATGTAATAAGAATAAGAAGAAAACGCTCCAAAGTGGACACCGAAATGGAATGGGCCCAACCTACAAAGCAACCCTCTTTTGGCGCCGGCAAGTGCTCATGCTGAAGAAGCACATTAATATCAAGACAGCGTTCAACAAATAAATGGAAGAAACCGTTCCAGGTCTAGGGCGGCGCAGGACCGGTTCGAGGAGCAGGAGCTGAAGACAAACACGAAAAACGAGCCAGGAGTGACCAAGGCCCAGGAAGTTACATGTACTGTGAAAATCACAGGTGCAGTAGCCTCGCAGGAACAAATCAATGATGCCAGAGTAGAACAGCTGATCAGAGAGGTTATATCACTATAGAAAGCAAATAAAGAACTTAAGAAGCAGATGCAGAAAATGAACAAAGCGTTGAGGGCAGAAAGTGGCTGTGTGGCAATAGCTAAGCTGGGGAGTAGAAGTAACAGCCAGAAGGAAGAAGGCACACTGGCGGCCAAAAAGAGAGCTGTAGTCCCGGAGGTGGAATCGATGTGCTCGGTTCTGGAGGAGATTAGGTATGCAATTAGGGACCTAAAGTACACAGTAGAAAGCGTTAACCTTAAGGCGGATAAAACATACAAGTGTAATAGCCTAGAAAAGGCTGAAACTGCTAGAGGCCCAAGGAGAGGATGGGGGATATATGCCGTCGGAAGCCGAAAGCGCTAGAACACTCCCAGGAGCACTAGATGGTGCAGTCAAGAGAACAGTGACAGAGGGTTGCATGTAAGGGAGTAACGGCAATAATAATGGATAGCAGAGAGTGTGTGTCAGCGGAACTGCAGAGGATTTCAGCAAAAAGCGTCATTAGCAGAGATAAAGCGGTTCAAAATAGGTCGAAATTATTAATGCTGCAGGAAACTGTAGCGGAGCAAATCGGGCTATCGGGCTTTAACTAGGTCTGCAAAGGTAAGGAACCAGGCAGAGGAATTGCCATCCTGATTGACAAGAAAATTCCCTACATAGAGCATGATTTAAAATTAGGGGCGAGTAAAATTGAATACATATTGATAGAAATAGTTCTAAAAGGCACAGAGGTACAATGCAATGCTTGTTCTGCCTCAACATATATACAGTCGCAGAGAGATGAGGCAGAGCTTCAGAGCAATTTTTAACAGGGCCATGGGGGTAGCCAAACTGCGCCCCTCATAATAGGAGGGGACTCCAACGCCTCACACCAATCTTAGGGTTACAGCTGCAGTTGTAAGAAAGGGAAGCAATCTGACATCTCGCCATGGATTTACGCCACTATCTTATGACGGGCACAACCTCTCCTACTATGTGTGGCACTTACACTTTTAAGGACACTACCCCGAACTTATCCTTACCTTTTAACTCACCCAGGGCAGACTGGATCAACTCTGGCACGGAACTACTGAGTGACCATTATATACTACACATAATCGTGGAAACGACGGGGGTGGAGCTAAAGCACTTCACTTACATAGAATGCGATCAACCTAGAAAAAATAGGAGAAAAGACAGAGCGCAGTCAGATAGAAAGGGGCGCATCATACTACCAGAGTAGGTGGTTCAGCTTAGGGATGACTTGAATGCAGCAACTAAGGCTATAAGGATAGATGACGAGGTCGAACAAATTGAGAGTAGATAGGCGCATTTGATCAAGCCAAGCAGTCGATTTTACAAAGATGGAAATCACAACGCTTAAACAGAAGACTTAGGAAACAAATTGCTCAGCTCAATAGGGATCTCGTGGAGCACGCACGATATTTGCAGAAAAAAAAATGGGGTGAAGTGTGTAAATGTGTAGATGGAAGAATAAAACGTGGGGGCAATCGGCATCTGCTCAATCAAAAAGGCACTAAATCGAATAGACGAATGGCAGTGGTGAAGGTGGTACACCAGGAAAGTCAGACTACAAGCACAGAGAGCATAATGGAGCGATTGGCAGCTAAATACTTGCCTCTTAGGAAAGAGTATCAGCTGGGGAGGATCAGGTAACAGCAGATTTGTTGAAGGATGGTGGGCAGATTGTTCTAGAACAACTGGCCACCATGTATACGCAATGCCTCATGACCACGAGCGTACTGGAATCTTGGAAGAAGGCTAACATAATCCTAATCCATAAGAAAGGGGACAGCAAAGACTTGAAAAATTATAGACCATTCAGCTTACTGTCCGTTGCATACAAAGTATTTACTAAGGTAATTGTAAATAGAATCGGGAACACCTTAGATTTCTGTCATCCAAAGGACCAGGCAAGATTCCATAAAGGCTACTCAACAATAGACCATATTCACACTATCAATCAGGTGATAGAAAAATGTGCGAAATATAACCAACCCTTACATAAAGCTTTCATTGATTACGAGAAAGCATTTGATTCAGTCGAAATCTCAGCAGTCATGGAGGCATTACGGAATCAGGATGTAGACGAGCCGTATGTAAAAATACTGAAAGCTTTCTATTGCGGCTCCACAGCCACCGTAGTCCTCCATAAGGAAAGCAACAAAGTCCCAATAAAGAAAGGCGTCAGGCAGGGAGATACGATCTCTCCAATGCTATTCACGGCAAGTTTGAGGGAGGTATTCAGAGAACTGGATTGGGAAGAATTGGGGATAAGAGTTAATGGGCAATATCTTAGTAACTTGCGATTCGCTGACGATATTGCCTTGCTTAGTAACTCAGGAGACCAATTGCAATCCATGCTCACTGACCTGGCAAGCCAAAGCAGAAGGGTGGGACTAAAAATTAATCTGCAGAAAACTAAAGTTTTGTTTAACAGTCTCGGAAGAGAACAGCAGTTTACGATAGGCAGCGAGGCACAGGAAGTGGTAAGGGAATACATCTACTTAGGGCAGGTAGTGACTGCGGATCCGGATCATGAGACTGAAATAATCAGAAGAATAAGAATGAGCTCGGGTGCGTTTGGCAGGCATTCTCAGATCATGAACAGCAGGTTGCCATTATCCCTCAAGAGAAAAGTGTATAACAGCTGTTTCTTACAAGTACTCACATACGGGGCAGGAACCTGGAGGCTTGCGAAAAGGGTTCTACTTAAATTGAGGACGACGCAACCAGCTATGGAAAGAAGAATGATGGGTGCAACATTAAGGGATAAGAAAAGAGCAGATTGGGTGAGGGAACAAACACGAGTTAATGATATCTTAGTTGAAATCAAGAAAAAGAAATGGGGGAGGGGCATGGGCAGGACATGTAATTAGGAGGGAACATAACCGATGGTCATTAAGGGATACGGACTGGATTCCAAAGGAAAGGAAACGTAGTAGAGGGCGGCAGAAAGTTTGTTGGGCGGATGAGATTAAGGAGTTTGCAGAGATGACATTACCAAAATTAGTGGATGACCGGGGTAGTCGGAGAAGTATGGGAAAGGCCTTTGCCCTGCAGCGGGCTAACCAGGCTGATTATGATGATGATGATGAAAGAGGATGAGGATGTAGTTTATCCCGAATACTTAGATGTAGGATGCAACTATATGGATCAGAGATTCACTGAAAGTGAGGTACGCACGGCACTGTATGATTTGAATAGCAGGTCAATAGCGCGCCCGGATGGCATGTGTAACTGATTGAACAAGAATTTGTACGACGAATCAATAAAATATCTGACCACATACATTAATGAATTATGGAAAGATTGGGTATATCCACAAGAATGGGTGACGGCAGTACTATCTGAATGCCAAAGCCGGGCAAACAATTAAACTTCGACAAGCTCAGCCCAATTTCGTTAAGATCATGTCTAAGGAAGACAAGGGAGCATGTCAAATTCAACAGGTTAACGAAATATGTGGAGGACAATGATATCCTACCGTATAATCTGATTGGTTTCAGACCAGGCTTGTCCCCACAGGATGCTATGTTTTAATCAAATATCAACTGCTATTAGCCAAACCAAAGAACATTCGAGCTCTCTTGGGGTTGGATGTCGAAAAATCGTTTGACATACATAAGCATAGAGCAATACGTTAAGTCATCTTAGAAACTAAGATTGGGCAGAAAACTCTATGAAATGGTCAAATTTTTTTCGGAAATCGTTCAGCTCACCTTTGATTCGCGGATATTAAATCAAAGAGGGATCTCGCTGACGGAGGGACCTCACAGGGGTCCGTCTTGTTACCTATGCTTTTCAACCTGGCCATGTCAAAAGTGGCAGAGGGACGAAAAAGGATAGAGGGCAGGCACGTACCTAGTGCGGGAAGGCCGCCTCCCCCCCCCCCCCCCCCCCCCCCAGAATTTAAACGGCACACCCCTCTCTCCTCCCCGCCCATGCCACCACTCCTCATACACATTCCTAAAGCACCGCCAAATCAATGTTGAGACTTCACAGCTATCTGACGATCAACGTTTTGTGTTCTTTTTCACTCGTTTTGGATGGCGGCAGTTATCGGCATCTCCTTGGGTGTAAAGACCCGTTTTCTCATAGATTCAGTGCCCCTTCGATTAACTCGAGATGCCTTCAGTTTTCACCACCTATTCAATGGTCACACGCATTGCTGTTGCTTCGTTAGTTCAACCTTCTTTGTTTAGACTGATCCAGGCACCACGAAAGTGATTCGGTTCATAGTCAGCTGCTCTGTATGCAGGAGAAACGAATTGCGGCCGGAGGAAACGCGAGTTGCCTATAACTTGTCGTTTTGCTTTAATATTTCCTCGAGTGACGGCTCGCCGCGACGGTGGCAGATCCTCAGAACCACATACCCGCTATATGGGTTAGACAAGGTGGGAAATAAAATAATGCAAAACAGCGTGCACCATCAAACCCTGCAATAACTCTTAAAAGGAAGTTTCAGCTCGGGCCCAACTCCGACGCGGCCTATTCAAATACATGTAAAACGCAAAAACGCTTTTTTGAGATAACCCCTGCACCGATTTTAATTAAATGTGTTGCATTTGAGAGCGAAAGTTCAATTCTAGTGACTGCTGTAATCGAAATTTTCATTTATGGCATGAATATTGTGAAAAATATTTTCAAAATTTGGAAGATCGAAGAAAAGTAGACGCACCAAGTTTATAAATTAATAGGTCTGCACGAAAAATAGATACTGCAGTTCCGTAAACGGCATCCGCTAGATCATTCAAAGCGGACAAACTCTATACGTCAAATTCACCTTACGTGAATTTGTTGCGTTTGGTACAAGGGTTCAGCAAAAGCTGCATTTAGATATTACTGAATTTCTTTAGATTCATGTGTAACATATATATATGTTGTCCCCTTTAGCTGTAACGTCAGATGAAATTCACAGAAATGTGATTAAATTTTTCTGTCTGAGTTAGAGAGCTATAAACTTGATCGTTTCACTTTCTGAAAATTTTACATTTTTTGCCTCATTGTAATAGAAAATTGACAATTTAAATCGAAATTCGGAACCAATAGTCACTATATTTTAAGTTTCTCTTTTAAATGCAACAAACCTCGCCAGATCTGGTGCCGTGGTTGCCAAGAAAAATGAATTATGCTTTTACATGTGATTAGATAGGAGCACCCGAGATAAAGCTTCCTCTTAAACCCATAAGCAATATAACTATCGCCCATTATTTCCTCTGGTTTTTCCATAATTGTACAGCACTTTTTTGTGCAAAATTGGCAAATGGAAACAAGAGTAGCAAGGAGTCGAGAAATTAAGCGATGTACTAAAGGAGAGAGCCAAGGCAGCAGCCAAACAGGAAGAAAAAGCCAATATTAACAAATGGAACCATTGTTTATGAAAATATTTATGGATCAACGTCTTTTTATTTAGAAAGGAAGTAGAGAAAACGCCACCGGAAGTGGAGAACAATTGCGTGTGTTTTCAATAACGCTTCTACAATTAGCAGTCGAGCCGCTTGACATAGCCACTTCTCTGCTGTGCTTATGTAAGTGTTTTTCTAACCTTCCACGGTGGGCGCAGTACGTCTATAACTGCAGCGACCTGCGCTCTACACGGTTATACGGGACTGGCGGCCATGCTTCGTTACGCAACTTCCCAAATAACAATACGAGTTGGTTGTGGCACTTAACTTGGTAGATCAGTAAACGAGGGATCGAAAGGAACTGTGATTGTTCCGCAAAGGTATATTCCACTATAATTCTACCAGAGCTAATTAAAAAAACGCTGATATAGTTAGATTAGAACTTGAGACTGACTCCAACCAAATAACTGAATTTTATTAGCCCGACGTTTCGGAGCCCATTCGGCTCCTTCTTCAGGGGGTTGTTCTTCGGGGGGTGGCGGTGTGCCTCTTTTAAAGCGTCTTTTTTGAAGAAAGGAGGGGGGGGGGAACACGGGAGGTGGGGAGACACTCCACAGACGGAAAGGTGGGGGGGAACAAAAGGAAAGGGGGGTTTGTGTTGTTGACCGCTTCCAAGGAGCTGCGATGACCGGTGCTGGGTGGAGTGCTCACGAGGGTGCCCTTGATGGGCCGCGGGGGGGGGGGGGAGGTTACAGGGTCGCGCCGACGTTCTGTGTTGGTGAAACGAGCGGGAGTCTATCTGGCTGTGCGTCCTTTTCTTCTTTTCGTCATGTCGCCAAGGCCATGGACATAGACCGAGGGTAGGTTGCCCTTCACACGGTTTATGTTATTCTCCGTATTCTGAATGTGCCATGACTCCAGTAGTAGTCTCTTTCGCCAGTTCGTTTCTGTTTGAAGGATTTCAGTTTCCTTGAAAGCAATTTTGTGGTCGGCGACTTCAGAGTGTTCCGCGACGGCGCTGCGAATACGGTTGAATGTCCTGACGTCGTTCTCGTGTTGTCTGATCCTTTCTTTTAGATTTTTGGTTTCCCCGATGTACGAAGCCGGACAGTCAGCACAACTGATTTTGTAGACGACGCCTTGAGCTTTTTCTTTTGGTGGACGATCTTTTGGTTTAGGGAGGAGGATATTGAAAGTGTTTATTGGTTTGTGCGCCACTTTGAGGCCTTCTTTTTTTAATATTCGGCTGAGCGCTTCGCTGGTACCTCTGATGTACGGGATGGACACTCGCTTCTGGGGTTGGGGAGAAGTAAACGGCTGAAGGTCCCGCATTTTGTTTCTTCTTTTTTGTTGTCTGGTTGTCTTTCGAATGAAGTCATCTGTGTAGCCATTCCTCTTAAGTTCGTTGAGAACCGTTCTCTTTTCTTTCTTTAGATCCGATTCCGATGAGGAATGAGTTTCGGCTCGTTTGAATAAAGAATTTACAACAGACGCCTTGTGGTTTGCCGGATGGTCGGATTGGAAATGAAGATAGCGGCCTGTGTGGGTTGGTTTTCGGTAGACTGAAAATTTTAGAATGCCGTCTTTTCGTGTAACTTGTACATCTAAGAATGGGAGTGATCCGTTCTGTTCGCGCTCATATGTGAACTGTATATCCGGGTCTATGGAGTTTAAGTGTTTCTGCAAGTTTTCGACTTGGCTCGTCTTCACGATGCAAAAACAATCATCCACGTACCTGAGGAAGACTTTTGGTTTCGGGAAAAAAGTATTTAAAGCTCTCTCCTCGATGCTCTCCATAGTCAAGTTAGCCATGGCAACGGAAATTGAGGCCCCCATAGGAGTTCCTTTGACCTGTTTGTAGTAGCTGCCTCGGAAGGTGAAATAGGTATTGGACAAGCACAGTTCGAGAAGGCGGCAGATCTCGTCTACACTCAAAGGGGTTCTCTCACTGAGCGTATCGTCACGTTCCAGTGCATCTCTAGTTGCGGAAACAGCCAACTTAATGGGTACTCTTGTGAACAGAGAGATTACATCAAAAGAGACCAGACATTCATCATCTTCGATACGGATTTTTGATGTGAGTTTGATGAAATTCTCGGAGTCGCGCACGTGCGATGCTGTCCTTCCGGTGAGTGGTGATATGATCTGATGCAAGTAAGTGGATAGTGATCGTAGTGGGGAACACGAAAAGTCTACGATTGGTCGTAAGGGGATTCCGGGTTTATGGAGTTTTGGCAAGCCGTAGAAAGCTGGAGCGGATCCGTTCCTACAGATTAATTTTAGGTAGAGATTTCGAGAATTTGGGTGGCTGCGGAATATTTCAATCAGCGTCTTGTTCAGCAACGACTGAGTTCTCGTAGTGGGGTCCTTCTTTAGTCTCTCGTAATCTTGGCTGTCAAGTAGGGCGGACGCCTTATCCTCGTAGTCCTTTATGTTCAAAACAACGGTTGAGTTCCCCTTGTCCGCCGGTAGGATCACAATGTTGGTATCTTCTTTCAGCGTTCTCATTGCTTTTATTTCGTCGGAAGTTAAGTTGCGTTCTCTTCTGCGGTTGTTATTGGACCTTATTATGCCGATTGCTTTCAGTCTGACCTGTTCCCCCACTTTGGGGTCTAGTTGCTGGATGCCGCTCTCAAGGGCGGCGATCATCTTGGGGAGGGGTGGGTTATCTGTCGTAACATTGAATTTTTGACCTTTTGCCAGGATTGAAGTTTCTTCGCTTGTGAGCTTTCTCGATGATAAATTGGTTACTGTGTGCTTGTTTAACACTCCTGTTTTCTCGTTTTCGTTGATTAGGGAAGAGAATTTCTTCTTCTGCGTTTGACTGTGTTTCATTTCCTCTGAGGACGCTACGGCCTTTGCAAACGATTCAATTGATGAAAAGAGATGGGGTACCTTGTGTTCAAGTTGTCTTCTGGCGAAGAACGCGTCGACTTCTTTCTTCCGGATCAACATGTGGCACTCATGTATCCGTGCTGTCACCAATCTTTGCTGGGCCTTGTCGATGATGTCCCGGCCTTCTGGTGTGTTGATTGGTTGGCGTAGCTGGAGACTTCGTGGCACGACGTTCTTGTCTTTGCATTTCCGGGTGAAGTCTAGGTGTGTCTTGAAGGTGGATATTCCTTTCACTGCTTTTATATAGTTCTTTGCAAGTTGCACTGCCTCTAGCCCGAAGTCTGCACGTAAAGACTTGAAGCTAAACATTTCGACAGAATTGCCTGTCTGGTTGGGAAATTGATTAGAACTTGAGACTGACTCCAACCAAATAACTGAATTTTATTAGCCCGACGTTTCGGAGCCCATTCGGCTCCTTCTTCAGGGGGTTGTTCTTCGGGGGGTGGCGGTGTGCCTCTTTTAAAGCGTCTTTTTTGAAGAAAGGAGGGGGGGGGGAACACGGGAGGTGGGGAGACACTCCACAGACGGAAAGGTGGGGGGGAACAAAAGGAAAGGGGGGTTTGTGTTGTTGACCGCTTCCAAGGAGCTGCGATGACCGGTGCTGGGTGGAGTGCTCACGAGGGTGCCCTTGATGGGCCGCGGGGGGGGGGGGAGGTTACAGGGTCGCGCCGACGTTCTGTGTTGGTGAAACGAGCGGGAGTCTATCTGGCTGTGCGTCCTTTTCTTCTTTTCGTCATGTCGCCAAGGCCATGGACATAGACCGAGGGTAGGTTGCCCTTCACACGGTTTATGTTATTCTCCGTATTCTGAATGTGCCATGACTCCAGTAGTAGTCTCTTTCGCCAGTTCGTTTCTGTTTGAAGGATTTCAGTTTCCTTGAAAGCAATTTTGTGGTCGGCGACTTCAGAGTGTTCCGCGACGGCGCTGCGAATACGGTTGAATGTCCTGACGTCGTTCTCGTGTTGTCTGATCCTTTCTTTTAGATTTTTGGTTTCCCCGATGTACGACGCCGGACAGTCAGCACAACTGATTTTGTAGACGACGCCTTGAGCTTTTTCTTTTGGTGGACGATCTTTTGGTTTAGGGAGGAGGATATTGAAAGTGTTTATTGGTTTGTGCGCCACTTTGGGGAAACCAAAAATCTAAAAGAAAGGATCAGACAACACGAGAACGACGTCAGGACATTCAACCGTATTCGCAGCGCCGTCGCGGAACACTCTGAAGTCGCCGACCACAAAATTGCTTTCAAGGAAACTGAAATCCTTCAAACAGAAACGAACTGGCGAAAGAGACTACTACTGGAGTCATGGCACATTCAGAATACGGAGAATAACATAAACCGTGTGAAGGGCAACCTACCCTCGGTCTATGTCCATGGCCTTGGCGACATGACGAAAAGAAGAAAAGGACGCACAGCCAGATAGACTCCCGCTCGTTTCACCAACACAGAACGTCGGCGCGACCCTGTAACCTCCCCCCCCCCCCCCCGCGGCCCATCAAGGGCACCCTCGTGAGCACTCCACCCAGCACCGGTCATCGCAGCTCCTTGGAAGCGGTCAACAACACAAACCCCCCTTTCCTTTTGTTCCCCCCCACCTTTCCGTCTGTGGAGTGTCTCCCCACCTCCCGTGTTCCCCCCCCCTCCTTTCTTCAAAAAAGACGCTTTAAAAGAGGCACACCGCCACCCCCCGAAGAACAACCCCCTGAAGAAGGAGCCGAATGGGCTCCGAAACGTCGGGCTAATAAAATTCAGTTATTTGGTTGGAGTCAGTCTCAAGTTCTAATCAATTTCCCAACCAGACAGGCAATTCTGTCGAAATGTTTAGCTTCATATAGTTAGATGCACTCAAGTTTACAGTGAAGCCCCTCCCACGCCCTCATAACCACCAGCCATTGTTCCTCCGCGAGGCAGCAAATTATTCGTAGTCCAAACTTTTCCAGTTACCCAAACAAGGTGGTAACCACAAAAATAAAGTTATTACCGCCTAAATTTCTATATTTTCTCTCGCTTATTAGAGTGGAATGGCGAATGCCTAATTCTTTATTGAACTGAAATAAAAGGCTTGCTTCGCTGCAACTGCGCCCTATATTGTCAATTTGGACTTCAGTTGGCCGTGAAGCTTCATGAGTAAGACGAGCTCAGCAGTGAAATGAACTGTACCGCATATTTTCTAAGATTTAAATAATTATGAAGCTTTACGTGCCGAAACCATGAGGCATGCCGTAGTGGGGGTCTATTCGGACCACCTGGGGTTCTTTAACGTGCGCCTAAATCTACGTACATGGGCGTTTTGGCATTTCGCCCCAATCGAAAATGCGGCCGCCGTGGCCGGGATTCGATCCTCCGACCTCGTGCTTTGCAGCCCAACATCATAGTCACAAAGCAACCTGACTTTTGAAGAGTGAAATGCTCCGACTCCATACACTTTGTCCATGTCTGTTGCACACCTCATTGCTTCTTTCGATGAAAAGACTCTTCAAGAACAGCAGACGGAGGAGCGTGTGCTGTTCGACGTTCCGTCTAAGTACGACGCCATTTTGAAAAGACCGCATGACGACGATTTTCTTCCTTTTGTGATTGGCTGGCGGAGTAACACGACCCCGCGTGGGTCGTGTGCTTTGGTTGTCGACTGCTGCTTTTTTAAGTTGCATGCTACCATAGAAATCTTTACTTTACTTTACACTTTCGCTTTTTTAATTGTTCTTGGCAGTGTTCTTCCTGCGCTTCGTTCCTACGCGAGTCCATTTGATGTGGTTCCATGTTTGCCTAGTTTGACGTGGGCACGGCGGAAGCACCGAGACCATGCGTCTCACGAATCCCTTCTTGTTTATTGAGCAGGCCGTCCTTTTCACTTCTTCACCTCTACCGGCCGATGAACTGAACACCGACAATCTACCTAATGCCACTACGACTGCGCATCAAGTTGCCGGGTTTGACACATCGACTCACGGTGCCGACGATTGTCTACGGAGCCTGCGTGGTTGGAGAGCTACACCAGACGTTCATGTGATACCAACGTCATCTACGTCTCCTACATGGGAGTACTCAAGGGACTGCACTGCACGGATCACGACCAGTGGGCACGGCGGAAGCACCGAGACCATGGGTCTCACGAATCTCTCCTTGTTTATTGTGCAGGTTAGGCAACACCATTTGGTTCATTCTTACCGTAGCAAGAGCGTATGCATCTTGCTTCTGCCGTGCCCACGGTCCATTCTTGATCTTACATTGATAATGTTTGTTAATTTGTTAATGTGTTGTGGAGACATTGAGTCTAATCCGGCTCCTTCTACTTCTACCTCAAGCAAACAACGAACAGCAAACTTAAAGAGTGTACCGACAAACTGAACGCCACTCAAAGGAAATTGGATAACATAGCTTCAACGGTCCCCAAATATACGAGTAAGGTTGATGCTTTGCAAGAGACAGTTGACAGCTTACTTTTGAAGATTGACGACCTCGAGAACCGATGCAGACGTAGTAACCTCATCATTGCAACATCATCAATGTCAACGCTAGAAGCATTGTAAATAAAACCGATGATCTGGAAGGCATCATCATCATCATCATCATCATCATCATCAGCCTGGTTACGCCCACTGCAGGGCAAAGGTCTCTCCCATACTTCTCCAACGACCCTGGTTATGTACTAATTGTGGCCATGCCGTGCCTGCAAACTTCTTAATCTCATCCGCCCACCTAACTTTCTGCCGCCCCCTGCTACGCTTCCCTTCCTTGGGATCCAGTCCGTAACCCTTAATGACCATCTGTTATCTTCCCTCGTCATTACATGTCCTGCCCATGCCCATTTCTTTTTCTTGATTTCAACTAAGATGTCATTAACTCGCGTTTGTTCCCTCACCCAATCTGCTCTTTTCTTATCCCTTAACGTTACACCTATCATTCTTCTTTCCATAGCTCATTGCGTCGTCCTCAATTTGAGTAGAACCCTTTTCGTAAGCCTCCAGGTTTCTGCCCCGTAGGTGAGTACTGGTAAGACACAGCTATTATATACTTTTCTCTTGAGGGATAATGGCAACCTGCTGTTCATGATCTGAGAATGCCTGCAAAACGCACCCCAGCCCATTCTTATTCTTCTGATTATTTCCGTCTCATGATCCGGATCCGCCGTCACTACCTGCCCTAAGTAGATGTATTCCCTTACGACTTCCAGTTCCTCGCTGCCTATTGTAAATTGCTGTTCTCTTCCGAGACTGTTAAGCATTACTTTAGTTTTCCGCAGGTTAATTTTTAGACCCCCTCTTCTGCTTTGCCTCTCCAGGTCAGTGAGCATGCATTGTAATTGGTCCCCTGAGTTACTAAGCAAGGTAATATCATCAGCGAATCGCAAGTTACTAAGGTATTCTCCATTAACTTTTATCCCCAATTCTTCCCAATCCAGGTGTCTGAATGCCTCCTGTAAACACGCGGTGAATAGCATTGGAGATATCGTATCTCCCTGCCTGACGCCTTTCTTTATTGGGATTTTGTTGCTTGCTTTATGGAGGACTACGGTGGCTGTGGAGCCGCTATAGATATCTTTCAGTATTTTTACATACGGCTCGTCTACACCCTGATTCCGTAATGCCTCCATGACTGCTGAGGTTTCGACAGAATCAAACGCTTTCTCGTAATCAATGAAAGCTATATATAAGGGTTGGTTATATTCCGCACATTTCTCTATCACCTGATTGATAGTGTGAATATGATCTATTGTTGCGTAGCCTTTATCCTTTGCTTGACAGAATTCTAAGGTGCTCCTGATTCTATTTGCGATTACCTTAGTAAATAGTTTGTTGGCAACCGACAGTAAGCTGATCGGTCTATAATTTTTCAAGTCTTTGGTGTCCCCTTTCTTATGGATTATGATTATGTTAGCGTTCTTCCAAGATTCCGGTACGCTCGAGGTCATAAGGCATTGCGTATACAGGGTGGCCCGGTTTCTCTAGAACAATTTGTCCACCATCCTTCAACAAATGTGCTGTTACCTGATCCTCCCCAGCTGCCTTCCCCCTTTGCATATCTCCCAAGGCTTTCTTTACTTCTTCCGGCGTTACCTTTGGGATTTCGAATTCGTCTAGACTATTTTCTCTTCCATTATCGTCGTGGGTGTCACTGGTACTGTATAAATCTCTATAGAGCTCCTCAGCCACTTGAACTATCTCATCCATATTAGTAATGATATTGCCGGCTTTGTCTGTTAACGCATACATCTCATCATTGTCATCATCATCAGCCTGGTTGCGCCCACTGCAGGGAAAAAGGCCTCTCCCATGCTTCTCCAACAACCCCGGTCATGTACTAATTGTGGGCATGCCGTGCCTGCAAACTTCTTAATCTCATCCGCCCACCTAACTTTCTGCCGCCCCCTGCTACGCTTCCCTTCCCTTGGGATCCAGTCCGTAACCCTTAATGACCATCGGTTATCTTCCCTCCTCATTACATGTCCTGCCCATGCCCATTTCTTTTTCTTGATTTCAACTAAGATGTCATTAACTCGCGTTTGTTCCCTCACCCAATCTGCTCTTTTCTTATCCCTTAACGTTACACCTATCATTCTTCTTTCCATAGCTCGTTGTGTCGTCCTCAATTTGAGTAGAACCCTTTTCGTAAGCTTCCAAGTTTCTTCCCCGTAGGTGAGTACTGGTAAGACACAGCTATTATATACTTTTCTCTTGAGGGATAATGGCAACCTGCTGTTCATGATTTGGGAATGCCTGCCAAACGCACCCGAGCCCATTCTTATTCTTCTGATTATTTCCGTCTCATGATCCGGATCCGCCGTCACTACCTGCCCTAAGTAGATGTAATCCCTTACGACTTCCAGTGCCTCGCTGCCTATTGTAAATTGCTGTTCTCTCCCGAGACTGTTAAGCATTACTTTAGTTTTCTGCAGATTAATTTTTAGACCCACTCTTCTGCTTTGCCTCTCCAGGTCAGTGAGCATGCATTGCAATTGGTCCCCTGAGCTACTAAGCAAGGCAATATCATCAGCTAATCGCAAGTTACTAAGGTATTCTCCATTAACTTTTATCCCCAATTCTTCCCAATCAAGGTCTCTGAATACCTCCTGTAAACACGCTGTGAATAGCATTGGAGATATCGTATCTCCCTGCCTGACGCCTTTCTTTATTGGGATTTTCTTGCTTGCTTTATGGAGGACTACGGTGGCTGTGGAGCCGCTATAGATATCTTCCAGTATTTTTACATATGGCTCATCTACACCCTGATTCCGTAATGTCTCCATGACTGCTGAGGTTTCGACTGAATCAAACGCTTTCTCGTAATCAATGAAAGCTATATATAAGGGTTGGTTATATTCTGCACATTTCTCTATCACTTGATTGATAGTGTGAATATGGACTAGGTGCAGCGGTGGCGTAGAGGCAGAACACCTGCCTCGCGTGCAAGAGGTCCGTGGTTCGAATCCCGGTACCGGCAATTTTCCACCGGATTAAAAAAAAATCCGCGTGTTGATAAAATTGCACAAACAGGCCTGGAGTGTGGCCTGATCCCGGTGACCAGAACCGGTAACGCACTCCCTCACCAGAGCAGGATTGGCCACCCTGGTGCAGTACTTGGCCACAACCTCCTATGAACACAACAATCAAACGCATACATCTGATTCTTGCCAATTCCTAGTTTCTTCTTCACTGTTTTTAGGCTTCCTCCGTTCATGAGAGCATGTTCAATTCTATCCATATTATACTTCCTTATGTCAGCTGTCTTACGCTTGTTGATTAACTTCGAAAGTTCTTCCAGTTCTATTCTAGCTGTAGGGTTAGATGCTTTCAATACATTGGCGTTTCTTGATCAAATCTTTCGTCTCCTGCGATAGTTTGCTGGGATCCTGCCTAACGGAGTAACCACCGACCGAGCCCTATTATATCCCATTTACTGCCCTCTAATTCCTCCAATAGCACTGCTAGACTCGCCTCACTAGATAACGTTCTAGCGTTAAACGTTGCCAGGTTCATATTCCAATGGCGGCCTGTCCACCACGGTAACACACCGTGGTAACATCACGGTGTGTTACCATCACATGATGACATCACCGCGGTAACAGAGACTTGGCTTCACGATATAGCATAGATGGTGCAGATATTGTACCTGTAACGCATGAAATTATCCGTCATGATCGCTTTTCAAGATGGGGAGGTGTGGCACTTGTGATGAAGAAAGGCGCTCAGTATACGCTGGTCCCACACAATAAGCAGATTGAAATGGTGTGGAGAGCTGCCAAACTTTTCGGCCAAAACGCACTTATCGGAGCTGTCTATAGACCACCCAATGCTGACATTTCTATGCTGGAGGCACTACACGACTTTCTGTACCACAACAAAAAGCGCTACAGTTGCGTTATAATGAGTGGCGACTTCAACATGCCTAATATAGACTGGGACGTGATGTGTGCTACTTCAACATGCCAACACGCGGATCTGTTGCTAGACATCGCATATGCCTTCGATCTACATCAGATAGTGCATACCCCAACGCATCAGACTGCCGTATCAAGTTCGATTCTCGACGTCGTCTTCATGTCCGAAAACGTCAGTCAACTAGGTTATACTCTCGATATCGTGGCCAGTATATCGGACCATTTCTCTGTCCTTTTTAAAAGCCAACTGTGGCGTAAAGCTGAGGGCAGCAAGCCAAGGCCCTACTATGATTTTTATAACGCGGACGATGTCGGCATATTAGATTTCTTAGAACAAGACAACGATTTTTTTTTAGTGTCACAGAAACTTTACAACTGCTAATAATTTGTGTCTGCACTTCAAATGTGCGGTGCGTCATTGCATGAATAAATATATACCGAAAAACATAAGAGCAAACGTCGAAACCCCTGGATAACACGCGAAATCATTCACATAAAGCGGCGCGTAAAACGACTATCGTCTAAAAACCAGAGAGATAGCGGCACCTTTGCTGAGCTGCGATCGGATTTGCGTTCAAAAATAAAATCATCCAGATTCACTATTTTTGACGTCAAAATGCACAACTTCCTTTCCAGCGATCCGAGAAAGCTTTGGGTTCACTTGACGCAAAAGACGGAACCAGTTAATAAATTGAAAATACACGATAAGGACGTGACTGACCCAAATTGTATAGCAACGACATACAACGACTATTTTTCGTCCGTTTTTCTGCGCAGTGCCGATAACAATATAGATTTCAGCCACGCAGTGATGTATGAACTTCCAGAGCTAATAATCACAGAAGAAGGTATTTTTTCAGCATTGCTTAGCTTAGACATTAGGAAATCTTCGGTACCCGACGAAATCCCAAATGCATTTTTGTTTAGATACGCGGAGTGGTGTGCCATGTATCTTTTTATTATTTTTAGTAAAAGTTCGGAGAAAGGAGAAGTTCCTTCTGACTGGAAAATAGGCAAAATTATACCAATACACAAGACTGGCGATAAGCCCACAGTAACTAACTATCGCCCGGTGTCGTTGTTGTGCACAGCTATCAAGGTATTAGAACATTTTCTTTTCAAACATTTAAGCAGATTCCTAGAAGGCAACAATTTTTTTCATGAACAGTCAGCACGGATTCAGGCGTGGCCTTTCAACAGTGACACAGTTACTCCACATTACTAATGGTTTGTTTGCAGTTCTTGATAACAGTGGCCAGGTCGACATAATCTTTGTAGACATTGAAAAAGACTTTGGCCGCGTGTCGCATTTCAAATTGATATTCAAACTAAAGCATCTCTTTAGAAATGAGCGTATTCTGAGGTGGCTTGACTCTTACCTAACGCAACGCCAACAATATGTTGAAATAGGTGACTCTAAATCATCAATGCTTCCAGTCCTTTCAGGCGTACCTCAAGGGTGTGTCCTTGGACCATTACTTTTTATTGTTTATCTGAATGATCTCTCACTTGATATTGCTGTATAATGCCCATTTTTCGCGGATGAATGCGTTTTTTATCACGCCATTCAAACTAAAAATGATCAATTACTCTTAAGCAATTCTTTAGCATCAATTTCTAACTGGTGCCAAACCTGGAAAATGAGCCTAAATATCCCTAAGGGCTCCCATATGATCATAACAAAAAAGAAGAATCCACTATCGCATGCATAAAAAATTAACGACATTGGGATTACTCTTGCCGATACGTTTAAATATCTGGGGATTGAAATATCTCGCGATTTAAGATGAAGTGCGCACATTAAAAACATAGTTTCGTAAGCCTTAAAAAGATTGTGGTTACTTCGGCAACGTCTAAAGCACTGTACGAGCAAGACAAAACTAGTTGGTTATACTTCACTGGTGCGTCCTCTACTTGAACATGGTGTTGTCGTTTGGTATCGCACACTAAGACTGATACAGATAGGCTGGGAAAAGTACAAAAAAGAGCACTCTAGTTTATTTTTAATGCCTACGGAAGACAAGTGTCACTATTTGATCTCCGTTCAAGGTCTGGTGTTCCAACACTGGAGAAACGCCGTAAGCTACACCGTCTGAAGATGCTTTACACGATAGTCAACGGCCAAACTAAAATGAATTTTGTCAAATACTTACAGTTTAACACGTGTAGCAGTACCCACGGAAAGCACGAACTTACCCTTATTGTACCCCAGGATAGAACTATCACTTATCAATTTTCATTTTTTCCTAGAACGATAAGAGAATGGAACAGGCTACCACAACAGGTAGCGAACATGCGTACTGTCGACTCTTTCTTATCGGCTATTTCTCAGTTGTGAGCGAAGCACGCAATTCCTTTCGTACGGAATTTTTATTCAACTCGTGTCATTAGTTTTAGAGATATTGTTCTGTGCAGTAGCGTACAAGTATGATCTGCGTTGCACTTTGTTTGAGCTTGCTGTGTTCGAATTTTGTTTTGACATTTTCTTTGCTTGTACCGTACCCCTTTTTATATTCTATGTAACACTCCTGCTTTAGCTGCCAAAAAGCAGCTGGCAATATTTTCAAATAAAAATAAATAAATAAATAAAGGAGAGGTGCATTTCACAGGCGTACCTGTGAGGTATTTCTTATTTCATTTCTCTTTTGCTGGTTTACGCGTCTTTATGGCGAATGGCGGGCGTTATTAACATTTGTACTAATAAAGGTACCCCCTTACATTTGCATAGAAAAGGTACCTTGGGTAGCCCCCTCCCCCCTCCGAAAAGAAATCCTGGGTATGCGCCTGATAGAGGGCATTCACTTGACCATTTATGCAGACGGCGTGACTATATGGACCACTGAAGGAAATATGACAGAGGCGGAAAGCAGACTTCAGAAGAGCATTTATGAGTTAGAGTTCATTTTAGAAGACATGGTACTCGAATATTCTGCTAATAAGTGTGAACGCCTTGTACTCAAAACAGGAGAAAGGCTAGAATACCGAGGGGATATGTTCCCGAAGAAGGACCCAGGTTAGTACTAACCACGAAGGCAGGCGAATCTATTAAGCAAGTAGAAGCCATTAGTCTTAGGGTTATTCCTAGAGGCAAGCGGGACAAACAGGAGAACACGTCGCAAGCAAGGCTGAGGAAGTAGTAAGATTGCTAAGGAGAATCACTAACAGACACAGAGGGTTGGGAGAGGAGAGCGCCATGATATTGGTCCACTATTTCGCCCTGTGTCACTGCTCATATGTAGCTGGGATGCTCAGTTGGACACCGAGAGTTGATTAACACGTTGAGCAGATTAATTAAAAGGCTTGTGAAAACAATAGTGGCGTTACCGATTAACACGTCGGATGATAAATTAACGAAACTGGGGCTCGACAACACAATAGCCGAGATAGTTGAAGCTCAGCAAATTGCCCACAGAGGGAGGCTCTCTGGAACACGGTCAGGTAGAGCAATACACGAAAAGGTAATGTAGAGCGCAGCCGAATAAAGCATTTCACGTGAAGACACAGTAGAACCAAACGATAGCATAAGAGAGATAATCAAGACGACTCCTTTCTCCAGAAATATGCACCCGGTGAACAACCTGGAAAGACGAAAGGCAAAGCCCAAAGCTCTCCCGCAAGAGATAAAGCACAACAGAGAAGCTTCGGCTTTTGTAGATGCTGCATGGGTCAGAGGAAAGAAAGCCTTCACGGCAGTAATAGTAGATGTAGATGGTCTCACTCGGGATGTTATTACAATCATGGCTAAAGACACGACAGTCACGGAACAAGCAGCAATAGCATTGGCTTTAAGGAATAATAGGTGGACGCGAATTTACAGGGACCCTAAGATGGCCATTGGACATTTTACCAAAGGCCATTTTACCATTGTATGTAACCAAAGGGCTGCCCAGCTGATTGTCGAAATGGGCAGCCGAGGGATCAAAATTCGCTGGTATCCTGCACACATGGGTTTGTCGATCCATCATGGAAGAATTTAAATAAGATGGCTAACGCAGCTGCACCAGGACGTACTATCCGTGCACTACGCGACAAGGACTATAACAATATACAGGAGGAGAACAGGGACCAATTACTTACATATAATGAGATCACGAAGCATTACTACATAATCAGAAGGGAATTCCCAGTGCCACACGCTAAGCTCAATAGAGCTCAAGCGGTGACGACGACGAAGTCTCCTGTGTGGAACGCTGCCTTTTCGTCTGTGAGAATTTGAAGCTACATTGTGGGAGACGCCACTCCCTAACTACGGCGATGGACGTGGAGTCGCCTGGAGAGGTTCCTGGTCCTTCTACGTCAACAGCGACCGCACCGAGAAAGCGGTCTAGTCGCCCGAGTGACACCTACAGCGAGGACACTGTGATCTACTCAGGAACCAGTGATGAAACCTCGGATGACAGCGACTTCGTACCCGTAGCGAAGCACAAAGC
Organism: Dermacentor albipictus; assembly: GCF_038994185.2. Taxonomy (NCBI): domain Eukaryota; kingdom Metazoa; phylum Arthropoda; class Arachnida; order Ixodida; family Ixodidae; genus Dermacentor; species Dermacentor albipictus. The sequence continues at coordinate 123,732,264 of NC_091826.1, forward strand.
AAAGAGAAGACTCGTCAGGACGTCTCCTTCCACAAGTAAGGCAACTGTGATCCCGACGCGAAAGCCATCATACCTCACCATTTTATATGTGCCTGTGGCTGCTAGCGACAATCTAAACCGGATCAACCGCCACGCCACATCTGTATCGCTCGAGGAACTTGGTCCGGGTCAGATCAAAGATATAAGGATCAACGCCCGTAAGAACATCCTCGCTATAGATGTCACAAACCGCAGCGCGCTAGACATTCTAAGCAACGTTAAGGTGCTGGATAGCATCAACGTACGCTGCTATAAACAAGACCATCATGACTCTACGGCGGGCGTTGTGTATGACGTAGATAATTCCATAGGTGATGCTGACCTGCATATACTCATCAAGCCGGCGATAGAGGGAATAGCCATATTGCATGCCCGTCGCCTGGGAAACTCGCAGTGCGTCAAGTTAACTTTCAAAGGAGACAGCCTACCGTCCCACGTCAAGGTCGGTCACTTCCGACACATTGTACGGCCTTTTTTGCCAAAGCCGCTTCAGTGCAGGAAATGTGAAAGGATAGGGCACGTTAGTGCGGTTTGCACAAACGCTGCCGTGTGCTCACGGTGCTCAGGGTCGCACAGCTCCGACGCCTGTCGTGCAGAAAACCAACAGTGCGCCAATTGTCAGGGCTCTCACGATGCAACTTCGTAAAATTGCCCACATGTGAAAAATGAGGCGAAAGTCTTGAGGCAAATGGTCAGGGATGGTTCCTCGCACAGGGAGGCTGCCGCTAAGGTGCGACGTCGACGTTCACGTCGCCGGAGATCTAGGAAACCCACTGCTATTGCTAAGGATCCACCGCGTCCACTGACAGTCCAGAGACTTCCGCATACACCTAGCAATAGCAGCAATGACATTCCTCAGCAGAAAATCTCCAATATCATTTCCTCAAGCGAGGAGTGGCCGCCATTGCCACGGCTAGATCCACCAGCGGAGCGACAAGATGTAGCACGCTCGCCGAATCAGGCTTCACCTTCTGGCAGCAACCAAGACAACGACAAACAAGTTGTCACCATGATAAGGGCCCTTATGAACACGCTACGAGCACTACTGACCGACATACACACTCCGGCGGCTCGAGGCGCACTTCAAATACTGGATGCCCTGTATCCGGTACTTTCCGGTCTTGAGAAGTACCATGGCTGCTCCTCTGCATTCGTTCCTTAAAGAGGTCAAGGAAGCGTCTATCTTCCAATGGAATGTCAGAGGCATTAAATCGCGCATTTCGGACTTTCGTCCGTTTGTTTTTAAGAACAGGTTTCCAATAATTGTCTTTTGTGAACCAAACGTTGAGAGCGCCATCCGCCTATCAGGATATGAAGCTTTCATGTCTGCCACCTGTACCGACCGCAGCAAAGTCATCGTTTATATCAGATGCGATTTCACATATGTTTTACACCCAGTGGCACCTGATGACGACAATCAGTATGTGTGTTTGACTATAAAATGCAAGAACCTCGCACTCACGCTCATAGGTGCCTACATTTCACGTTCCAGTCGATTTGACAGCGCAAGACTAGGTGGAATTTTAACAGCGACACCTGGACAATGGGTTATTACCGGCGACTTCAATGCGCATCATCCGCTATGGGGAAGCTCAAAGATGGACTGTCGAGGAAGACGTGTACTATTCTTCGCGTTGGACCATGAGCTCTGCTGCCTAAATGATGGCAGTCCCACCTTTCTGCGGGGATTGAGATACAGCAGCTACCTGGACTTGACTTTTGTTTCAAGATGCCTCAGTGCCAGCGTGAAATGGTTTACGGACAACGAAACCCATGGTAGTGACGACGTTCCAACGTTTGTTAAAATCGATGGCATACGCAAGTCACTCTCTACTACAGTTCTTCATCACATCGACTGGCCTAAATACACGTTGCTCATGGAGAAGAATTGCCAAGAGATCCGGGACTGTCTGCCTGGCAACATCGAGAAGCTAATTAACGCCGCTGTTCAAGAAGCCACAAGATCTTTTAGGCCTATTCCTAAATTTTCTGAATTCGAAGCAGAATTGGAGTGGCTTCGAGCAATCCGCCGTCGCGCGGAAAGAAGGTACAGGCGCACCAAGTCCATCTACGACCTAAGGGAGGCGAGACGTATACAAAAGAAGATCCAGCGTCGGATCAACTCCCTGCAGTCTCTAAGATGGAAAACCTTCTGTGATACCCTTGATCCGCATAAACCCCTGTCACATATATGGAGAACAGTGCGTGGTCTTCGAACATCACCGGAACAACGCCACCCCTTCAAATGCCTGGCTCTCTACCAAGGTCGCAGAGAGATCGACGTAGCGGACGACTTCTGTGTCAAGGTTGCTGGTCTACCGCCATCGTTCGCTACACGTGATCCCCGTGATGTTCCAATCTCGCGGGATTCTCGTATGGACAATCTGTTTTCCATCGAGGAGTTGCAGGCGGCGTTGGCAGCGTGCAGACGTTCCTCATCGCCTGGGCCTGACGGGGTGACATACGCAGCTCTTGGAAACCTCGGTCACACAGCCCGGCATGCACTTCTAGACGTGTACAATAATTCATGGCGTGAAGGAGAAGTTACAGCTGCATGGAAGTCCAGCCGCCTTGTTCCTTTGCTCAAGCCAGGTAAATCACCCCTAGACGTGGCGTCTTATCGTCCCATTGCTCTGGCCAGTTGTCTAGGAAAGGTGATGGAGAGGATGGTGCTGACGCGTCTAGAGTGGTATCTAGAACATTACAAGTTATATCCTGACGCTACGGCAGGCTTTCGACGCGGACGCTCTCCTATAGACAACGTCATAGATCTTGTCTTGTCTGTTGAGCACGAAAAAAGCTTCAGGAGACTGTCAGCGGCCATGTTCCTGGATGTTAAAGGCGCATATGACAACGTAACCCATCAAGCCATCCTGGACGCCTTGGGTGATGTCGGCCTAGGCGGCCTTGTTTTTCGGTGGATATCCAGCTTCTTGAAGGACAGGTCATTCTTTGTGCAAAGAGAGGAAGGTGCGTCATCACAACGCAACACCTACCGAGGCGTACCACAAGGGGGAGTCTTGAGCCCCACTCTATTTAACCTGGTGCTCATCGACCTGGTTCATACCCTTCCGGAATCCATCCATGTGTCGATCTATGCAGACGATATATGCGTTTGGTCATCAGGAGCGACGCGTTCTCAGGTGCGCGCCAGACTTCAAAAAGCGGCCACGCTAACATCAGGTTATCTTCGAGCACGAGGTCTGGAGCTGTCCTGCGAGAAGTGCTCTATAGTCGCTTTGACGCGTAAAACAATGAAACCATACTTATCAGAATTAATGGACGGCCCATTGCCTACGAGAAGACGCACCGCTTTCTAGGAGTGATAATAGACCGAGACCTTTCCTGGAGTCCTCATATCTCCTAGCTAAAAAGGAAATTAGTCATGATAACCCACGTGCTCAGATTTCTTGCGGGAAAGTCATGGGGTGCGCCTGTGAGTGCGATGCTGCAACTCTATAACGCACTGTTCCTCGGTCTCCTGCGCTATAGCTTACCTGTACTGGGTGGGACCGGCAAGACCAACGTCCGTGCCCTCCAATCTGTAGAAGCTCAAGCTCTGCGAATTTGCCTTAGTCTTCCCAGATGTGCGTCCACGGCAGCAACAATAGCCATCGCGCATGACCACCCAATCAACACGTATCTTCAAGTCGACACTTTAAGGATGCATATCAGGCACTTCGCCCGACTTCCATCGCATCATCTCGCCTCCCTTCCTGCCGCTCGACCTCGTTCAGCGTTTAGCAAGATTATTGCCGCCAACCATGAAACTTTACCGTCAAACTTCACGCCTGCAGCACAACCATCTCAACCGCTGTGGTGCCTCCATCCGCTCCAGGCTCTTCTTTCCTTTTGATACCGGGAATAACAATTACCGGTATCAAAAGGAAAACAGAGATGTCAACTTTCGCCCTCAAACAAACCGTGCTTTCAGTGCTACATGAACAGCACAGAGGACGCATCCACGTTTACACAGACGGTTCTGTATCCTCTAATAGTTCAGCTGGAGCAGTGGTGATTCCCACAGAGTGCGTCACCCTCAAGTTCAAGACATCTCACAATACATCATCGACGGCTGCAGAACTCGCAGCTATCCGTGCTGCTCTGGAATTTATTGTTCAGAAATCATCACATTCATGGTCCATCTCATGTGACTCAAAGGCAGCTCTTCAGTGTCTGATGTCCCCTTTCAACCATGGGCCAAATGAGCCACTAGTCGCAGACATCCGACTACTCCACCATCACGCAATCAACAAGGGACACAACATCATCTACCAGTGGATACCGGGTCACTGTGGAATTTCAGGAAATGACAGTGCCGATGACGCGGCCCGGTCGGCTCATGATGGCGCCCAGATTATACCCATACCGCTGTCAAGAACAGATGCAGCCACAAGTCTTCGCTCCCTCGCCCGCGAGCTTACACAGAATCTGTGGAACACCAGTGAATTCACGAACGCACGTCTCCACAAATTGGATCCACGTCTGCAACTCCGCCTACCACCAGGGTTGCCACGAGCGGAAGCAACACTTCTGTGCCGCCTGTGGCTCGGCGTGGCATTCACGAACTCATATTCATTCCGCATTGGAATGGCCGACAGCCCTACTTGTGACACCTGCGGCTGCGAGGAGACGATTGAACACCTCCTTTGTGACTGTCCCCGTTACGCAGTGCGAAGAACAGTGCTCGTGACCACTCTCGCAAAACTGGACAATCGCCCCTTTACAGAGGAAAAACCTCTAGGACATTGGTCCAGACGGGCTTCGGCACTCAAGGCCTTAAGGGCTTTGTTGAAGTTTTTAAGGACATGCGAATTGTGCGACCGCCTTTGAACATTGTAGAGCGTAGTTTCGCGTTACTGTGTGAATTTTCTTTTTTTTCTTTTTTTCCCTCTTCTTCTTCTTTATCCTTTTATTCCCTTTACCCCTTTCCCCAGCACAGGGTATCCAGCCGGTACTTACACTGGCTAACCTCCCTGTCTTTCCTCTCCTTTGTCTCCTCCTTCTTCTGAGATTGTTACAGATAACAACTTATCCGAGTCCAAACTTTATTAACGAGCTATATCCGGAAAGAGAGGTACCAGACAATTGCGAGAAGAGTAACATCATCATTACTCTGGATCATATGCTTTGGCAGTGTCCTGTGTCTTTGACAGACTGTGACAAGGAAAGAGACTGGTGGCGAAGAGCCCTTCACAATGTAGTTCTTTTAGATCACGTACAGGCTGTCCAGAAGGTCCATTATAGGGCGGTAAGGTTAAACCTTACTGTCTCGATGTGGAAGCCACCTGCGTCAACCTAAGGGTTGATCTTCAGGACCTGAATAAAGTTCATCATACCATAGCATATGCAAAGCAATGAAATTCACAATGGCTACGCAATATAACACACACAATGACGACCATAAAATAGGCTATTCATACTCAGAGGCATGTCACTAACATTCATACTTTCCCTAGAAGGGTGGCAAGGATAAGCCTGTCGTCCATATAGCGCACCAACTCTGGCCTGAAGAATCCACACCTGTGGCGTTGCTACCGTGACGCACCACTGCCCGTGCTGAGCACAAAAGAGTGCGGCGACGTCCAGCTCGACCCCGCGGTCTGACTGCGAGACGTCTGCTACACGATCGCGTTGACGAAGCTAACGATGCGGCATCCCGCGATAGTGAAGCACTCGACACAGACTGGCATTGCGGTGGGCGGTAGCGTCGCAGACTATTCCAAACGCCGTAGGATGGCCATCATTGAATATAAATTACATGCTGCCCGTGTTTCGCTTAATATGTCAACGCTGAAAAGACAGCGTGCTGTGGACAAACTGAAATAGTGGATCCACATCTCAGCCTTTAATTAAGCAGCGCTGTGGTACCTGCCTGAACGGCGTGTTTTGAACCGAGATGACCGCGAAGAGCTGACAAAACTCCTGGTCCCAAACACGCTTCCTTGAGCAGGCCACAGTGAAATATTATGAATGCTTCGGGGAACAGAAGCCGCGCGATATAAAGGACCCTTTGAAACGTTGACGAAGTTCAGTCGTTCAGCGACGTTCCTTATGCAGGCTCCGATTGCGACACGCAGTCGTCTCACAGCTCATCGGATGTCGTAGAACACCACAGAGTGCCAGCGCAATATCGGTGACCACGTAATCTCTCAACATCGGTGTTATCTGTCACACGAGGAAGTCCTTAGTCAAGGTAAACCACAAAAAGCAGGGCACCCGATCCTATGCTTTTGTTGTAAGAGATCAACACCTGGGTGAGAGAATTGTATGTCACAATGAGTGGACTTCCTCTTCGTTATTACTACGTGAGAAGTTATTAGTCAACATAAGTTCAATAATAGCAGCATTGTATTGCATATTTCATCATTGGAATGCAAAACACAATTGTATGTTTGTTGGAGAGTCTCACGTGATGCCCTCTAGCATGTGCGCACCGACATGTGTGTGGCATGCGTAAAAAATATTTATATCGTGAAGTCAGTTATCTGTCTGTAATATTATCATTATTTTTCACGCAACGTAAATGCACTAAAGCGATGAATGAATCAGACAAGAATTAGCAAGGTTTTTAATATGTTTGAGAATGGGTAGCCGCGTGAATCTTGGTACCCTGCTAAAACAAACTGTTATACTTAAACAATACGCTTCCATGGGCTGTCCTGGGCAGTTGCAAGCCTGTACATATTTGAAAACTCGTCTTCTTTGAGGATCTGCGAATGCGAAAGCATTCTACCGCTTGTCGGCTTCGGAAAAGCATCAATGCACTAATTTTGTGCACTCATCACGTGGCGCCACCTCCTCCACACATATCGAGGACATTTGCATGCACGTTGGTCATAATGCCGTCAATATTTTTCCTAAAAAGAGGAAAAAAGTACAGCTGAAAGCTTTTTTCACTTTTTCCAGGAGTCGGCATATAACATTGGTCAAGTTTTAATGCAAGAGCATCAAGCGGTCCACTGAGCGAAAAAGGTCGTCGTCTTTTTTCGACTAAGAGGGCGTTGACCAAGCGTCTCAACGCGCTCGCCTGTCCGTGAGAAGTTCGTAACTCAAAGGACCACGCAGCGCCTTCGCATTCGCAATTCATACGACGTGCTTAGGTGTCCTTGTATTTTTTTATTGAGCTTATTGGTTGTGGTGAAAATTTGCGTGCATATAACCGCGTAATAGCATGGTGAAGGAAACAGACAATGAGGCCCAAGCAAGCACCGGGGAAATTAGGTGTGATTGAAATTGCAACGTAGAAAACAATAAAGGAAACGGAAATGAAAGTGGACGAAAAGATACCCTGTCGCCAATGGGAGCCGAATCTCCTACCTGCGGGTAATGCATGTGTTGCACTGCCAGTTGTGCTACGGTGACGCTTATGAACTCGTCCACTAAATTGAGTATTTATGCTTAGATCTAGCCTTATGAGTGTTAGTCAGCGCCACTCAGAGCCATGTTGGGCGGATGTGGAGTATTCTTTGTGCCTGATGGCGTAACGTGACACATGATATTAGGAGAGCAGGCACGTGGCTATAAACCCTGCTATGCTACCTATGACATTAAGGCCGTCACATTCGAGACCCTCGTTTTGATTAGACGAGTGAAGAAGGGGAACTGAGGGAATCGATTGGATTGGAAAAACTTTAATATCGATTCGTTAATTATATTGGGAGCTCAGTTTGGAGGAGGCAAGGAATACAAGTTTGGTAGCTTGAGAACGGAGAGTCTACTGGCTTTGTTCAAAATTACAAGCAGGTTTGCCGAGTGGCTATGGTGGTGCCCCAGACGGGCAGCCACTTCTGTTGCAAGAAAGAGCAGGGGGCAATGACCCCCCAAGGCCAGGCACAGCTAGGTAAACGGAATCTCTGGAGCGAGGGGGAAATAACCCCCACCGCGAGGCATGGCGAAGTGGCGGACGGTCGCTATAATTATAACCAGATAAAGTCAACAGACAATGAAACCAAGGAAAGCGTCGGGAAAATTAACTGTGGTTGAAACTGAAATGCAGAAACTTAAAATGTAAATGATACGGTGCTCTCGGGCAGCTAGATTAGTAGGAGTGCCAGACGAAGCTCTTCCACCGCTTGCATCACTCATTGTCTCATGTGCGTATCGGCCCACGCGACCCACGGGGACCCCTGGGTCGCGCGCAGCGCATCCTCTAGCGACAGGGGGCGGGATTGAAGTACCACCCGCGCAATGGGTCCGAAGGCCACGCTAGCGGTGGACGCGCTCGCTACATGCCTGGTCGCCGCCGTGTAGCACGCCTCGTGCGGCACTTCGTTTTCCCCCTCCGCTTTCCTTCTCATGCACCACTGCACCTTCCTCCTCGGCTTTCCTCTTCGCGCTCTCTTCGCTATGGCCGTCTCTCAACCCCAATTGCGTTGCGAGTTCGCTCTTTCATCGTTCGCTGTGCTCGTTCACTCAGTTTCACCGAGGGATGCTGACGCTGAAACGCTCAACGCAGAAACAGGCGCCTAAGATCTGCCCTCTAAAAAAATTTGGAGGGCGCTTAAGCTTTGTCTATAAGAGTGCAACGCGATAGCGTTCGAAGATCTCTGATCGCACGCTTCTCACGCTTCCCGGCAACTACCTCTTATGTAACCGTAATATATCGCGGGAAAAGTGCGGTGAACGCTATGCACGAAGGTGAGCTTTTTTGTAGAAACGCGGCCTCTTGCGTGGGCCGTGATGCGGTGGAGGCGAGCGCCATCTGGAGATGTTGCAAGGGAGCGGGCGCGCCACTTCATGCCCTTTGAGATTTGGGCGCGCAAATCTGGGACGCCATGGCTGCTTTATGAATGGTAGAAACGATGAAAAAGGTGTTTGCGTTTTGTTTTCAGTTTTCGCGAAGAGAATTATGTTTTCTCGTATATTAAAATTACAATCCGACTCTATCATGTCTGTAAGTTGTGTGTAACTCTTACTTTACGATTTTTCTGCGTATGTTACCGTCGGAAATTCAATTAGTTTAGAAATTTCCTTGCGCCACATAGAGGGCCTGCGCGGTTGGGTATGTGTGGTTTAAAATTCTTTTTGCTCCAGCGGCGTTCGATGCTAGACGTTGGATTTCGTGCGACACGGGGTCCTTAACCCTGTCGCGAGGACTCTTCATGCGTCGAGGAAGCTTTCGCACGCTCCGTTCTTTTCTCTTTTTTTGCTGCGGCTTGGAAGACGCGAGAGAAACGGGGATTTCGCAGGATTTCTTTACTATTAGTAAATGATAGCTTAAGGTGTGCGGTGGGCAGATATCGTTCTGGCGGCCATTTATTCTCAATCGCGTTAATATATGTTGTGCGCACATATTCCCACTACATCCCCGTGGGTATGTAGAAGTGGTATATTTCTGGAAGGGTGCGTCATAAGATGGATAGAGAATATGAACAGCCACCCACTAATCCCTTTCACCGAACTTTTGAACTACGTGCGTAGTGTTTGCTTGGTTAACGAACGAACAATCGTAATTCGCAGAGATAAGGGTGCCAGTTCAAAGGAAAATATTCAAGATGAAGTGTCGCTGAAAGTGCAGACATACAATGAATGTTTACTAAGGCGCAGCAAGCTTTAAAAAAAAAAGGTTTTATTGCGGATAAAAGAAAACCCGTGAATTGTTTTGCGTTCGTTCGCTTGCCACTGCGTGCAGCGTGCCGCAGTTTCACGGCTGGACGGTGCAAGAAATTGTGCAAGACGCGTGAAATGATAAATTATGCAATTATTCAGTCGGTTATTAACATATTGGAGAGATTGTGTCGCCTTGCCTGACCCGTTTCTTGATAAGTAAGTTTCTACTTGTGGAAAATAAGGTAGCTGTGGAATCTTTGTAGATATTTCCCAAGATATTCCCGCAGGCGTCCTGTACTCCAAGAATAAGCTATGCTTCCACGACTGCTGGTATCTCTTCTGAATAGAATGCCTTTTCATAATCTATGAAGTCCATTAGAAAGGTTGATTATGCTTCACAGATTTCTAAATTACCTGATTGATGACATGGATGTGTTCCATTGTGGAATATACCTTTCTGAAGGCAACCTGCCTTCTTGGCTGATTGAAGTCACGTGCTGCCTTGATTCTATTGGATCGGGGCACCACTTGACTTCAATCAACAAAGAATCTCCAATGCTATTCACTGCATGCTTAGAAGTATTGAAGCTATCATACTGGGAAGGCTTAGGAGCGACGATCAACAACGGATATCTCAACAGCTAGTCCAGTCCTGTTCAGGAACATTGGACACGAGTTACAACAAATGATTGAGTGCCTTACTAGAGACAATGCAAGAGTGAGGTTGAAGATTAATATGCAGAAGGCAAAGATAATGATGAATAGCCGGGCAAGGGAACAAGAGTTCATGATCGCCAGTCAGCCTCTAGATTCCATGAATGAGCATGTTTACCTAGGTCAGTCATTCAAAGGGAACCCTGATCATCAGAGGGAAATTCATAGAAGAATAAAAATGGGTTGGAGTCCATACGGCAGGCATTACCAAATCCTGACTGGGAGCTTACCACTGTCGTTGAAAATTAAATTGAACATTCATTGCATTTTACCGCTGTTAAAAATGGGGAGGAAACTTGTAGGTTAACAAAGAAGCTTGAGAACAATTTGGGGACCGCGCAACCAGTGAGGGAACGAAGAATGTTAGGTGTAACTTAAGAGATAGGAAAAGAGCGGTGTGTATCGGAGAGCAAACGGGGATAGCCGATATTCTGGTTGGCATTAAGATAAATAAATGGACCATAAGTTATATAAGCGGTGCACCATTAGGGTTACATAATGCGTGCCGAGAGAAGAGAAGCGCTATCGAGGACGGCAGAAGACAAGGTGGAGCGATGAAATTAGGAAATTCGCAGGCGCAAATTGGAATCAGCTAGCGCAATACAGGGGTAACTGAAGATCGCTGAAAGAGGCTTTCGTCCTGCAGTGTACATAAAAGAATAAGCTGCTGATGCTGCTGATGACGATTAGTACATTATAGATGCCAGTCTAACGGCATCATAAATAGTATGAACATTATGGCTGAAATTTTAATTATACCAAACACAAAAATTCGCGTCTCTCACATCACGTGTCTGCTTACGGCAAAGTTATTTTATTTATTTTCAGAAAATATATTTATAGAATAATACCTGACAGAACCTTCAGGAAGTGGAAAACTATAGTTAAATTCGTCCTGGACCAGGACGAATTTTTCTCAAACTGCGAGCCTTTTCTTTCGAACCCGTGTCGGTTTCCTTTGTAGCAATTGCTACGATTGGATGGATGTCTCATTTCCCCCTAATTAATTACGGTTAGATCAACGTAAAACCAGCGTTATGCAACTAGGCAAAAACAAAACATCAACGTAATGATAGCTTTATTGACACAACGTAGCAGTGTGCAGTAATAATTCCGTCACTGCAAAAACTACAACTGAAATCAAAACCAAAAACTGAAAAAGTACGCGCGGTAAGGTACTACAGGAAAAATTACACGAAGATCCCCGCACTACAGTGTAGGCGTATAGCATAGCAACTCCCATATCAAATGATGAATCACCGAAACGATAAGTGCAAAAAAATGAACAAAGTAAGGTGAGGCAACAATTCAATTCCGCCGTATACAATAAACTACAAGTTCGGAGACAATGGATGGCGTGTGAACGTACATATGATTTCTTTAAAAAATAAGTTACTAATGATAAGTCACGCACCATCAATCGATAAGGATATAGATAAACACTGAAAAAGAAAGGGTGCTAGAGAACGAGATGGTTGAGACGTCAAAATGTTCGAGGCAGAGCTAAGAACTCGGACGGGATTTATTCTTGGAAAATCTTCCGCAACACGCGAAAAGAGAAGCAATGCGCACATTCATATCTCTCGCGGTGTCCCTTCTACGGCCGTCTACGCATTGGGTGGACACGTCGGCTAAGAGCCATCCAGAAGCGGCGGAGTGCACGCACCTGATTACATTTCTTTTTCTTTTCTTTTTTCTTTCTTTTTTGCTGGGGAGCGCACCGAATACGTCGGCCGGAGAAAAACCTGCCAGCGTGCGCAGTATCGGAGGCCATGCCACGCTATCCGTGGTTTAGCCAGTGCCCGCCAGGTGGCAACTCTGGCCGACATCACGGCCAATGGGGAGTTCTCTAAACTGCACGTTTGAAGAGCTCTGGGCATCGTCACGTCTTACATACACTGTCTCCGCGAAACACTGTCTTGAAAGAACCGCCGCTGCATTGGCTCCACGAGTGTAGTGTCCTGTTCCTGGACTCAACTTCAGGAGTCCTATTCCTGGCTGCGATGGCGTTATTTTGACGGGGGTGGATTTTCAGAACCCTGCAATATACTGAGGAATCCGTATATGTTGATGAACTGACATTTAAATTGCTGCCAAGGTCTGCCTCCTAAAAGAAAGAGCACCTTAGTAACTCTAATTGTGCTTACCCACGTGTTCACACTGGAAGATCGTGAATAACGCAAACAGGCCATACCTCAGGAATCGACGCACGCTGAGTGAAGTGTCAACCGTCCACACGTACGCCTTGTCCACGTAGTCATGCGTCGTGTTCGCCGCCGTTCGTCGTGACGTCACTGCTTCCGTGCGTAAATCCCCGTAGCCGTCAATGACGCAATTAGCCGAGCCATCACCCTGCCAGCGATGTTGCCAAATGCCCAGCTCTTCGTACGTGTTGGCTATGATGTTCAGCAACTCGTGTCCACTGATGTCAAAACCTGCGAATCGAATTGTTTCTGTGGTTGTTCTTTCCGCGTTCTCTAGAAAAAAGTTCAGCAGAGACACTTAAGACTGCTTACGTGCGCGAATGCGCTGGAATTGTAGCCCATTTGGTGAAATGGGGCCCCACAACGCAGGACTATTCCAGTCTATCTTTTATCCAAGTTTCCTGACGTGAAATTTTTGTAACGACCGACGCAAGCAGGGCAGTAACCCACAGAGTTGTTTGAGAAGCCAAATCAAACACTCTCCTCACTTATAGGAGCTCACTTTTTTGCATTGAGAGCGAATAGCATTGCCTGTATTGAGCAAATGTTTTTATCGAATTGGCTGACAAGAGGCGAGGAGCTCGCCGAAGTGTAGATGGTTTCAATGGGGCCGAGCGAGCACAGTGAAAGTAGATAACCAGATGAAGAGGATGGTGCCGGTGACTTAGCTTGCGGTGGCTGCAGCCACCGCAAGCTAAGCGTGCATCAGAAGGTAAAAAATGCCGCCAGAACAGATCCTCAGAAAAGAAATGTTGCCAGAGCGATGCCGCATACGTGTCGAAAGGGCTCGATAACGTTATACTGCCATGCAGGAATTTAAATTAAATGCAAATAAGTCCGTGCTCCTAGGCAGCTTCGAGAAGCCAATACCAGAGCGATCGGCGGACAGCCATCTTCTATTTATTTGGTAAAGGGATAGTCTTCGGCTATTCAGGAAAAGAAAATATTTTGTTCAGCATATAATTGCGTCATTACCGCGCACATGTCACTTTGACGTTGACGAAGTGAGTTTTCGCGGTTTTGCCACATCGCCTGACGGACAGGCGAAGTGGGCGCAGCGGGAAAACGTTTGACCGATAGCAGAGGACAAATGGTGAAAAAGGCATTCGATCGAAAATTATTATTTTCCTTTATTTTTGTCTAATCATCCATAATCAGTGTGCACACACCATATCAGATGGCGCGTTTTCACAGTTTTCGTGACGTCGCGTGATAGACAGGCAAAACGGGGGGAGGGTGGGAGGGAGAGTGGCCGGAAAACTTTTTGACCAATCGTGGAGAGCTGATTGCAGAACTGGAATAGAAAAGCTTGGAATAGCTTTACGTTATAGCACCGTTGCTTTGGCTTGCGTGTTCTTCCGCATGTCATCGTGCACGTTGTAAACTTGCAATGGATGGATGGATGGATGGATGCGAAACTTTAATAAGGTCCTGAGGTACGCGACTCAGCGCGCTGCGGGCCGCTCCCACGTTGGGACAGTCAGGCCTTGCCCGACCGCCGCATCGTGGGCCCTCTGGACAGCCCATAGTTGCACCCCGGCATCAGGGCTCTTGATAGCGGAGAGCCACTTGTCTTCATTGATTTCTTCTGTGCCTCGTAACGAGGGGCAACGCCAGAGCATATGATCTAGTGTAGCGATGTCATTGCAATGCCTGCAAGAACTAGTGGCATAGGTGTAGGGATAAATTTTGTGGAATAAAGCCGGGCTGGGATATGAGCCTGTTTGCAGTAATCTGAGGGTCAATGCCTGCGCTCTATTTAACTTCTTGTGTGGAAAGGGAAACTCTCTCCTGCCGAGATAAAAGTGCTGCGCAATTTCGTTATATGTGGTCGGTTGATCTCTATTCTCCACCGCTGCGGGCCGGCGTTTGAGTTCTCCATGGTCTCCAAGTGAGACCTCGCGCCTTGGAGTGGCCCAGCTCGTTGAGGTTTGTGGGGCCTCCCGTGATGGATCCCACGTGAGCGGGGAACCACGTGAGAGTGGTTCCACGTGAGGGTGGCGGTGGTGATGCTTTTGCCGTCGAGGATGCGACAGGCTTCCTTACACACGGCGCCGACGCTGAAGGCGCGGATGGCTGCCCTGGAGTCGCTGAAGATATTGGCATGTCCGTCATCCAGGAGCGCCAAGGCAATGGCCACTTGCTCCGCCGCACGTGACAACGTGCTTCGTACCGAAGCCGTGTTAACGGTCGAACCCCTGTGGTTGATTGACACCACCGTGAAATTGTCGCTGTTGCCATACTGGGTCGCGTCAACGAAGCAGCTGCCTCCAGGTAGTTTTGCTGCGCGGCGTAGGAGCGCCACCGCTCTGGCCTTCCTTCTTTCTACGTTGCGCTGCGGATGCATATTGCGCGGGGCGGGCGATATGATGATGTTATCTTTCTGCTCTTTCGGTAGGCCTTGGTAGGCGTCTTCGACCGTGGCCGGGGGGACGCCCATCACAGTTAGGAGTCGTCTGCCCGCCCTGGTGCCGGAGAGCCTGAGAATCTGTGCCCTTTCTTGTGCTTCTGCAATCTCTTCCAGGGTATTATGAATACCAAAGTGCAGGAGTCGGTCGGTGCGTGTGTAGTTTGGTAGTTCGAGCGCGCTCTTGATCCCCCTCCTTATCATGGCATTTAGTTTGTCTCGCTCGGCCCTCCTCCAGACGTGCATGGCCGCTACGTACGTAAAATGGCACAACAAGAAAGCGTGGACTAGCCTTAACAGATTCTCTTCGCTAAGGCGTCTCCTTCTGTTAGCTACCCACCTGATTAGACCGATGACGCTATCCGTCTTCTTTGCTAATTTGTGAATGGTGATGCTATTTGTGCCTGTCCCTTCGAGTGTCATTCCCAAGATTCGAATGGACGCGACTTTGGGAATGGAATCTCCGCAACTGGTGTAGAGATTAATGTCAATTTCAGTGGGGTGTTTCCAGTTCTGTGGCTTGCGGCCCTTTCTACTTGGGCTGTAGAGAAGGAGCTCCGATTTCTTTGGGGAGTACCGGAGTCCCGTGTTGGTTAAAAAGCGCTCTGTAGTGTCGACAGCTTCCTGGAGAGCGGCTTCTACTTGTCCGTCACTGCCACCCGCGCACCAGACAGTGATGTCATCCCCGTAGATAGTGTGACCGATGCCCTGGACCTTGCCTAGATACCTTGAGAGCTCAACCATTGCGATGTTGAAGAGGAGTGGGGAGATGACTGATCCCTGGGGGGTGCCTCTTCTACTCAGCTCCATTGTCTCCGATTCCAAATCTCCAGCCTTGAGGATGGCGCATCGTTTGCTCAAGAAAGACCTGACGAAGGCATGGTAGGACGAGCCCAGGTCGAGCTTGGAGATGGCGTCGAGGACGAACTCGTGACGGATGTTATCAAAGGCCTTCTCCAGGTCCAAACCAAGGATGGCTCTCGTGTCCCGAGTGCAGCGTTCCAGGATTTGGATCTCGATAAGCTTCATGGCGTCCTGAGTGGAGAGGCCTGGCCTGAATCCTATCATGTTGTGAAGAAAAAGGTCGTTGGTCTCGATATACTCGGCAATTCTGTTATGGATGGCGTGCTCGGCCACCTTCCTTACACATGACGTCAGTGAGATTGGGCGGAGGTTGTCCAGGCTCGGCGGTTTACCGGGCTTTGGGATTAATATGACCTTCGCCAACTTCCATTCTTCAGGTACAATTCCCTGCTCCCAAATCCGCTTTATCTCATCTGTAAGAAACTCGATCGAAGCGTCCTCTAGGTTTCTGAGAGCCTTGTTGTTAATGTGATCCGGGCCGGGTGCTGACCTACCATTGAGGTCGTGTAGGGCGCGGCGGATTTCACTAATTTTGAAAGGCTCGTCCAGCGCGGAGTTCGGCTTCCCTTTGTATACTGGGTATGCCGCCTCATCGGCCACAGTTTTGAGCGGCAGGTACTTCTTAGCCAACATCTCCAGCATGTCCTTTTCCGAAGACGACTTCTTGGCTTCGTGGAGCGCTTTAGCGAGGATACTTTTCTGGTTTGACTTGGTGCCGGAGTCGTCGAGCAAGTGTGAGAAGATTCCGCTTCCCTCCCGTGCGCATCTGCCCGTCGATTGAATTGCAAATTTCGTCCCATTGCTGCCTAGACAGGGCTTGGCAGTGCTCGTCAATCTGCTTGTTGATCTCGGCTATCTTTTTTCTGAGCTTGCGATTCAAGAGTTGGCTTTTCCACCTCTCGAGAAGTGATTGTTTAGCCTCGAGAAGGTGTGCTAGCCTGCTATCCATTTTGTCTGTCTGTATATCCGTCTCTATGGTTTTGGTGGTGGAGCAGACATCTTGCAGAATTAGTGCGCACCGCTGGACGAGACTCTCCGGCTTTTCTCCATGGGCGGCGCGGGCCTTGCGAACCTCACGGAATTTGTCCCAGTCAGGCACCGAGAACGCCTTCTTTCTTTTCTCCTCCACTTGTAAGCTGGTGACCGTGATGTAGTGATCACTACCGAGGTCTATGAGCAGATTCGACCACATGGCTGAGCCAGCGTTTTTAACAAAGGCGAGATCCGGGACAGAGTGCCTGGTCGAGGAGGTGCCCCATCTGGTGGGAAAGGCTGGGTCCGTCAATAGAGAGAGTCCCGCATCTCCCGCCTCCTGCCACAGGCTTCTGCACTTGACCGTGTCGTGCGTGTAGTTCCACGCGTGAAAGGGAGCGTTGAAATCCCCGGCCACAACCAGGGGAGAGTTTCCGGCGAGTTTCGTTGCCCTAGTGATGATGGTTTTGAAACGTTGTCTCTGATCGCTCGGGCTGCTATATACGTTAAGTATAAAAATGCTAGAGCCATTGGATTGGCTTGGGATGACTTTTACTAGGGAGGCCTCCGTCTTGCTAGGCCGGACCCCTAGATCGTGTGCGACGAAAGTGAACTTGTTGCTGACCAATGTGCAGATTCCTCTGCCATCCCCACGGAGAGTAAGAGCTTTGTATCCCTGGAGTGAAACCTGATCAGTCATCGTTTCTTGCAATAATATAACATGTGGCTTTTCTTTGTGAGTGCGAACAAACTGCTGCAGAGTGCATCTTTTATGGCGGAGTCCCCTGCATTTCCACTGCCAAATCCTAAATTGGGTGTGTGGCGCCATCCTTGCTGTATAGAGCGCCTTCCGGCGTTGCTACTAGGGTCTCGAGGGAGGTGGTTCTATTAATCG
Organism: Dermacentor albipictus; assembly: GCF_038994185.2. Taxonomy (NCBI): domain Eukaryota; kingdom Metazoa; phylum Arthropoda; class Arachnida; order Ixodida; family Ixodidae; genus Dermacentor; species Dermacentor albipictus. The sequence continues at coordinate 123,749,911 of NC_091826.1, forward strand.
GTCCGGGAGTGTGCAGTGGTGGTGGCGTAGGTACCAACGCGCCATCCGTGAAGTAAACTGGACGTACGTGGGTTGACGTCCTGATGTCCATTTGCTGCACCTTGGACTCTATCTCTGTCATTCTGTCTTCTAAGCATTGAATTTTGACATTTTGCGCGTCTAAGTTCTGATCCACGACCAAGAGTCGCTGATCCACTACAGATAGTCATTCGGTAATCTTCTTGATATCGTAGCAGATGGAATTCAACATTTCTCTGATTTCGGACTTGGCTTTAGCCGGTACATTTTCGGGCATGCTGGGAACGGCCTTTCTTTTGGCTTGGTTGCCCGAGTGGCTCGCATCCACGACCATGGGAACGTCTGCGGTTTGGGGAGAGGGGGTCCCCGAAGGGGATGAACTAGGGACTGGAACGGCGTGAGGTCCCCGAGGGGTTTGGGGAGAGGGGGTCGCCGAAGGGATTCCTGAGGGGGTATAACTAAGGACTGGATGTGGTGAGGTTGATTAGCCTTTCTGAGCTCTGCTATTTCGGCTCGCATTAACTCGATTATGCTGCGCATCTCGGCATTTTCTTTTCTAAGCTGAGCTATTTCCGACGAACCATGCTCTGGCGAGATACACCTCATTTTATACCCTAATGATTTGGCATCGAGAGTACTGTTGTTGTTTGCGGTCACATATTCGTATGTTGCTTGTTACGTCTCAAAAAGGCTAAGGGCATTAATTAGACGTTTGCTACGAGGCAACCCCGCCGTTATTCAGCGCCTATCCAGAAGTCCGTGCAGGGTTGACACCGATTGTTGACGAGTCCACAAAGGACCCCTCCTCTTGTACCTGACAACCCGAACCAATGAGGAAAACACCCAACATCTAATGCTACTGTGGGAACGGCTACGACCTCGGATTCTCAGATTGCTACGTACTTGCATATATAACGCCATCGGAGGCAGAGTTTGCCGGAAGGGTGCAATATCATGGGTGGGATATTGCGAACGACTCGACGATTGTGATTGGCCGCGATACAGTCATCAGATTCTCTAATTCTAGTCACCTAGGGAAGACGACGGTAAAAAAAGCGGAGACCTCTCGTGCTGGGAAAGGCTGACGTGTCCTGATGTGAACTACTACGTTTAATATGCTCCTGCATGAAGCGGGCTTCCAATCTGGAGCCAGCGTACATAACGCAATATAAACCCTTTATCCTTCATTACTACTACCGGGCGCACTGGTCGATGAGCTTGGTGGATTCCTGGCCGAAACGCCTCCTCGAGCCTCCTCGAGATGAACTGTTCACAATCCTATGTGCGGTAAAATTTATACTGTCAGCAACAGAAGCGCAAAAATGGGTAATTTTCAGCGATTCACAGGCGGCTCTGATATCACTCTGCAGCACAAAGGGGAAAACATTCAGCGACAGTATAATATATGAAACACTTAAATACCTCACAAAGGCAAGCGAAGCAAAACATGCAATAGCATTCCAGTGGATACCAGGGCATTGCAACATTCCTGGCAACACAGCAGCCGATGAAGCAGCACGACAAGCGCACCTGAAAGATGATACGGCTCCGCTCCCAATATCAAAGAATGAATTACGCTGCATTAAAAGGACAACGTCTTTCAACATGTCTAGAAACACTTGGTTTGACCAGAATTCTAAGAGCTCTGACTTATATCATATTGATCCATTTATTGAATTCAAATTTTCATTGTCATTAGATAGAACTATGGAAACGCTTATTCATCGATTAAGGCTAGGCACTGCCTACACAAAGCATTTCTTACACAGAATTGGCCGAGCGGAAACCCCCGAATGTGATTGCGGATTTGTAGATGAAGATATATATCACCTCCTTCTAGATTGCCCACATCACGACACAGCAAGATGCCGACTTAAATCAGCGCTAAGTAAATTAGACCGCAGACCTTTCAGTTTAAGGAAACTTTTGGGCCCTTGGCCAACAACGGCCTTGCAGAAGAGCGCTTTAAAAGCACTAAAGACTTTCTTTGAAGACAGCGGCATCGCTGGACGCTATTAGTGCTTTCATTGTTCTGTTCATTTCAATGTGACTCTATATATCCATCTGTTTGGGAATTATGTTATGTTGACTGCTTTGTTGTGACTGTATGTGCTAATATATTTGCACGATGTATATACCACCCGCTGACTAGACAATGTGTTATTAGGCAACAGTATCGTTTGTATTTTTGAGACTTTCGACTACATAAGTGCGGAGACATTTGCCATGTATATTGTATGTACCCGCTGACCCGCTGACTAGAAAATGTGTTATCAGGCGACAGTATCGTTTCTACTTTTGAGACTTTCGACTACATAGGTGTGTAGACATTTGCCATAGTCTTCCTGTGGAAACGTTGCTTTATAAGTCCTGGTGCTTGTGTCAAACGATTATTTGATATGTAACCGTGAACCCTGAATGATGTATGACGGAACCACCCAAGAGATAAGGAGTAGCCGGCGCCTTAAATTGCGCGCCAACATCTCCTTATATCATATCAATAAAAAAAAATTCACGATCTGGGATCAACGAACCTGGAAGCTTTTGTAAGTTTGAGGTTAACTGCGGACGGAAGAGCTACTTTTAACCTGCGGGCGGGGGTAAAGGTCCGGTTAAAGTATTATGATCAGCCATGCCCAAAGATTGGTGTGTGTCACGGCATGATATCGTTGGATTGTCAAACGCTTAAACTATTGAATCTCCGTGCACAGACAGTCTACATAGCCGTTGAAGCCTCAGTATCTCATCACCATCAAACATCTAATCAAATCTCTTACAGGTACAACTGTCGTATTTCATTGTGTAATCATGAATTATTGTAGACATGTTCGGGAAAATGACCGTGGTCGAACGTGCAGAGCCATTTCTGTACCAATGGAAAAGTGATCTGGATTTTTTTTTCAAGGCATGTGCCATTTTTGATTTCACCGATTTCAGTTTCAGGCTGTTTCTAAGTAAGAGCTATATACGCTATTACGTGTTTTCCGGCAGGACAAAAAACACCGGATATTTCATATTTTAAAGAAATGAAGGCCCCTTTTTGGAGAGGTGTACCGGAAATTTGAACTGTGCTGGTTGCTTATGTGCTCCGAAAAGAAAAACCGAATATTCGCTTTCTCCCAATTTTTACGCGTTATACACACCATTTAGTTGTTTTACCTCGTTATCGCAGGTGAAGTATGTGCATCACGGTGTCTATATTAATTCGAAGTACAAAGCTTTGTTCTTAATAACGAGCGATATACGTTTTTTCTGGGTAGGTTCATTATAGCCTTTGTAGAAAGTTACGCATTCAAGCTTTCCAGGGTATCATACTGCCGCTAGTCGTAATGTTTCCCCGGCTCCTAATACAACTCCAAAAGATAAGGACTTCAAATTCCGCGAAAGTAGAGAGAATTGCAAGCGCAATGCATTGTGAAACTTTCACTTTCCTGCCTTATATGCAGCTGCTGCGGATAATGACAAAACCCTCGCTTTTCCATGTGTTTTGCCGCATCGTGAAAGACCGTAGATACGATGAGCTAAAGAAGGCATCTTGTTTATATCTGGGAAAAGTTTGGGCATGGTATGGGCAATATGCAGGCAATGTTCCAAAATGAGTGGGTGAAATGTGCCCTTTTTAATAGAATGTCTACGCAAGTGGTCCAATGCGTTATAAGTCTGTTTTAGGATTCCTGGAAAACTTGGACGGCTGCGCTGGCACAATCACAACTGCAACTCAGGTCAAGTTTTGCCAATATAGGGTGGTAAATACACCACGTTTATGTGCGATGCTAAATGCGTGTTAATCAAATACAACTTGAAAGGAAAGCCGGTAGATCCCATGCCCTGTGGGAATCGATGTTATGTGAAGCAGTGGGCAGGGATCCTACCAAGTTAAAGAAACGACCGTAGGAGCAGCAAGACATGAGCGGCTGTTTGATGACCATAGGCAGTTGTTTCATGACCTACCTGACGCGCATGTTATGAAATGCATGTCATGCTCTATCATTTATGTTCGCCATACGTACTTGTCATACCATGTCAATTTTAGTACATACCAAATTGACGAAACGACCACGAGAGCTCCAAGACGTAGCGGCTGTTTCAAGACCTACATGACAAACATATCATGATATTCTTGTCATGACCTATCATTTATGTTCGCTATGCACTCTTGTCATACAATGTCAATTTTAGTACATAACTTAATGAAACGACCATGAGAGCACTTAGACGTAGTCGGCTGTTTCATGACCTAGATGACACACATGTTATGATATTCATGTCATAACCTATCTTTTATGTTGGCGATATACCCTTGTCGTACTATGCCAATTTTCGTGCATACCAACTTAGTGAAACGACCATGAGACCATGAGTAGTAGGCGGCTAGATGCATACTGTCAAAGTAGCAAATGTTCGCCAATAAATGCTTCGCATTTAAAATGCTGTAAGCAAGTATTTCAAAGTGTAACGGTGCATTTATTAGCTAGGTTTCCTAATGTCCCAAGAGAACTCTTCGGTTCAGATGTTTTATACTTTCAAGGAATAGCCAGCATTTAGGTGCACTGTGTCGCAAAATTTCAACGTTTCTGCCTGATTTACAAGCGATACGAATAACTATTGAACTTTCATTTTTTTACGTTTTACATTTTCATTAGTGATACATAAGTTCGGCCTGGTGTTCTCACTGAACTCATGGAGACCTCTTCGTTATTTTTGGCGAATATAAAGAAAAATTAATGGGTGAAGTGCAGGTGAGCTTCAATATTGACGGGTAATTGGGGTGTTCGAAATAAAGTACATATGCAAGCAATCTACAATGTTATGAGCGTATATAACGAGCGGGGAAGAATTGAGCCTGCTGGCCTGGCAGAATTATAAAAGCCACCAAGACAAAATTTAGCGAACATTGGTGTACGCTGTTGAAACTCTCAGTGCCAAGTGCAATGTGGTTGGAACAAACAGCCTCTGTAAAAAAATTAATATTTGTATGCACGAGCGGGGGATATGGCCAGTTTCAGCTTTGCTAAGCTAGTTCTGTGCAGCGGGCGAGTTGCACCTAGTGTGGGTGGTTGGTGCTGTGTATTGGATGAGCATGGTTCGAACCTGTTGGCCTTGATAAGCTTTATATTAAAAAGGCGAACACATACTTTTCTAATCTGTTATGTGAGTACTATCTTGCCATTGTTACACGGGCCCTTGTAATTTCCTGAAGGACGGAAATCCGGTTGACCTCAACGACGCGAGAAGGCGAAGACACTACACCACATAAGAATACGCTTCGAAAACCGGCAATAAGGATATTCTTAGATCTGCAGATTGGCAATATATTCAACAATCTTTACAAGCTGCTTGAGAGCTGCTCTCTCAGCTACGTAGGCGTCACCTTGACATTGAGTAGGCGAAGCAAGTGGCCTTATAAGTGAGGGTTCTCGCTGTCGCTTAAACATGACTGAAGAGTGGCCATGGGACTGACTGGACGAAACGTTTGCAGCATTCTGCGGGGCATTGGAAGGTGAAAATTTGCGATACCACCAAAAATATTTGTCACCCAGTGAAATTGTAGCAAAACTATTCGAAAAAAAAATGTAGCGGAACGAATCGACGCAGGTGTAAAGAATCTAGTGGAAACAAACACGCAAATTCTTCGGGGTCCACTAGTGCCGGAGTAGACACAATTCCAGTATCCTGCAAGTTCCTGGGGAAGCAGAGGGCCAGCCACTCCTAATACTGCAACACTTCATGAACCAGTACGAAAACGGAAGACTTCTACAGATGAGAATGATGGTCCAAGGAGCAATCAAGATGCTCACTCGAACGTATCGCCCAAGGAAAGAAGGGTTCTTGCTCCCATAGATGAATGGATCACAAATGTTAAGCTTGAAATTGGCAAAGCGGAAGTACCGGAACTTCAATAAGACATGGGCGGAATTTTTATCACTGCTGTACTGCGGGCTGGAAGCGCCATGCAAGCGTTGCGGCGTGCAGGAGTACGCTGTGGACAGCCCTTATGCGGACTGCGTCGATTTGTTGACGCGTGTGCGTGCAAAACGTATAGACTCATTCATCCAATTTCGCCTGACATGGGCGGTACAACAACTAGCCGGAAATTGCAGCAGTTGCATACCACTCGACGAAACAATGGTATGTGGCTCGTTGTCTACTCGTGCTAGTGAAAGCGTGGAGGAGCCAAATATCACTTCAATGCGTTTAGAAGGACTTGGAATCGGACAAGAAATAAACAGAAGTGTTCCCTGTGGACCCTGGAGACACAGCCATGTTGTCCACTGCAAGCTACTGTCGCTCCAAGCCTTTACATGGGATCACAATCAAACGAAGAATAAGACCTTCAAAGCAATTGCAACTAACCGTACAGTATTTTGCCGAGTTGTTGTTATACTTTCTGTCACGCCCCCGACAGTTGTGCTTCATTGAAATTTGGAGGTACTGCTATCAGCACCACACCTCGTTCAGGAAAGTGTTGTCAAGTAATTTTTTACGCAATGCCTAATAGAACTCTGCATATGTAGCTCTGAGTAGAGAAGAAGGAGCCACCGATAGGACCTGGGAACCTGCCTACACGACCGTTCATTGCTACGCATGACTCTACAGATTGGGCTAGAATCATACTAGGATTATGCAGCAGAGGCAACAGAACATGAATAGCATGTTGCAAACCCACTTGCAGAATTGCACGAAGTGAAGAGAAAGCAGGACTCTACCGGGGGTCATTGGAATATGTGAGTCTTCAAAGTCTGTTTTTTTATCACCACCCAAATCTAGTTGTTGTACATTGCAGTGGGTCAATGGTCCACTTGGTTTTCCTCCGCTAAAGACGGTGAATACATAGAAGCAGTATGTAGATGAAAGATTAAACTTTAGTATTGGAACATTGAAGATTTCCTTCATCACTATCTATACGTTCAACATAAGCTCGTGTTTGTCCCTATGTGTCAGTATCTAATTATCACAGAGAGTGTAGTTATACTCGAACGCATCCTTATATTCGAAACAAACAATAATGTGAAACAGTTTATAAAAGAAGTTTAACCTGCGCTAGAAAAAACTTCTAAAAATTTGCTTTTACATTATTAGCGCGCTAAGCTCTGAGAAAAACTGTCTTTGACGGCATAATTTCATTCTATCTAAACACTGGTAAAATGGGGACTTCAACAAAATTACTAACTTTCCATTTCAAGACGTCAAGGAAGCCTTTGATAACGTTAGCCACGACGCGATCCTCAGCAAACTCGAAGGCACCGGTTGTGGCACTAGGACCTACGTGTACGTCAGAAACTTTCTGATGGACCCCAGAGCAACAGTCAGGCATCTGCAACATCCGCAGGGAAAGCTTCCTACTTCCAAACAGAGGCACCCCGGAATGGTCCGTTATTTCACCGCTACTCTTTAATGTAGGTATGCTCAAGCTAGCCGCATTCCTCGAGACCATACTAGATCTGCGTCACGCGATGTATGCTGATGTCATCACGCTCTGGATTAGAGCTATGAACACTGGAAGGCAAGAAATATATCTTGTTTTCTTGTAGCGCAAGCTGAACAAGGGCAACAGAAAGGCACATCTGACACAAACAGCTGTGTCAGATGTGCCTTTCTGTTGCCCTTGTTCAGTTGGCGCTACAACAAAATAAGATATGCCGTACCAACATGCCCCTATTGCTATCCTCCGCAAGAAAGTAGCTTACAAGAAGTCGTAGACACCATCGAAATCTATCTCCGAAATTGCGGCCTCCGCTGTGCCCCCGAGAAGTCTGAACACCTCGTCCTGAAAGCAAAAACGAGAGGCCGGCCACCAACTACGAAGAGCCCGACCCCAGTGTCACCCTCGACGGGACAACAATCCCGAAAGTCGACACTATACGAATACTTGGACTCCACATCCACAAGGACGGATCGGAAGCTGCCAGCCTACGGAGACTACAACGCACCCTTTCGCAACTCCCACACCTCGTCAAGTGGATTTCAAGCCAATCAAGCGGGGGAGCAAGACACACTAAGAATAATACAAGCACTTCTCACCAGCCGCATCACACACGGCACGTCGTACCTGGCTTTGAAGAACGCTGAAATAGAAATGCTCAACATCATGATAAGGAAGGCAATCAAAGTTACCCTGGGACTCCTCGCCATGGCCTCCACTTCACGTCTCCTTACGATGGGCATCCACAACACGTGGCAAGAGACCACCGAAGCGCACAAGAGCAGCCAACTGCGACGACTCAAACTCACCTCCACAGGGAGATGAGTACTGCGACACCTGAACAACAGTGAGACGTACGTTGCCGACACGGATAAGAAAGAGCGAATCCCACCGGACATTCAAGAGTTCATTTGTATCGCATGTGTCCAGCGCCACATGCATCCCTTATACCACAAGAGTAGAAGACAGGCTAGAGCTAACGCCATTAAACGAAGTTTCAAGCACGACTCGAATGCCCGCTACACCGACGAGCCAAGTATCTGCATCGAAACGCGTATGCTCTGAGCGTCGTAGACTCCCGAGGCTGTGAGTTAGCATCGGCAACCGCCAGGGCACGCAACCCGCAAACGGCAGGAGAAGCGGCGATCGCTCTCGCCACCACCACATGCACATATGCAACGGTTATGTTATGTACACCTGCGGTTATGTACTCCTGCGTAACGTGGGTACCCGGACACGAGGTACTAGAGGAGAACGAAGCGGCCCACGCCGCTGCCCGCGAGCACGTCAGCCAGGCTCCCATCTCGCCACGCGCTCTCCATCGCGCAACTGGAGGGGCAGAGGCCGTACCCATAAATTATTTGGCCACATTACAACGCTACGCGCTCGAGCGTCGAGTGTACCTTCCACCACACCCTAAAAGCATGATCCTTCTACAACAGCATATTAACAGGTACACTCACGGAACAGTAATGCATCACCTCTATCCGACGTTCCACGGCTACCTCTGCTCACTCTGCAACGTACCGGAAAACTCTGGTACACTTGCTCCTGGAATGCTCGTGGCAGGAAGGCAGCGAAATGCAACCGGAAACGGACGAAAAACGAGCACAAGAAGCAGACCACCTATTCGAAACGTAGGAGGCCAAGCTCGCGCTCGGGGATCTGGAAGACCAACTACGACTCGTCGCCGGGACCAAGAGGGCAGTCAAAGCCAGAGGGTTTCTGGACTAAGGAGCCTTCCCACCTTAGGGTGATGCCGGGCCTCGGTCGGGACACTGTTTCAAATAATAAACGTTTCTTTCTCTCTGTGTCCATTTCAAGACTATGAGTGTTGTCGTGTTATAATTTGACATGTACCAAGCATTGAGCCTAGCTCCTATGAAACTATACAGATTGTCGTGGGTGGTGAGAAACCAAGTGCAATAAAAACATTAAGATGTGGTAATCATGCTCACTAACACTGAATTCCTTGCTGCCAGGGCAGCCAGTGTGGACTGACATATGATATTCAGAGCACAGTTCTTAGGTGCCCGTTCCTGCGACGAGCGCCGGCGGCGGCGGTGCGCAACCGAGCGAACGAGCGCAGTGAAAGATGAAAGCGAACGAGGAGCACAGCGACGGTTGAAAGACGCGGGGAGGTATTATTGCAGTCTGTAGGACAATGCATTGGGGCTGGATATTACTTTAGCATGCTTCACTGCTGTACGTGTCTCTTGTCTGCAGGAGGAAAATATATTGTTGCGCAAATCAAGGAGTAAATGTACGGAACACTATTTACAAGACACAAAGACGTGCACAGTCATGGCATTCTACGGGTGCCAACATATGGGGGAGAAACCTAGAGCTTTCCAAAGAAGCTCCAGAACAACTTAAAGACCGGGGAAAAAGCGATGGAACAAAATAAGTCAGGCATGAGGTTGAGAGGCAGGAAGAGACCAATGCCAATTAGAGAGCAAACGGGGATAATTAATATTCTAGTTCACATTAAGAAAAAAAAATGGGGCTGGGCAGGCAATGTGATAGGATAGACAGCCGGTGGACTACTAGAGTGACAGTATGGGTGCCAAGGCAATGGAAGCATAGTCGAGGACGGCAGAAAATTAGGTTGGGCGATCAAAATTAGGAATTTACACGTGCAAGTTGGAATCAGCCAGCAAGACACGGGTAATTTAAGATCACAGGAAGAGGCCTTCGTTTTGAAGTGAATATAAAAATAGGCTGGTGATGATAATGATGACGACTCGCCTCTGACAGCGTCGTCGTCATTTTTTTTTCAGGCCTGTTTCTTAGACCGACACAATAGGAAGACACTCTAAGAAAAAAGAGAATAAAAAAGAGAGTCAAAGCAACTTGACTCTCTTTTTTCTTCCGAAGCCCCATTTCTGCGCGAGCAGAGTCACAAAACAAGAGTCAACATTTGTGCATGGGTCGTCTGACTCTCAATAGCAGGCGAACAGTCGTCGTGGAAGATCGCGACTCCTCTGATATTCGAGATGAGTCTGGCGAGAGAAAGATTATATTTCAGAGGAAATTCCAGATAACGTCTTCTGTTTTAGGGAGGCTCTCGGGTTCCTGTGCCTGGTTGTAATGCAGCGTATCATTCTTTCGTCCTTGTCATGTTCTGCAATTACTTCGAACTCTAAATATTGATTTTTCTTGACCATGTTTGCTAATATATCACATGCTTAAGCGACAGCTGGTTTCCTGTGCTAACGAAAACCTGAATTTGTCACACTGGATTGTGACCATAAGAAAATGTAAAAAAAAGGTATTGGCTACTAAAGACTAAAGAGATAAAAACTTCAGTAGGCGCACTCAACAGTGTCGATCTTAAATGTAATTCTGCGACGTAAAATTGAATTTTGAAGATTTAAGTTCCAAAATCAAGATATTGTTATGAGGCGCACGGTAATGGAAAACTGCAGATTTATTTTCAGCAGCTCGGGTTATTTAACGTGTATGGAATGCAGGCTATACGCGCGTTTTCGCATTGTGCCCGCATCGGAATGCGACTGCCGCGGTTGTGATTGGACCCGCCACCTGGAGCTCGGCAGCGCAAGACCAAAGCCACTAAGCTACTGCAGTGCGTTGCTTTCCGCAACAAGAAACAAACATTAGCGTACGCACCACTGCTTTTTCGCCCCCCCAGAAATATAAAACCAAAAATGTAGCAGTTTCACCTCAATGCTGCGTGAACCACTGCACGAACAACTGCCCGAACCAAGGTTCGTAGCTTCATCGGCTGAATAAACTGCAGTAGACATTCGCTTGCCCCTTAAATTAGCAAGCACGGGGTCACGCGCGCACGTGCATACATGAACAGATCTCACTCAATGACCGCGAACACTCGCTGTCACAGCGTCGGCGTGATGAAGGGCGCAAACAGAGCGGAACGAACGCTTCTGCTGCCTCTTCCTTCAAAGCGTCTCCGAAACTTGAACTTGTGCTATCTTAGCGCCCCCCAGCTTCGCATCCATCGGAAATTATCTCCAAGACAGAGCGAGAGTAGCGCAAGACCGGGCTAGAGCAACGGCCAGAGGAGGGGAAGCGTGCTAAACCAGCGCCTCCCTTCCCCGGCTTGCGCGCGTTTTATCACGTGACCACCTATAGGCACTTGGGGCGCCCATACAGGCACTATACGTCTTGGCTCACCCTCGACCACTTAGTCAGCGTAAGAATACGAACGTTGCAGCATTTCTGACACTTCTACGAGGAAACAAAACAAGAGGTGAAAGGCAGAGAGGTTAACCAGATTAAGCGTCCCTTACTCCCACGAGAAAACATGTTTCACTGGATGCCAGGAAATATGTTGAAATATTCGTCCAAAAATGGGCGAATAATATTTTCAAGCTAAGCGAATAGCCTTCGGCAGACAGCATAAATTAAATAGACTCAACAGCGCTACGTCCGAAGTAAATTGATGACATCGATCAGACCGCCTAATGATCGCTCTGCTAATTATCGTCTACATATTTGGGTAGACGCCATTGCAACGTGGCTATGATGGGGGAGACGAAACGGCGACGGCACGACGATGATGGAATGACGACGACAGGGTTGATGGCGAAACGACGATGGCAACACGATCAAAACGGCGGGGTTACAATGGAATTGCGACAGTTTGACGGCAATGGCAGCATGATGACAACGTAGGGATGGTAGCGTGAGGAACGATCACGGTGACATGACGACACTACAACCACGACTGCGTGAAAACGATGGCATCGCGATGGCTGCGCACGTACGCTTCTTTGTCAGCTCGGTTGCTTCGTGGTTGCCCAACGCTCTTCAGACCATCCGGTTGGAAATCACGAAGGACGACGCCGCAAAGGGACGTGCAGTGGAGTATGGCGAAGAACCTGCTGCATAACCGTCAACCTACGCGGTGGGCAGCGAAGACGCAACGCCACTATCAACCACAATAATAAAGGAAAAATCAGCCATCCGCCCGTTCGCAGCGATTGCTACAAAGCAAAGAAAAGCCTCAGGGTTGAAGAAAAATTCGTCCTGGTCCGGGACTCGAACCCGGGACCACCGCCTTTCCGGGGCAGCCGCTCTACCATCTGAGCGAACCAGGTGACTAGCAGATGGCAGGGCGAAGTCGAATTTGTCGACAACACACGAAGAAAAGGCATGTGTTTGAGGTAGTAGTTCTGCGGAAACCCGCAAGGTGGAGATAAGGGTGGATGGCTGATTTCTCCTTTATTAATTACTTCTCTCCACCTTGCGGCTTTTCGCAGAACTACTACGTCATCAACCACATTATGTAAAGGCCCACCCACACGGAACTGATCGTAGGCGCCTGGATATGAATCACGCGTCCTTCTAGGGAAAATGCACGGGTGGTGCTGACGTGTGCCCGTGCCCAATATTGACACGTGTACTTATCTTTATCGGGCGACCACGTTTAGCCGCCTAACAAATGTTATCGTGCAGCGCAGGACGCGCCTGCATGTAAAAGAAGTTTCTGGAATGTTATCGATGGTGCCCTCCACTGTTTTTCACTGCCACATGTGTAATCTGATTGCATGTATGCGCGACGCGAATAGTGTAGAACTTTGTGGAAGGCACGCTGGTCCCATCGGTTAATCTGCAACATTCCACGACTGATTTATAAAAGCCGACGCGCTTGACCCGCCGATCAGATTTTCGACGATCGCCGACTGTATTCGCAGCTATCGTTGTGCTTCAAGTGTAGCCTGTTTTGTGGGCACAGGCTCGCCCAATAAAAGCTAGTTTTCTTTCACAGTACTTCTACTGTGTTCTTTAACGTCACTACTACGTGACATCTGGTGTAGATGCTAGCGCGTTCATGTACCGAACGCCACCGCAAAGCCGCGATCCGAGCCCGAAGCCCGAGGACAAAACCGACATCGGCCAAGACCAGCGCGCTAGCCGCAGACTGCAAGGACTGCCCCCAGAGCACGGACTTCTACCTGAGGCGAAAAAGAAGATCGTGGTCAAGACAATCCCAATGGCTGCCCCAGCGTCCCCCGTTATCCTACAACAACCTCGGGACCCACCGACCTTCCATGGAGCAGCGATTGAAGACCCGGAATCCTGGCTGGAGACCTACGACCGAATCGCGACATTCAACAACTGGGACTCCGACGACAAGCTGCGGCATGTCTACTTCGCCTTAGAAGACGCCGCCAGAACATGGTTTGAGAACTGGGAGTAGAACTTGACGACATGGGACCTTTTCCGTACTGGCTTCCTGCGCACCTTTACGAGCGCAGTGCGCAAGGAAAGGGCCGAAGCCATGCTGGACGCCCTAGTGCAGCTACCAAACGAGAACGTTGCCATCTTTACGGAAGAAATGAGCCGTCTGTTCCGCCACGCCGACCCGGATATGGCCGAAGAAAAGAAAGTTCGCCTACTCATGCGTGGTGTGAAGGAAGAACTTTTCGGCGCAATGGTACGAAGCCCACCGACGACCGTAGCAGAGTTCATTCGCGAGGCCACCGGCATTGAGAAGACACTCGAAATGCGGAACCGGCAATTCAACCGCCACATGAACTCTACAAACTATGCAGGAATTCAATCGCTGGCCACCGACGATCTGCGCGAGACTATCAGAGCGATCGTACGGGAAGAGCAGCAGAAGATGTGCCCTAGGTCGCAGCCTCAAGTAGGCTCAATAGCCGAAATCGTCAAAGATGAGCTTGAGCGATCCCTTGGTGTTCCCGAGATGCAACCAGAAGCACCGCAGCCCCAGCCGGAAGCGATGACCTACGCCGCCGTCACCCGCCGCCAAGGTCCCCCTCCACGTCCGCGCCAGGGACCTTTAACGCCACAATTCCGTCGTCCACCGCCGCCGCCGCCAGCACGCCCGCCCGTCACCCAGCGCCGCTACGCGAGGAAGACAGACATTTGGCGCGCTCCTGACCACCGCCTACTCTGCTACCACTGTGGAGAAGCTGGTCACGTCTACCGCCGATGCCCATACCCGGAAATGGGACTGCGAGGGTTCGCCGTTAATGCACCCCGACCACAGCTTGGTGAACGACCTCGCGATATCGCCGACTACCTCGCCACCACTCAGTGGAGCGCTCGACGACCGTCCCGTTCGCCGTCACCAGGCCGCTACCTGTCACCGCAGCGCCGACCATACACTGGCCCAGCCCGGCGCCGCTCTGCGAGCCCATATCCGCAAAACTAAAAACAGCAACCGATGGAGGTGCGGTTGCTGTTCGTCGAACTGACGAAGATCCTCCACCGCCGACGAAGACACCGATGAAAGACTACTTGACGACGCGACGTTCCAGCTTCAGTTCAACGCGACTCAGCCGTGATCCGATGCCAAGACCCAACTGCAACGCCAGACAAAGAACCACCGACCTCGACGTACTTCTCGACGGCCACGCAGTCACTGCCTTAGTCGACACAGGGGCCGATTACTCCGTAATGAATGGACACATCGACGCCCAGTTGAAGAAGGTTAAGACTGCATGGGAGGGCCCCCAAATTCGGACCGCTGGAGGAAACCTCATTACGCCGACTGGAATCTGCACGGCAAGAATTACCGTTCATGACCGGACTTGCCCTGCCGCCTTCGTTGTCCTCCAACAGTGTTCACGAGACGTCATTCTCGGCATGGACTTCCTGAATCAACGTGGCGCAGTCATCGACCTAAAGTCGAAATCGATAACGCTGTCACAAGATCAAGCGATACTGCCGGAGAGCTATCGTAGTCACCACGCCTTGAGTGTGCTCGAAGACCAAGTGAGCATCCCGCCCCGCTCCAGCATTGTTATTTCGGTCGGCACCGAAATACCCGCTGACGTAGAAGGTGTCATCGAAGGCGACCAACGTCTCCTGCTAGACCGTGAAATTTGCGTCGCAAGAGGGATCGCTCGACTGCACGGAGAAAACACGAAAGTGTTGCTGACAAACTTCAGCCAGGAGTTCAAGCACATCAACAAGGGCACGACGATCGCATACATCGAGGAATTTCAGGAAACCAGCGATGCGTTTGTCCGCTCGGATTCTGTCGCATCTACCCCGACGACCGTAGTTCCCGAGCCAGACTTCGACATAAATCCAAGTCTCCCCGTGATTAAGAAGCAACAGCTCAGAAGTCTGCTTCGACGATAGAAAGACTGCTTTTCGACGTCATCGAGGATTCGACAAACCCCAGTCGCAAAGCATCGCATAATAACCGAAGAGCGCGCTCGACCACTCCGCCAGAGCCCTCACCGAGTTTCGACGCAAGAACGCGAAGCTACAAGGCCGTCGCCGACATGCTAGCGATGTACGTCGACGTCGAACACAAGACCTGGGATGCCGTGCTGCCGTACGTAACAATCGCTTACAACACGGCGGTGCAAGAAACAACACAGATCACGCCATTTATGCTGGTTTACGGCAGGAACCCGACGACGACGCTCGACGCCATGCTGCCCCACGTCACTGACGAAGAGTATGTTGACGTCGCTAGCTATCTCCAGCGCGCCGAAGAAGCCCGACAGTTCGCCCGCCTACGAATCAAGAACCAACAGAGGACAGACAGCCGACACTACAACCTCCGACGACGTTTTGTTGAGTACCAGCCCGGCGACCGTGTTTGGGTTCGGACCCCGATACGCCGACGAGGACTGAGTGAGAAACTACTGCGACGCTATTTCGGACCCTACAAGGTCATCCGACGTATTGGCGCACTGGACTATGAGGTCGTGCCAGACGGCTTTTCGCATTCACAGCGGCGCCGCGCACGACCTGAAGTAGTCCACGTCGTGCGTCTTAAACCGTTTTACGGACGCTAACAAACTTTCCTTATTTTGTTTTCTTTGCTACGAGTGCTTATTTATTACTTTCGTTTGTTTGCAGCATCGGGTCGATGCTTTTTAAGAGGGGGGGGTAATGACACGTGTACTTATCTTTATCGGGCGACCACGTTTAGCCGCCTAAGAAATGTTATCGTGCAGCGCAGGACGCACCTGCATGTACAAGAAGTTTCTGGAATGTTATCGATGGTGCCCTCCACTGTCTTTCACTGCCACATGTGTAATCTGATTGCATGTATGCGCTGCGCGAATAGTGTAGAACTTTGTGAAAGGCACGCGGGTCCCATCGGTTAATCTGGAACATTCGACGACTGATCTATAAAAGCCGACGCGCTTGACCCGCTGATCAGGTTTTCGACGATCGCCGACTGTATTCGCCGCTATCGTTGTGCTTTAAGTGTAGCCTGTTTTGTGGGCACATGCTCGCCCAATAAAAGGTAGTTTTCTTTCACAGTACTGCTACTGTGTTCTTTAACGTCACTACCACGTGAAAAATGAGCGCACACGCCAGAAGTGGCAGGTTGTGCGCCGACATTACGTGACTGGCATACACACATCTATATCGCGGGTACTGAAACTAGCTGGCTTCTGTTTCGAGGTTGTACACATTTAAACTTTGTTTCTCTATGTGAAAAAGAACGTAGTGCCACTGATATCGACAAATTAAATCGAGAGGAAAGGTAGCCTAATGTGGTTCGCAGTAAACTTTTCTCAAGCCCACACACCAACAGTTCAGATTAAGGTAGTCTAGCAGCACTTCACCCATGCCCAATGGAACGGGCATTTGGAGAACGTATCACATGTCCGGTCAGCGTTCCCGTTCTCACATGCGCACTGACTCCGAGGCGTTTATGCGCAAGCATACGCGTATGCTGTGCTCCGTGTGGTTAGGCTTCAAAGATTCGGATGCCACCAAGTTCTCGCACGAGTGCAGGTACGTCTCAGTAAAACATAGTTTGCGTTTAGCGACACATACTCCCCGAAATATTACTCCTCTTCCTGAGTTACTCTCTGCCGTCTCCAATGCCAGTGCTGGCGCTCGGTATTTTGAGAGTGACGTCAGTCGTGACAGACGCACTGGCGCTGCCTGTGGGTAAGCGTAGCAGAGATAAATCAGCGATAAGTCTCTCCGTTTCGGACTTATGCCATTTTTCGGGCTGTCCTTTCGCTCTGGCGAGATTCTTGGCCGTGGACGTCTAACTATGGAAGACGCTGCCCCCCCCCCCCAAAAAAAAATATTCAGTTTAAATAAAAGATCAAGTCAAAAGTGACTGGAGGCATTGCTAGTTTTCTGGAGCTTCAAAATGTGCCGTCCTTACCCCCGTGGTCGAGATACTGCGAGGAATTGTCGGCCCGCTTGATGGTATCCAGTGCTCCCGAGATGATGTATTTTTCCAGCGTTGTGAAGACAGACAGGATCACGTTCAGCTTGTTCTGGGACGTAACTGTGCATTGTAAGGAAATGACAATGAACTTTGGCCATTAAAACGTGAATACTGTTAACAAGAGTGCAAAAACGAGCAAGGACAAAAGGACCCGAAATGAAGTTCGAAGGTAAAGTTACTGATAACTAGACGGCCTTGGTGGCAAGCGTTAAAAAGCTAATATTTCGTAGAGAACCAATGGCGAAGGCAACATGGCTAATTAGCTAGAATCTGGCAGTGCGGCCTTAACAATCCGCGGGAGACAGAGCTGTAAAGATATTTGTGAAAACTCTACTGCTGTGAATTCTTTTGTAAGGAAAGTATCACAGTTCATTATCATCATCACCATCAGCGTATTTTATGTCCACTGGAAGACGAAGGCCTCTCCTAGCGATCTCCAGTTACCCTTGTCTTGCGCTAGCTCATTCCCACATGCGCCTGCTAATTTTCTAATTGAATCACCCCACCTAATTTTCTGCCCTCATTGAAAGCACTTGCCTTCCCTTGGCACCAATTGTGGGAGGCTAATGGTCCAACGATTATCTACTCTACGCATTACATGACTTGCCCAGCTACATTTTATTCTCTTAATGTCAACTAGAATATCGGCTATTCCCATTTGCTCTCTCATCCACGCCGCTATCCTCCTGTCTCTCGACGCTACGCCAATATTCTTAGTTCCATCCCTCTTTGCGCGGTCTTTAACTTGTTCTCGAGCATCTTTGTAAATCTCCAAGTTTCTGCCCCATATGTTAGCACCAGTACAATGCATTCATTGTGCAACTTTCTTTTCAAAGGTAAGCTTCCAGTCAGAGTCTAAGAATGTCTGCCGTATGCACTCCAACCCATTTTTTCTTCTCTAAATTTTTTTCTTCAGTATCCCTGTTAGTAATTGACCTAAGTAAGCGTACGCCTTCCCAGACTCTAGAGGTTGTTGTCTTCTGCATATTAATCAACACCACTTTTACACTGTCTATGTTAACGTCCACAATAATTAGTTGTAACTCATCCCCAGTGGTGCCGAACAGCACGTCATCTGCAAACTGAAGTTTGCTGAGATATTCGCCGTTGATTCTCACTCTTATGCCTTCCCAGTTTAATAGATAGAATAACAGTTCTGGCAGAGTTACTGATAATCACTTGTCAAAGAAAATTGTTGAAGAGGGCAAGCACCAAAGAAGTGTAAGGCATTCGCCCGCTCTATTTGCCTGCGCTGTGCCTTTGCGTTTGCGGGTTCTCAGGCTGTTTATATATGCAGTTTCGGTCGAGTTTCTTTGGACATAAGCCTCAGGTTAGGAAACAGCCGTCTGTATTAAATTTTCACGTCGCCTGAGGCTCTTGTTTTTGCGATGAAGATGAAGTAAGCTGAGCAGTAAATCAGCAAGGGTCAGTAGGCATCTAACAAAGCCTGCACCAATTAGTGCGGCAATTAGGGGAGTATTTTAATACGAGAACAGTACTGAAATAATCTCTTGTCTTGGAACCAAAGGGATTTCTACACTGGTAACATCCTCGGTAGTTTAGCCCTTGTTGCGCTACTGGTAATGGCAACTGCTTTAGAAATATTACGGTTAATGCATAGTGCCTCTGCACAATCTACGTGGCTAACTCGATGAACCAGCTTTCACTAACTCTAAGTTCTCTATTTTTATATGCAGTCAGATCATCCAGCTTTTTTATGTTTGATAAAATTCGCTGTTATATTTCTAGGCTTTCTTGTGTGGAACAACCTAAAAAAAATACATACGATTCATTCCTCTTAACAAAAAACCGCCCTCAACCGTCTTTATTGAAGAAAGAACACGCTTAAATTGCAATAGGAAGTTGTCCTATATAATGTTGGAAGAACAAAAATAAGTTCCACACCATGGAAAAATCTGAGGAGGTAGAGAAGCAGGTAGCTTTGATGGGGGTATGGGGGACGGGGAGGGTTGAGAAGTCAGCGTTACTGAAATGGCTGTAGCCTGCTTCCCATGCGCCAATTTTGGGTATTGACATAGACAGGGCAACGTTGTATGAGAAAGGACAGCGCGTCAAAAGGGACGAGAGTTTCCTTGTTAAAAATAACTTAGAGTAATGAGCAGATCAAAATATTACCATTTCATGTACGTATTTATTTTTTTCTCTTTGGATTGTTTGACTTCAGTGGTATTATATAGCAGCTTGTAAAGCAGTTGATGTTGCCGTAGTTACGACTGCACTTTGCGGACCAGAATGGCTATAGGTGCTCAAAGGTTATAAACAGCGATAAGGTGCCTCATAAAGGCTGGCTAACGATTCCATAGGAGGACCCATCTTCGTCAAAGGCATAGGTCGTCCTATCGAAACATTGGCCAGCCTTTCTGAGGTACCTTATCTCTGTTTATAACCTTTACACCACAGTGTGCTATTCCATCTGTCAGCCCCTTTCTTGATTTTGGATCAGCAGGTGCACAAGGCATTCAATACTGTTGAAAACTTCTAGTGCACAGCGCTGTTTCTCAAGTGAGAAATGGTGTCACGCTGATGTGGTTTTTCTTGGATTACGTATGGAATCACAATCGGCCTTCTCCTCGCTCAAAGGTTTTCTTGAGATAAAGCGCCCCAGAAGTGAAAAGCGGCAGCCAGCTCAAATAACTTCTCCATGAGCTTGCCTTTCTAATGTGGAAGTCTCAAGCTTCGGCTTTTTTATTGCACATCTTGTTGTTCTTTTATTTCTGTTGAAGCTCATCTTATGAATATCCTTTGACGATTTTAGCATTGCGTAACCATGTCATCTGACAATCCTATTAATACATCCCACTATTTCAGTATTTCCGCACTTAAAACACAATCCGGATTAACATTGCTATCTAATCGCCGACGCATTGCTAGTCTTGAGCTCTATCACAAGTTCTTTTTCAGTACCCTTCATCACGCGCCATACATCGTTCCTGCAGCACGCATCTCTCACCGCACCAGTCATCCGCAGCAATTCGCACGGCCACGTGCCCGAACCACTCATTTTAGAGCGCAGCTCTTTGGCGTCCGTTCCTGGGTTTCGCGTCGTCGTCGGCGTTGTCGTCGGCCACGTAACCAGCTCCGCCCCCCTTTCATCCCCCCAGCGCTAGCAGCGACCGACTGATACCGCTGGATGCCGCTGACGCCGCTAGAGAGTCAAGATAACGTGACTGCATAGAACACCGTCGCCGCCATGCAGAAAGAGGAGGAAAGGGTCCCCCCCCCCCTGTTCTTGTGTGGCGGATAGGGTGCTCTTCAGTTGCCGACGCGCCGGTTATTTCACGTAGGCCCCGGCACGTCGACGAATACGTGACCACCTTCCCACGGCTAGACCTGGTTCTTAGCGCTGCGGAAGCGAGGGTATCATATTGTTTGTGTCGGCATCGGCGGCGTTGTCCCTGAAACCAACTCCGCAGCTGGGGTTGACTCATTATCGGCGTCAGCGGCATCAGTCAGTCGCTGCTATCTCTTCCCTCCTCCCTTTATCGTGTTGTCCGCTTGCTGCGCGCGCTTCTGCCCCCATCGTTTGCCGCTGGGTGTACACGCCGCCCACCTCCCCCCTCTTCCTGCGAGTCTCCGGTTGTCAAAGCGCCGGCTCGAACTTAATTCCTTTCTTCGCTCCTCCTCCAATGCAACCCCTGTGCGGTGGCAATCAGAGAGCCAGATCGGTGGCGGCGGATCTGTATATGTGCACCGCCCGAGCCGAAATTGCCGCTGCCGTTCGCCCTGTGCGGTGGCAATCAGAGAGCCAGATCGGTGGCGGCGGATCTGTATATGTGCACCGCCCTAGCCGAAATTGCCGCTGCCGTTCACCACTGCGAAATTATCTGCCAGTTCTTTCTGAGCCATGAGCGAGACGACCGATGGAAGTCCTCCGTCTGCTGCTGCTGCTGCTGCTGCTGCTGCTAAACGAGCTGCCAGAGCAGAGGCCCAGCGCCATCGCCGTCAGAATCCAGAGGTGCGTGCCGCGAAGCAGAAGCTTACCGTCGCCGCCGTCGAGATGATCCAGGAGTACGCGTCGCCGAAGCAGAGGCTAAGCGCGGCCGCCGAGAAGACCCTGCTGTTCGCGCCGCCGAAGCGGAGGCTCATCGCCGCCGTCGAGAGCAACCAGCAGTAAGCGAGGCTGAAGCAGAAGCTCATCGCCGCCGCCGAGAAGACACTGCCGTTCGCGCCGCCGAAGCGGAGGCTCATCGCCGCCGTCGAGAGCAACCAGCAGTAAGCGAGGCTGAAGCAGAAGCTCATCGCCGCCGCCGAGAAGACCCTGCCGTTCGCACCGCCGAAGCGGAGGCTCATCGCCGCCGTCGAGAGCAACCAGCAGTAAGCGAGGCTGAAGCAGAAGCTCATCGCCGTCGCAGAGAAGACTCTACCGTTCGCGCGGCCGAGGCCGAGGCCAAACGCAAACAAAGGCTCGCATTTGCTGCGCTCAAATTTCGCATTAGGAAGTAACGTAATCGTCGGTAATTTTTCCGCCTCGTTCATTCCTCGAGCAGCTAAAGACTGGAACGGCCTTCCTGCTGACATTGTTAGCATCACTTGCCTGTCTTCATTCCTACAGCGTGTGATTGATCACTTTGAATATAACTTATGAAGCGTACCAAATGTGGAACTTATGTTAAACCCACCCCTTATGTAATACCCCCTCCGGGGGTCTTTAAGGACAATAAACTGAACTGAACTGAACTGAACTGAAGAGGGGGATGCAGCTAATCTTGTCATATTGTCCACCCGGCTATGTTATGCGCTCCACTCAGGGCATGTCCCCGTACCTTCAACAGAAGAGCCTAAAGTTATTTAGTTATGCAATTATCCATAGTGAAATGAGAGCAGCGCGCAACAACCAAAGGTTAATGCGAATATACAACAGAAGTGCTTGCTCGTAAGTAGATGTGTATTCGATAAGGTAAAAATACTTGTTTAAAAGTAAGGAGTGGTAACTGCGTGCACGTCAAAATCGGAGAACCACTTTGCATAGGTGAAAATCCGGCTCTGTCGGCACCTGCCCTGCCTGAGAAACGAGGTATTCTCTTATGTAATTTCAAGAAGAGCGCTGTAGGTCATTTTCTTTTTCGTTGTACACCTGGTGCGCTTTTTTTATTTTTTTGTGCGAGATGGCTTCTTTACAATATGAGAGTCTGCGTAGTAAGTATAATACCTGCATCAAAAGTTGGTTCATATATACATTTAGTTCTGAGTAAGTGCTTTGGTGCCTTTTCTTATAAAACCTTTGTTGTCGCGCGTCTTTCATTTCACCATGAATTCCACAATCTCGCAGAAATGTGGCTTAGAAGAACTTTCTGTGGGCCTAGTTGGTGCATAATTGATAAATATTTTTCAATGCACAAACAAGGAACACAGCACAAAAGGAAGGTCATTCACAGGACAGGCGCCGGTCCTGTCCTGTGAATGACCTTCCATTTGTACTTGTTCCTTGTTTGCGGGTTGAAAAATATTCGCACAAGTGTCTACTTTGCTGCCTTTTTACAAATTCCTCACCGGCTCATCTGTGTGGTATGTTGCCAGAGGAGATAGTATATAAGGGACGATAATTGTTATTCTTAGCTTAGGGCATAGGCCTAGCAGGTAAACAAAAATTAATGTCATAAAAAGGGCTAATGCAATAACAAAAACACCTATTAGTTACTATACAACCGAGCAGCCATGGTTGCTTAATGTCAATGGCTTTAGGCTGCTAAGCTCGAGGTTGCGGGACCAGATGCTGGCCATGGCGGCTGCCATGGAGGCTTCAACACAACGTGGGCCAATTTCCCCGAGTCCTCCACTACGGGGAGCTTCATTATCAGGTCGTGCTTTTGGCACGCAAAACCTCAAAATTTTTGAAAATAATGTAACTTGTAGCTGCTCAGAACATTTTAATAAACTTTAGTTAATGCGATATCACGCAAGAACCATCGTAATAGTGTTCACTATGCAGTGTCATAGGTGATCTTATTACGTTTCTACGCGCAATATTGTCGCGGAAGATCTGAACAGTGCACTCAGGAAATAATTCTAGTAGCTGACTGCGCGGAGTAGCGCCTGCACAATAGTGAAGGATGAGTGTGTATTCACATTCATTCGCGCACTGTAAGTGCAAGAATCGGGACTATTATGAAAATCGAATTGGATAGAAATCGTAAGAACCAACCGTTGTTCCACAGGTAGCGCAATAAGCTTTTGGCCAAGTTGATGCCGGCCTCGTATTTCTTGCCAGGAAGAAGGTTTCCAGCCTTCGCGTTGATGTGAAGGAGCTGCAACTTGCCGGCAAACTTGCCACCTTACGTTGACGAGAACAAGCAAATTCAGAAAGTTGCGTTTCCAGCGAGACAATTTACACTAAATGATATCGCGCATTCATGGATAAAGCATATTTCTGAGAGTAATTGTATGCGACTTAACAGACGCGTGAGTCACCTTGGTGAAAAGATTAACTAAAGTTAACAGCGGTATTAGCATACTTTGGGAAATTCAAGCGCTTTTGGACCTGCTATGTCCGTTTAATGCTTATTTCGCGTCAACGTCCGCCACGTTGCATGTGCGCCAAGTAAGCAACCTCGGCTTCTGAACATCTACAACAAGGCATGTACCACTGTGCATGTGCCCCTACAATCTGTGCTATCAGCTATGCGTCGTGGGGCCATACGAAAAGCTCGTATTCGATATTAGATACGTACTCCATACATGACATAAGAAAGGACACCACGTGACGTTTCAGTGGCTTCCAAGTCACTGCGGCGTCATAGGAAACGAAGGCGCCGATAATGCCGCTCGGGCCGCTCTTGAAGACACACAGGAAGAGGCCATACCACTTTCGCAGTCCGACGCAGCCAGCAGACTTCGAATGTTTGCACAGAAGATCACGCTCTTCCTATGGTGCACACCAAGCAGCCAGACCAACCGCGGCAATCGGCAATACCACCTTCCCTCTTTGATGCATCTCTGTATACCGACTGGACTCACCCGAAGAGAGGTCACTCTGCTTTATCACCTATGGCTAGGGGTGGCATTCACGAAATCTTACTCATTTCGCATTCGAATGACCGACAAAGCTTTCTGCAATGCCAGTCTTAGCGAGGAGACACTAGAACACGTTCTGTGCATGTGACTGTCCTGAATATAATGTTTAGAGTCAGTCCCTGGCGTCCGTTCTAGCGCACCTTGACAATATACCATTGTCAGCTGAAATGATCTTCACATGTCGCCGACAGAAGACATCGCAGCTGAAGGTGACGAAGGGACTACTTCGGTTTTTGAAAGAGACGGGCTTGGACAAGTCACTGCGACAGTGATGTGACGTACCATGCGATAGTGACGGACTGTAAATAACGATGTGTGTGCTGTGCTATGCGCTATCTCTCTCTCCTCCCCACCTTTCATCCCCCCATCCCACTTCCACGTGTAGGATAGCAAACCGGTTGAGCTAAACTGGTTAACCTTCCTGCCTTTCGTTCTCTACTGTTTCCTTTCTTCCGAATATACAAATTGAGCCACTGGCTACGTGAAACTAGACGTGTGCCATTTGGATTGCGCACGAATAGACAACTTGGGACACTGGGTATGTGCGGCTGTCATGTCCCATTGGGTATGTGTAACGGGACATGTGACGCTGAGACGCCAACATTTTTGGCCACTCCTTCAGAATGGCTAGGTTCGACTGGATAGGTGCCCAAATAGACGAGCAGAAGGAGATGCGTGATGCGAAGGAGTCAGCAACAGAAAATTAAAGAAATCAGTTAAATATAATTTAACAAGGCACCAATAGCAGCCGGCTGCCGAGAAATAAGCGAACAGAATGGGATGAGCGTGTGCATTTAGCCAGGACTGTCGATCTACAAACAAGTGAACAAGTTGTTCGTAAGAAAAGACTGGGGCAGTCGGCTACACCTGAGTGAGGAATTTGGAAATGCGGTTTGTGGCTAAGTTGCTTTATTGCTTATTGTATGACCATCGAAGGTCATCGTGTGATGGGTGCGGCCGCATAATTTCTCGCTTACTACGTGCATTTGCACCTCTATTATTGCAATAGCAGATGCATATACAGCCTAGGCTAATTTTCGCTGTCGTCATCACCGTGGCTATCAGCGTGATGTTCCTTATATATAAAGATATCAAAAGTGGCTCTATATATGTAGTGTCTTTTGTGCTTCAATGCATAAAACAGTGGTTTCTTAACAAACTAACTGGAGCGCCAATGCATTTCGTCTGACACTTTGCTAATGATTATCTCGGAACTGTTGCTGTCCCGACAATTCGTCCGAAGCGGATACGCCATGCGCACTCAGTGGCTATAATTGCTAGATTTAAATATGTGGCGTACCATAAATAATTAAAATGTTATTTACCGTAATTACGTTATTTATTCAATTGAACATTTCGATTTTTCGAACTAAGGATCGCCTAATCGAGTAACCTAGGCCGTGAATTAGAATTGTGCTATCTGCAAGAGGGAATCATTAAAAAACTAGGTGCAGCTGCCCATGCTTTAGATTGCTTATATATATATATATATATATATATATATATATATATATATATATATATATATATATATATATATATATATATATGTAAACCCTGATGACGATCGGTCCACCGGTCAAAACTGTTGGAATTAAAGGTCCTGTTCACGTTGCACACCGCTCAAGTTCATTACATATATATATATATATATATATATGAACAAGAAGGAAGGGGCTAACCGAGGGACCCGATTTTTATTAATCATACGAAGCCAACAACCATTGACACTAAGGACAACATAGGGGAACTTACTTGTGCTTACTAAGTGAACTGAAGAAATGATAAATTAATGCAAATGCAAATGGATGAAAAACAACTTCCCGCCGGTGGGGAAAGGTCCTACGTCTTCGCATTACGAGTGCGATGCTCTGTCAATTGGGCTACCGCAGCGCCATTCTCCTATGAACTTTCTTGGTGATTTACGTTTTTACTACTTTAACTAACCCTGGGAGTGGTAGCCAGTGCCACCACTTACAAACCTTCGCGGCGATGTGGAATATCTTTTCTGCTGCAGGCCGGCGACGGCGGCAGCATTTCGATGGGGGTGAAAGTGGAAAATACCCGTGTACTTAGATTTAGGTTCACGGTAAAGAACCCCAGGTGGTCAAAATTTCTGGAGTCCTGCACTACGGCGTGCCTCATAATCAAAAAGTGGTTTTGGCGCGTAAAACGCCACAATGTTTTTTTTCTGCTGCAGGTGTCACGCGCACGTGATCTTTTTTGGGTGAAGGCAACTGGTCAATAAACCCACATGTACTCCCTGAAGCCATCAACGTTGCCAGATTCTAGAAACTCATTATGTAATGAACAAGAAGAAGGGGGTTAACCGAAACCCCATTTTTATTAATCATATCATAAGAAGCCAACAAACAATGACACCAAGGACCATATAGGGGATATTAGTTGTATTGACAAATTGAATTAAAGAAATGATAAATTAAGGGAAATGAAAGTAGAAAGTGGCCCCTAGGTTAACCCCTTTCTTCTTGTTCCCTACATAACAACGGTTTCGAATACGGCAACAATGGTGCCTTCAGGATGCCTTCAGGAACAAAATTCTATATAAAGTATCATGCAGTGTTTAAAAATCTTCATAAAACAGGCAGATAATTGTGAAAACACTAATATAGAGACGAAAAAAAAGCAAAAGTATGGAGAAAGTGAAACCAACCTTATTTCAATTATCGCAAAACATTATAACACTGACAACGAGCCAGCTCGGACAAGTGGTTGCTAAGATTGTTCCAATGTCTGCTCCGTACGGAAAAACAGGGTACCTATAACCGGATCTATAGGAGCGAAAAGTCGTTGTTGCGTAGGTCGTGCCTCTGATTTGTAGAAATAGCGGAAGTGAAGCCTATTCACTAATGTCAACTTTATAGCCCCCTTTAAATAATTGATGTGAAAACTTTAGTCTTGATGAGTGGTTTCTTTTGGATAAGTAAGTTGGATTACCAAATATTTCAAGTTCAGTAATTGGGCTGGGTCTGACATCCGTATCAATGAACTGTACGGCCCCTTTCTGGCCTTTCTGAAGTTTCCGAAAATTAGCTTTTGCACACGGGTCCAATATAACAGTATAGTCTAAAATTACGAGGAAAATGGACTTGTATACCAATCTTCGGAAAGGGGACGGTATCTAGAGTCCGTGCTCTTATCAAGAAAAATAAATTATGGTAGGCGTTAGCTGTAACATGTTCAATATACGTATTCGAACTGAGACTACTGGAAATAGACCACCCGAGATATTTGTTGTAGGACATTTCAGACCAAAACACATTGTTGAAATCGTATTAAATCTCCAAGGGTGCTATTTTCAAGAGTGATCCGCATAAAAACAATTTTGTCTAAGTTTATGCACATCTGCCAACACTTGCACCACAAAACAGCAAGCTGAAAATTCTCATTTGACAATACGTGATCAGATCGACTGTTAACCTCCGTGTACAGAACACAGTCGTCTGCATATGCTTTTATTTTAACACAGATCCTTTGTATATAAAAGAAAAAGAAGTGGCCAGAAAACCGAGCCTTGTGGGACACGTGATCTCTCCGATAGTTATTTCGATTGATGGCTTTTAACTGAACAAACAGGCGGCGGATATATAAAATACGGAGACCCGCTTAAGGAGCCGTAAATATCATCTAAGCAAAGTATGCAATTTAGATAGTACTTATGGCCACATGTGTTGAGAGAAGAGCTGTTGGCTGCTTGAAGGGGCACGGTTTTATTTTTGGAAGGCTGCTGGTCTAGTCACGCGGCAGGAACGACGCTGACCTCTGCACCTGTGTCTTCGAGAAATTGTTGTCGAGCTTGTGGGGATGCGCGACCCTCGCGCCTCCCCTGATATCTTGTTTTCCCGCATAGCCCCCGTCTCCGTGCGGTTTCACCGCGCACGCGGCGGTCGGAGTGGTACAAACGCAGTGCGAGAGATGGCGCTAGTGTTGCGCTGCTGCGGGGTTACTTGGGTGCGGGAGAGACAGCCCCCTCTTTGGGGTTTCGGGAAGCAAGCGGCACGGACATGCCGTGCCGCGCGTGCGCCGACCCATGCTTCTGCGAGACCGTCTCGCGTGGCCGCCTTGGAATGCGCCACCGTTCGTGTGACAGTACGCGCGAACGACCAGGCGTTGGGATCCAGCATGGGGCGAACCGGGCTTCTAGATTTGTCGCGCGCCCATCGGCATGCTTTGTGGATAGCAACTCGGCTAGCAGGCATTGATCTATGAAAGGTGCAATAAATTCCCTTGTGACTGTTTGCACTACTGTGTTGTCGTTCCTATGTCCCAAGAGCCCGGTGTGAGAACCCCACAAGCTATCATGTCAGTTATGTAGAACAGGCGGCTTGTCGTACGGCAAAAGTCACCGGCCACCATCTGTGACTGTGCGGCATGCTTCCCTGCCAGCTGCAAGGGCAAAGGGCACTGACGTATATTATGTACTATGTGCCTCGACGAGGGCCAGAACGGGAGCTGGACCGAGATGGCTAGCTGCGACGGCAATCGCGGTTGCGCAGATGACGGTGGGGCTATGAGCATAGTGCAGTAATGGTCAGCAAGACCTATCAGCAAGACCTATCAGCCTATAGACCTATAGACCTATAGACCTATCAGCAAGACCTATCTAAAGCCTTCGATTCTATTGATCATAAACTTCTGGTTCATAAACTAACTTATTATGGCATCCGTGGCATTGCTCTCAGCTTACTTGAATCTTACTTGAATCACAGAAAGCAATTTCTGCATGTAAATGGATTGTCATCCAGTGTCCTTCCTTTTCATGTGGGTGTCCCACAAGGAAGCATCTTAGGCCCTGTCTTGTTCAATATTTTCGTAAATGACTTTATTAACATTGATTCTGGCACAACGTACATTATGTATGCCGATGACACCACACTTCTTTTTTCATCCAATTGTCTGGATAACCTGGTCTTACGTGCTAACAGCGTGCTCTGCAAAGTACACCAGTGGTCCCTTGAAAGTGGTCTCACAATCAACTCCGCAAAAACCAAAGCCTTGCTCTTTCATCCAAGAAATATGAATGTCGTGCTACCTGGAGATATTGTCCTTAACTCCAGTACTATTGAAGTTGTCCAATCAATCAAATGTCTGGGTGTTCACTTTGATCATGATATGACATGGCGCTCTCATGTAAATTTCCTCACCGGCAAACTGTCACAGGTATTGGATGTTGTCTATTCCTTTAGATACCTGCCGCAATCCGTGAAATTGCTGATTTATAACTCACTTTTTTCAGTCATCTAAATTACGGCTGCCTCGTATGGGGGACAACTTCAGCCACAAATATTCAAAAGCTGTTTGTAATCCAGAAGAAGTTTCTTCGTGTCATTTGTAATAAGCCTCATGATTTTCATTCCGCTCCTCTTTTCAGTGCGCTTAAAACCCTTAAATTGCCTGCCCTAATAAACATGCGCTTGTTGTCAACCTACAGAAGATATGAGAAAAATATTGGTGCCCTCAGCTCTCTCGCTAATCTCACAAAACGAGAAACCCCCTACACAACTCGAGCTCCTGAGACTTGGTGTGTTCCTCAACTTCGGAATAATTATGGCCAGCAAATGTTATGCCACTGGCTGCCCAGTTTACTCAATGATCTTACCAGATGCAATATCGATGTGTTGACTTGTTCCGCAAAAAATCTGCGTGATATGTTCCTGCAAACTTGACTGTGTACCGTTGTACTTAGTGATTTTTTGCCCTTAGTTCTTTTGCTCTTCTCTCTTTTCTTTCCTTTTCTTCTTCTCTTCTTTTTTCCTTACCGTTTCGCACCTGCCCTGCTGCTGCCATTGTAAACGGAACCTGGGGCCAGTCAAGCTGCTTCTCCGCAGCTTTTTTCCCCTTGTTTTTCCCCCACAACCATGTACCTCCTTGCTTGTGGAAACAAATAAATAAAAAAACAATCGTTTGTTCGAGGCGAAACTGCCAATCTGCGAGGTGCTACGGGGGAATGTCGTTATTACCATAGTACCTTTTTCTGAGTATTCAGCGATGCTGTCGGCCAGCTCTGCAAGGTATTCGAGGGACATGTCTTCTGGTGCGGCAACCAAGGTGACCACACCTCAAGATTCTGCGGCAGGCGCTGAAGGAATAGTTCACGCAGCAGCGGGTAGTTTGCGTGCAGCCACAGTCCCTGAGGAACCGCCGCATAAGATGCAGAAGTTTCTGTAGTCTACGATTGACGAGCTCCTCTTCGTTGCGAAGCTGCTGGAGGCGCCTACTCGCAGACACAGATATGCGTTGCAGCACTGTCGTTTTGAAGTGATCGTAGGTGGCGGTGTCTCGGGGTGCGTCCACGATGTCGTGGAGCTCCTCCAACACCTCCGCAGGAAGTGCCGACACAGCGTGGGGGAACCTCGCACAGTGCGAGGTAATTTGCTGAATGTCGAAGATGGCCTCAACCTGAGCGAACAGGGCTGCAGAAGTCTGTCGCGGAAAAGGGCGAACGGTGAATTTGCACTACGGAGAGGGTCTCAGGCGCTGGTCGTCAGTCTCTGGTTCGTGTCCTATTCCGTGACGTCGTGCTTGCCGTACAATCACGTCCGGCTCAGCAGGTTAAAGAGACCGAGGTTAGGTCCACCACAACAAATCCAGTGAGCGAAAGGCCAGAGAACTGTTCAGACCGATGGAACAATTATGATGATGATGATGTTGAAGCCTGAATTAATGACACACAGCCACTGTGAAGGATGGGCCACAAACGGGAAAGTAATACGATTACTTAACAAACAAATAGGTAATAAAAAGGGAAATAAATTAATAATCGAAGATGAGAGATAAACCGAAAATAAATCAAATATCGTATAATAGAGCAGTCAGCCCAGTCCAGATAGGAATAAGCCGAAGAAACTTTATCTTTTATTTTACTTCTGACCTTGCAGCTCGCAGCACGACGCACGAGGCACACGCCCCAGAGCGCGCCATGTATAAAAGGCGGCCGAGGAGGAGGATTTCTTATTTATTGAATGGCTGATAGAATGAGCCATTCCATTTGGTTGCTTCCTTACGGCAGTATGAGCCAATGCTGTTGATGACGGAAGCTTGTTGTGATCTTGTTCTTTATTGAAACGTACGCTGTTCTGTATGTTTTATGCGTGATTCTAATGAAAGTATGTATTGTTCGCTTAAGTTTGCTGAGCGCTTGTAGCCTATGCATTATGACGCGGATGAGCCATTGCCTTTGTGCTTGTTTAGGGGGTATGAGCCATTGCTGTTGATCATAGTTTTTGTTCACGAACGGACACTTAAAATAGCGACCACAGAGAGACTAACAGCTTCGCCGTAAAATGTCTCGTAGCAGACTGATTATGCAAGGCTCACTTACATAATAGAAACATTTATCGTTTTACTACACTTGGTGATACTGAACAATAAAAGCGTCTTTGTCTGTGTATTAGTAAAATCTGTCGTGTGGATTGCTACTTACCTAAAATACTAATCAAACATCACTGAGCTGAACGTGGTTTATTATTTTGCAATACGCATTCATGGGATTTCTCTGCATCATAGGTACCATTCCTTGCCTATGACACCTTTTTACTTTTAATTTTGTAGTATTGTGTATTTTCGAGACTCCAAATATGGGAATGACATTATTAGGTTACACAGAATACAGAAGGTGGTACTATGTGATTTATGTAAACCCGCATTCTCGTCAGTTAGACTCAGAAATCATACACGTTCGCTAAAATTTTTTTGTCATCTGGTAACTGCTCATTATAGTACTGATGGTTTGAAATCCTTCACTTATAGAATAGGTCCCCACCACAACGAAAACAGAATAATATATCTATGACCGCAAAAAACGACATTGATTTTCTGTTGTCGTGGAATAGGACGGTGATGAAATTGAAGAAAGCTTCAGCTCGGAGGATCCTATTAAAATGGTTGGAAATATTAAAAGTGTTTTTATTTGCTACTACTAACCAAATTTTAGGAAAGTTTGTAGCATTTAAAAAAAAACGGAGTTAAAGTGTAGTGGTCGTAGGAGGCAGATTTTTATTTTGGTGCACCGTTGTTTCTATATGGTTAAAGATAGCAAAAGTCTAAGAGATGAAACCATGAAATTTACAGATTTGTTACTCAGCAATGAAAAATATTATAACGATTTGGTGGACCACACGTAATAGTGCCTCTAAAGCGGACAAAAACTGATGTACCAATCTCAAACAAGATTCAAAAGCGAATAATTTCTTTGTAGAACTTTTGTAAAATCGTTGTAAACACTGTAACAATGAAACGGAAGCTGTAAATTCAAATATCAAATTTGTCCGTTTAAGTTGCGCTAACAAGTGAAGTTTAAATAACTGCGATATCTCCTTCTGGCACAGAGTTAGGATTTGCTAAATCAGCGCTTAACATTTTTTAAACTTACCAAATTTCGAGAATTTTCGTGTCAACGTCGAAGCTCTTAAACAAAAATTCGACTTCCTACAGTGTCTAGGACTCAACTTTCTCTCTCAACTGCAACCAACTTCATTATTATCAGTTCGGTGGTTTTCTCATACAAGTACTTTTGCGTTTTACATCTATTTGATTAGGCCGCGTTGGAGTTAGTCCTGAGCTAAAGATTGCTTATACCTTTACTGACGGCATTTTCAGCGCGTCTTCTTGTGGCCCATTTAGGGTGGTGATATGTGCATATTTCTCTATGAATCAACTTTGGGCTCGAGTATGCTCTTCCTTAAATGCAGTCCTCTGTGTTAAATCGTGTGTAAATTTAATTTGAATAACTTTTGTGAAATTGATCAGTGAGGCTGGACATCGCACAAGAACCATTGATTTATCTCTGACGATTGTACTGCCTAACTTAAAATATCGTGTTATAGCATCGCTGAAAGGGAATATGTGGTTATATGACTTAGTACATGAGAGGACGAGACCTCTTAATTGGGCAAAATTGACACTGTCAGAAACTGAGCCTAAGGTTTGCACTTAACACATTTTCTCCATATTGTAAAATACATGAGAACTTGTTGCTGGGCGAGTTGGTTGGGATCTAATGAATACATTGTTGCGCCAAAAAGGAAAATATAGATTTGGGAGGGAGAGTATGAAACGACTGATTCAGCGCTCGATTTGTCGTTTCATACCCTCGCTCCCAAGTCTTTATTCAACTTTTTGGCGCAACAATGTAATAATTGTAAAATATATATCCCGGTATATATATCCTACCGCATTGAAGCTCTTGTCCATGACCTATAAGTCTTAAGCTCCGAATGAAACATCTTGGACATCCAAGAATACAGCGACAAAGTCACTGTAACGCGGGCTTTCAGAAAACGGACACCAGACCAAGGATTTTCACTGTCGCCTGTTTGTGCTGCAGTACTACTACGCGAGGCTTCAAAAGATAAGCGTGGTGCGACAAGTGTGGGAGCTTGGTTCACCAAGCGTCCCGACTGACTTCAGGCACAAGCTTTATTGTTATTACGTAGTACGTGATGGAGGTATATGGCCTGATGCTCCTTATTGCATATGCCTGTAGCGCCTGCTTTCAAATGTTTTCCATAGCCTTTTCGGAAAAAGTTTTGCTTCTCTAAGACACGTCCTTGCTGCGGTAGCACGCTACACGCGAAATGTGCATTATTATGCCATCTATGTGATCAAGCTTTACGCATCCCCGTAGTCTAGAATGTTCCTCCACTGAGAGCTTCGCCTCATCTCAACGATGAGAACGATGTTTATTGGCATATGCATTGAAACGAGGCGGCGACCTAGCCTAATTCATTCATTGAGGTTTCACTGCATTTATCGCCATCAACTCTTTTGCCTATTTGATCTCGTTTTGAGCTTTCGTATTTAAAACATGTATTCACATATTGTATGGTTACCTACGCTTCCGATGACTGCGGTTCTATCAATCTGGTTTGTTTTTTGACGAATACTCTAAACGTCTTAGTTATCTCGACTGCTGACCAATTATTCTGCTCAAGAAAGTGGACGGCGCCGCCATCCATCGATAGAGGTGGTCGCTGTTCTAAATTGCCAATAAGCGGTAATTTTTGGAAGTGTAATGTATTCATTGGTGAAGGGACGGCGCTATGGTCAACTCTGTGATGATGTTTCGAGCTTCGAATCAAGGACCATGTCATAATGGGGCACGGGAGGGGGGGGGGGGGTTAAGTCTGCCTTTTTACGCTGATCTGCCAAAATTGTACGTGAAGATAGGTTTTGCACACTGAGTCACTTTCTTTGTTTCTTGAACTGACCTTCATGGACCGCATCCCTCAGGTAGGACAGGTACTCGGGAACTTCAGCTGATTTGAGGCAGTCGCGACCGCAGCGGCAGAGTGCGCCGTGATAGAAATCCAGCGCCGTTCCGTCGCAGGCAAATCTGAGGTCAGCTTCGATGGCATTTGCACCCTGCGTCACAAAGTTGTCGACGTCTGCCAGACTGTTCGCCATGTGTCCGAATAAGTAGAATGGCCGATGGCTTGTCGAGGTTGATAACTGTTAGGGACGAAAGCAGCGGCAAAATTTTCGTTATTTATACATTTGGGCCTCATATCCACAAACGGGGCGACGACTAGGATTGTTTGCTCGATGCTGTCTAATATTGTGAAACTGCTGTGTGCACATCGACACCTCCTCCGCATAGCTTACCGATAGAATGGTAACTTCCTCAACGAAATAGATGCATGGAAAATTCTGGAAGCAGATTTTCTTAAACATTTAGGTTGCCCCTACTTAGACGGCCGCTTTCCCACCAGCAGCATTGTAAAGCTGAAACGCGCATTTTGAAAGCTTTGAAGGCGCGGGGAAACATACTGACAGAAATGATGTCCAGAACCTATTACGCTCCTAGCCCAAGGTCGGCTATCTGGGTTAGGTCAGAGAACATATCAGTTCTCCAGCAGTGCACCAATTGACAAAGACAACAGGAGGCGGTCAGGACAAGCGCTGGTCTAACAATTGAGAATTTTATTTGGAAACAACGCGCTATATAAACGTTGAAAAGGAAAACATCAGGATCACGTGTGCATGCTCGACATGGTGAATCAGTAAAAGTGATCTCGTCGTTCGATAAGAAACGGAAGGTTGACCAACACACATGTTCTATAACTCTTGATGATGTACACCTTTTTGCTTTCACGTTCGCGCTTGCTGCAGTGCTTCACAAAGGCCAGTATATCCGCAAAAGAAGCGTACTTGAAAGTTTTGGATGCCGTCTGTTAGCCTGCTTGGTAAGGACTATGAACAATTATTCTACCACATAGCTAAAATTCAAAGATGCAGGTGTAATCAGAATGAGGCATAGTACACTAATGCTAGAAGACAAGCTACCACAGCTATCAAATTTATGTTGTATTCATAACGGGTGCACAAAAAGTACACCCAGAAAGGATTGCATGCCTTATTTACCTGTTTGTGAACTGTTGATTCATAAAATATCATCGTAAACTAGGATGTTACTGCATATACAAATTATAAACCACTTTAAAAAAACAGCTGAGGCAACTGATAACGCTATTGCTTTTTCTTTGTTTACTTATATGATACACAGGGTTAACTGACAGTTATCTGTGAAAATTTATTCCGTTTGTGAAGGTTTCGTAGAATTCGTCGGTCTACTCTAAGTCCTTAGCTAATTATGGGTGATGAGCAATAATAATAATAATAATAATAATAATAATAATAATAATAATAATAATAATAATAATAATAATAATAATAATAATAATAATAATAATAATAATAATAATGTTTATTGCCACACAATATACAAAACAACACAAGCAGGCCGGTCTAAGCCTTAGTTGGCTTGTAGGACCGTGCCAATGAATATTATAGACAAGGCAAAAGATGTACAAAAATTGATGAGAGATGAAGAAAGAAAAAAAAATGAAAGGCAAAAAATTAAAAAGAACAAGATAACATTTGTTTATCTACATATAACAAAAATTGAAGAGGTAAACATTGCGATGCAAAAAAAAAAGCAATGTACAAGAGGGTAATTTTACTCTAGCTGCTTTAAGATGTGTTTGAGCGTTCTTTTTGATGTCGCGTTAAATATCTCCTCTGGTAGTTTGGTAAATATGTCAGGCACATAAGCACAGCGTCTGGCCGCGCCATACATTGTGGCTGAACGTGGAACAACATAACGGACATGTTTTCTAAGCTCCCTTGCGGCGGCACGTTTTTGTTTGAAATCGGAATTCCAGAAATGTTTAACGACAACTGTTTCTATAAGTAATGAATGGAAGTTTGGTAGCCCAAGTTCACGGAAGATGTTTGCGGATGTTACTATTGGGGAATTGTACGCAACGTTTTTAAGAATGTTTTTTACAATCTGGTCAACCCTGCATCTCTAACGATCCGAGCAGAAGCCAAAGACTGTAATGCCATACCTTAACACACTGTAACCTAGTGCCTGTGCTATAATCTTTTTTACAGACAAGGGTGCAATACTTTTGATATTAAATAACAGCCAGGCTACTGATCTCAGTTTGGAACAAATAAGTGATAAGTGATGTTGCCACGATAAATTACTATCGAAATAGATTCCGAGATATTTCACACAATCCACGTATGGAATAGGTGCGCATTTACAATGAACACAGTCTGACTCATGCAAGTAGAGAGGCAAGTTAATAACAGTAGTCTTAAGTGGGGAGCGAAAACAAACAAGTTTTGTTTTGGGGGCATTTACAACAATTCCATTATTAGAGAACCAAAGCATTGCCTTGTGCACGTCATTTTGCAAAATTTCAGTGGATGTTTTATAAGAAAGGTGTTTCGCTAATAATACAGTGTCGTCAGCATACTGGAATACTGAACATTCCGAAATTGCCAAAGGGAAGTCGTTAACAAAGATATTAAACAACAATGGCGACAAAATGGACCCCTGAGGAACTCCAGCTTTTACCGACAGCTTAGAACTAAATATGCCCTTATCATCGGTAGAGACCACCTGAAATCTGTTGCTAAAATAATTTTCGAGAACTTTGTAAAAAGGCCCACGAAATCCCCAAAAATGCAGTTTACTTAACAAGATTTGATGATTCAGGGTGTCAAACGCTTTCGCTACATCTAAAAATAGCGCACATGTGAAAAGATTCTCATCAAATGCCGAAAACAGTTCATCTGAAAATTCCTCAAGCAGTGCCGCAGTACCACGCCCTAAAACAAAGCCAAACTGTCGAATGGTCAGGATAGAAAATTTGTTAAGAAAAAAAGACATAGTGTGGAAAAGAAATTTTTCTAAGACATGAGCAATAATAGGCAATATTGAAATTGGCCGATATTTTTCAATACTATCTTTCTTCCGTGACTTGTGTAGTGGTACAATAACTGCAGTTTTTAAGCATTCTGGAATTTCGTAGCCTTCCAAGAAACCATTCAGTTTATGAAGGATAATATCTGACAGCGCATTGAAATTCCTCCTGATGGTGTGTAAAGAAATTCCATCATATCCATTGGGCTTGTTAGGACGGAAACTGAAAATTGCCTCCAGATCACCCTTCAAAATTTTCGGAAGAAAAGCCGACGCAGATACGGAATGCCCTAACGGTGAAGTGCTTGCATATGGAGAGAGGGCCCTTTGGGACGCTTTAACAAAGTGCCTGTTGAAAGCATCAGTCACTTCTGTGGGAGGTTGTTGAAAAACACCGAAAATAGAACGGTTATAGGAACTCACTCCTCAGAGATGATTTACCAAAGACCAAGTTTTGCTTACATTATTTGAAGATTGTTGGAATTTATAAAAAAAGTAACGGCGTTTGGCACCACGCAGAAGAGCAACAACTCTATTTCTTGCCGACTTGTATTCTAATCGCAGTCTTTGGTTTCTGGGATTTCTTTTGCAGCGTTTCCACAAGTTATCTCGATACGAAATGGAAGCAAGAATTTCCGTGTTCATCCAGCAGTGACCCTTCCTTATCGGCTTAGCTATCAGCCGTGTGCAACGCAATTCAAAATTTTTCATTTGCATGCAGAACCTTTCATATACTTTGGCCGAAGAATCTTCTTTGGCTAAGGATGTCCAGTCAAACGAAACGATAAGGTTATCAAGCTTGGATTGATTAACAGTAGGGACAAGGCATTTACGCTGCCCAGATCCAGTTTCCACCGATAACGTTCTAGACGCGTCTGGTAGAACTAGACGACATGCTACGAAATAGTGGTCCGCCATGCGTTGTAGAATAGTACATGACCTAAATGAACAGCAGGGAGCTCTGACCGCTATGTGATCTAAACAAGATTGCACTAGACTATTATTAACTAATTAAGCTCTAGTAGGAGCTGCAATTGTACATTCCAGACCATAAGCGGACAACGTAGATAAATAATCACAAACAGTCACTTTTTCAGGGCATACAATATTGATATTCAAGTCTCCGATCAAGCAAAATTGGTCCACAGAGCTCCACTGCCGCAGAGCTTCTTCAAGCTCAACAAGAAAACGTGACAGGCTGCACGAGGGTGGTCGATATATCGATAAGATATGGACAGAAAATGACCTTTTACAAACTTTGACCATCGCAGATTCGGCATGTACAAAAGATGCATCAATAGAAGAAACTTCACAGTTGTCGTTTACATAGAGAGCAATGCCCGCGCCACGACGCCCGCTTCGTGTGACAAATTGTGCGGAAAAGCCCTGTAATGCAAACGTATCAAGACAAGCCTGGGAAACATTGATTTCTGTAATCACAAATGCGTCTACAAAGTTAGCTGCCGATTCAGCCTGAAATTTAAATTCGTCCCAGTATTTACGAAGACTTCGAATATTAACGCTCATAATGGTAAAATCTTCATCAGAGCTGCAGAGAAATTCTGTTTTAAATAAACTGAAGTCTGTTATTGATGAATATGTTGAACTCGTCAAGTCTAAATATTGTAAGGCAGTTTGTCGTGTGCGTATCATGGACACGCATGCTTATATCGCCTTCCGTTTCCCTACCACGGTTGCGCTTTAAAACCACGGCGCTTCAATATTGCTTTCCTCTCCTTCCTTCTTCTCCGCCCTTAAACTGGCTCTCTTAACTACTACACGCAGAGACAAAGCAACAGCGCGCGCATGCGATCCCATAGATGATATGAATACATATATATATAGAAAAGTATCAGTTACAGCTCTCGTAGTATAGCCTCCTGAGCCGTTTCCTTTCTTTCGTCTGTTTTTTTCTTTGAAAGAAGTCCTATTAGGGTTATTATAATTACACGAAGGTATTTCGCCCTCGCCAGCAGCAGTACTTGAGATAGCTATTCTGGAGGCTAGCTTCCCACGCTATGCGTGCCGCACTCGCACCTGTTTAAGCTTTTCCTAGACGCTAGAGCTATACTATGTCCGTGCAACCTTGAGCGATCGGAAAGCGCGTTTTCCACTCTTGGCCGGCGGAGAGGGGAGGCTTCGTTCCGGCCGCGAAGCTCTCCACATCTCTGTAAGGTGCCTGGTGGTGGTCTCGTGCTG
The DNA here is from genome assembly GCF_038994185.2 of Dermacentor albipictus. Classification (NCBI taxonomy): domain Eukaryota; kingdom Metazoa; phylum Arthropoda; class Arachnida; order Ixodida; family Ixodidae; genus Dermacentor; species Dermacentor albipictus. The sequence goes on from NC_091826.1 coordinate 123,789,991, forward strand.
ACGATGCCCTCTCGGTGAGCGCATATTTCCCCCCTCATCTTTTATGAGGTTCAATACATACAAGCATTTGTCTCGCAAACCAGATTTATTTCAAGGGAATTTTCCACGTCTCACTAATTTCTCTCGGCGTATTCGAGTGCTGATTGCCATGTTATAGTTTTTTAACGAAGTTTTCCCTCAAGTCTAAATATTTTAAGGCAGTTTTCCTAGTCTCTAAAACCGCTCGAGTTCACGCTGCTCCTCTGGCGGCCTCTGACGCTGCTCCTCTGGCGGCTAACATCAGTCGCTTTCCACATAAGTATGAAGCTCGGAGCAGGAGCTATGGCGCTTGAAAGTAACCGGTGGCTTGACGAACCAACCGACTGAGCTACCTTTCCGGGCAACGTTGAAGGGTCACGAGTTCAAATCACATGGTATGTTCCTTTTTCCCCCTTTTTTTCTTTCTTTTTAATGCCTTTTCCTTCATTTTATCACTGTACGGAAATCCTCCTGAAAAAAAATTATATATCCTCAATTATGTGTGGCCACACATGTGCAGGTCATAAATACCAGGTTCTCTAGCCGAGTGCCATCCATGCGGTATAACCGAGCTCAGATTGGTCCACCTTGACTGATCAAATAGGGCACCACTGTAGGTTAACTGAGGCGTACAACTCCTGCGGGACCCGCCATGGTTGCTCAGTGGTTATGGTGTTTGACTGCTGAGCACGAGGTCGCGGGATCGGACCCCGGCCACGGCGGCCGCATTTCAATGGGGGCGAAATGCGAAAACACCCGTGTACTTAGAATTAGGCGCACGTTAAAGAACCCCAGGTGGTCGAAATTTTCGGAGTCCTCCACTACGGCGTGCATAATCAGAAAGTGGTTCTGTCACGTAAAACCCAATAATTTAATTTTTAATATAACTCCTGCAGGGACGGTAGAGTATCCGTCTCCAGTGCAAGAGGACCGTGATTTAAATCCCGGTGCCGCGCAATTCTCCACCGGAAAATACAAAAAAAACCTTGTGTTGAGAAATTTGCACAAACAGGCCTGGAGTGCGGCCTGATCCCGGTGACCAGAACCGGTAACGCATTCTCTCACCAGAGCAGGAATGGCCACCCTGGTGCAATACTTGGCCACAACCTCCTATATGAATACAACAATCAAACCCCGGCCCTCAGTCTTCAGCAGCCGCGAAGCAACTGACCACGGCGGCGGTCAGATCTGTGACGCTGCAGAGGGTGCTAAGAATACCTGGCTCCGGACAGGCCGCCATTGGAATCTGAAACTGGCAACGTTTAACGTTAGAACGCTATCTAGTGAGACGAGTCTAGCAGTGTTATTGGAGAAATCAGAGGGTAGTAAATGGGATATAATAGGGCTCAGTGAGGTTAGGAGGACAAAAGAAGCATATATAGTGCTAAATAGCGGGCATGTACTGTGTTACCGGGGCTTAGCGCAGAGACAAGAACTAGGAGTCGGATTCCTGATAAATAAGGAAATAGCTTGTAGCATACAGGAATTCTATAGCATTAACGAGAGGGTGGCAGGTCTTGTTGTGGAACTTAATAAGAGGTACAAATTGAAGGTGGTACAAGTCTGTGCCCCCACATGCAGTCATGATGACCAGGAAGTCGAAAGCTTTTATGAAGACGTAGAATCGGCGATGGGTAAAGTCAAAACAAAATACACAATACTGATGGGCGACTTTAATGCCAGGGTAGGCAAGAAGCAGGCTGGAGACAAGTCAGGGGGGGGGGGAATATGGCATAGGCTCTAGGAATAGCAGAGGACAATTACTAGTAGAGTTTGCACAACAGAGTAATATGCGGATAATGAATACCTTTTCCCGCAAGCGGGTTAGTCGAAAGTGGACGTGGCGGAGCCCGAATGGTGAGACTAGAAATGAAATCGACTTCATACTTTGCGCGAACCCTGGCATCATACAAGATGTAGACGTGCTCGGCAAGGTACGCTGCAGTCACCATAGGATGGTAAGAACTCGAACTAGCGTAGACTTGAGGAGGGAACGGAAGAAACTGGTACACAAGAAGCCAATCAATGAGTTAGCGGTAAGAGGGAAACTAGAGGAATTCCGGATCAAGCTACAGAACAGGTATTCGGCTTTAACTCAGGAAGAGGACCTTAGTGTTGAAGCAATGAACGACAATCTCATGGGCATAATTAAGGAGTGCGCAATATAAGTCGGTGGTAATGCCGTTAGACAGGAAACCAGTAAGCTATCGCAGGAGACGAAAGATCTGATCAAGAAACGCCAATGTATGAAAGCCTCTAACCCTACAGCTAGAATAGAACTGGCAGAACTTTCTAAGTTAACCAACAAGCGTAAGACAGCGGACATCAGGAACTATAATATGGATAGAATTGAACAGGCTCTCAGGAACGGAGGAAGCATAAAAACAGTGAAGAAGAAATTAGGAATAGACAAGAATGAGATGTGTGCGTTAAGAAACAAAGCGGGCAATATCGTTACTAATATGGATGAGATAGTTCAAGTGGCTGAGGAGTCCTATAGAGATTTATACAGTACCAATGGCACCCACGACGATAGTGGAAGAGAGAATAGCCTGGAGGAATTCGAAATCCCACAGGTAACGCCAGAAGAAGTAAAGAAAGCCTTAGGAGCTATGCAAAGGGGGAAGGCAGCTGGGGAGGATCAGGTAAAAGCAGATTTGTGGAAGGATGGTGGTCAGATTGTTCTAGAGAAACTGGCCACCCTGTATACGCAATGCCTGATAACCTCGAGCGTACCGGAATCTTGGAAGAACGCTAACATAATCCTAATCCATAAGAAAGGGGCGCCAAAGACTTGAAAAATTATAGACCGATCAGCTTACTGTCCGTTGCCTACAAAGTACTTACTAAGGTAATCGTAAATAGAATCAGGAACACCTTAGACTTCTGTCAACCAAAGGACCAGGCAGGATTCCGTAAAGGCTACTCAACAATAGACCATATTCACACTCTCAATCAAGTGATAGAGAAATGTGCAGAATGTAACCAACCCTTATATATAGCTTTCATTATTTACGAGAAAGCGTTTGATTCAGTCGAAACCTCAGCAGTCGTGGAGGCATTACAGAATCAGGGTGTAGATGAGCCATATGTAAAAATACTGGAAGATATCTATAGCGGCTCCACAGCCACCGTAGTCCTCCACAAAGAAAGCAAAATCCCTATAAAGAAAGGCGTCAGACAGGGAGATACGATATCTCCAATGCTATTCACAGCATGTTTACAGGAGGTATTCAGAGGCATGGAGTGGGAAGAATTGGACACAAAAGTTGATGGAGAATACCTTAGCAACTTGCGATTCGCTGATGATATTGCCTTGCTTAGTAACTCAGGAGACCAATTGCAATGCATGCTCACTGACCTGGAGAGGCAAAGCAGAAGAGTGGGTCTGAAAATTAGTCTGCAGAAAACTAAAGTATTGTTTAACAGTCTCGGAAGAGGACAGCAGTTTACGATAGATAGCGAAGCACTGGAAGTGGTAAGGGAATACGTCTACTTAGGGCAGGTAGTGACCACGGATCCGGATCATGAGACTGAAATAGCCAGAAGAATAAGAATGGGTTGGGGTGCGCTTGGCAGGCATTCTCAAATCATGAACAGCAGGTTGCCACTATCCTTCAAAAGGAAAGTGTATAACAGCTGTGTGTTACCAGTACTCACATATGCGGCAGAAACCTGGAGGCTTACGAAAAGGGTTCTGCTGAAATTGAGGACGACGCAACGAGCTATGGAAAGAAGAATGATGGGTGTAACGTTAAGGGATAAGAAAAGAGCAGATTGGGTGAGGCAACAAACGCGGGTAAACGACATCTTAGTTGAAATCACGAAAAAGAAATGGGCATGGGCCGGACATGTAATGAGGAGAGAAGATAACCGATGGTCACTAAGGGTTACGGAGTGGATTCCAAGGGAAGGGAAGCGTAGCAGGGGGCGGCAGAAAGTTAGGTGGGCGGATGACATTTAGACGTTTGCAGGGACAACATGGCCACAATTAGTACATGACCGGGGTAGTTGGAGAAGTATGGGAGAGGCCTTTGCCCTGCAGTGGGCGTAACTAGGCTGATGATGATGATTATGATGATGATGATGATGACCCATAATAATCGTAAACTCGTCAACTGACTTGGAGCCAGTGAGTACAAAGTTTTCAATATGGGTGACTCGCCGCGAGCAGTAAGTGAGGTGCACAACGACAAAGAATCTGTGATTATTACCGCGTCTGTCCTGGAAGATTGTAGCTTTCGTAAAGCTAGGACAACAGCTAGGAATTCCGCTAGGTATATTGGAGTGAAGTCGGGAAGCCGAATAGAAAAAGACCAGTCCCTTGATGATGAAACAATTCCAACTCCTGCCTTTTCTTCACTCTGCGAAGCATCGGTTACTACAATTACGTTAGTGTGGAGTTGATTCAAGTGATCCTGGAGTAAGCCGTTAAGAATATGCGAGGGAAGCTGCTTTGCATTATTTGGGTATAGTTCATCATAAGTAATAACTAGTGAATTCTAGATGCTGCTTTCCGTGATTATATCATTTATATTTACGTCTAACGGATTCAATAACGATTGCGCCTCAAAGCCACGGCACAGCACTCAACTTTATGTAAATCTTTTTTTTATCCTCCCCGTAAACTCGTACATCTAGCTTCATTTTTTTTTAAATTTGTCAATTATACTTCGTTCTAATAACTACCACATACAGCAACAAAAAGAAAGCACTCGTATTTGATTCCGTAAAGCGAAAAAAAAAACAGTCATAGCAATCGGAATGCAGCCCTTAGGGCCGCTACTCCTTTCACTAAGTCGTAAATAGGTTCGTAGTACTTACGCAATAACGTATTTCGCTCGTTCGAACCCTCCCCCATGGGAGAGCGGCTTGCGCCGGTTTCCCACGCTAAAAGCGGCCGCCGGCCTAACATTTTCCTAGCATTGAAAGACTCTCGAATTCCTCGGTTTAAACTAGTACAATTGCGCTGCCCTAGCAGACACGGATGGATGGATGGATGTTATGAACGTCTCCTTTGGAACGGGGTGGTGGGTTGCGCCACCATGTTCTTGCTACTATACTGCCTAATATTCTACCTAGGTTAAACAATGAAAAAAAGACACATATAAAACACTATGAACTACCACGCCCAAATTTTCTGATCCCCTATTGCGAACTGTGCTTTTGTACGTCTCCCTCTTTTGTCGTTTCCCTACTTTTCTTCCACCAATCAACCAGTCGCCTCCTACTAATGTCTATTGCCGACATGTTTGCTTTAACACTGCTCCCTCTGAACCCAAGGGCTTCAAGGAGGGCAGTGGTTCTTAAATCGACTGCTGGGTAGACGTCTTCACATTCTAATAAAACATGCTCCGTAGTTTCCCTAGCTTTACCACAGCAAGCACATGCTTCTTCCTTCTTATATCTCGCTTTATAGGTGCGTGTTCTAAGGCATCGTGATCTCGCTTCGAAAAGTAATGAGCTTCCCTTTGAGTTATCATAAATGCTTTCTTTCCTGATTTCGTTTTTTCCTCTTAAGTAGTTATTCATGGCAGGTTTCTTTTCCATTGCCGCCACCCATGAGATTAATTCAGCTTCTCTGACTTTCCACTTGACCTTTGTTGTTGTGTTGTCCACCCTACAGGCCGCATACTTGATGGTAAGCTTCCTAGTTCTTTTCCTCCACTGTGAATCAATGTTTTTCCTGTACAGATACCTGAACACTCTCCCAGTCCATTTACTTTCTTCCATATTACTGAGCCTGTCTTCATACTGAATTTTACTGCGAGCTTCCCTCACTTCAAAACTAGTCCAGCCCATATCACTCTGCACAGCTTCATTTGTAGTCTTCCCGTGAGCGCCCAATGCGAGGCGACCACTGACCTTTGGTTCCCGTGGAGTCCTGATGGTACCTCTGATTTACAGCAAACAACCGCATTTCCAAATATAAGTCCTGGAACCATTACACCTTTCCACATACCTCGGAGGACCTCGTACCTATTGTATCCCCATAGCGCTCTGTGGTGATAGAGAAATGTGCGGAATACAACCAACCCTTATATATAGCCTTCATTGATTACGAGAAAGCATTTGATTCTGTCGAAACCTCAGCAGTCATGGAGGCATTACGGAATCAGGGTGTAGACGAGCCATATGTAAAAATACTGAAAAATATCTATAGCGGCTCCACAGCCACCGTAGTCCTCCATAAAGAAAGCAACAAAATCCCAATAAAGAAAGGCGTCAGGCAGGGAGATACGATCTCTCCAATGCTATTCACAGCATGTTTACAGGAGGTATTCAGAGACCTGGATTGGGAAGAAATGGGTATAAAAGTTAATGGAGAATACCTTAGTAACTTGCGATTCGCTGATGATATTGCCTTGCTTAGTAACTCAGGGGACCAACTGCAATGCATGCTCACTGACCTGGAGAGGCAAAGCAGAAGAGTGGGTCTAAAAATTGATCTGCAGAAAACTAAAGTAATGTTTAACAGTCTCGGAAGAGAACAGCAGTTTACAATAGGCAGCGAGGCACTGGAAGTCGTAAGGGAATACATCTACTTAGGGCAGGTAGTGACTGCCGATCCGGATCATGAGACAGAAATAATCAGAAGAATAAGAATGGGCTGGGGTGCGTTTGGCAGGCATTCTCAGATCATGAACAGCAGGTTGCCATTATCCCTCAAAAGAAAAGTGTATAATAGCTGTGTCTTACCAGTACTCACCTACAGGGCAGAAACCTGGAGGCTTACGAAAAGGGTTCTACTCAAATTGAGGACGACGCAACGAGCTATGGAAAGAAGAATGATAGGTGTAACGTTAAGGGATAAGAAAAGAGCAGATTGGGTGAGGGAACAAACGCGAGTTAATGACATCTTAGTTGAAATCAAGAAAAAGAAATGGGCTTGGGCAGGACATGTAATGAGGAGGGAAGATAACCGATGGTCATTAAGGGTTACGGACTGGATCCCAAGGGAAGGGAAGCGTAGCAGGGGACGGCAGAAAGTTAGGTGGGCGGATGAGATTAAGAAATTTGCAGGGACGGCATGGCCACAATTAGTACATGACCGGGGTTGTTGGAGAAATATGGGAGAGGCCTTTGCCCTGCAGTGGGCGTAACCAGGCTGATGATGATGATGATGAGCGCTCTGTGCTTCGTTATGGCTGCGTTTCTCTTCCCCTTTATTGTTATGTCTTTTTCCTGTGTTTCCATATATCGATTGCCTTCGTTTATCCATATACCAAGGTATTTATATTCTGTTACCCACGGTATTTCTTGGCCCTGTATCTCCACTGTCTGTTCACTGTTTTCATTGAATACCATAACACCTGATTTTCTAACATCACTTTGCTTGTTAGCTAGCAACACAATGTCGTCCGCATAAAATAAACCTGGGAGTTGCTGCTCTATTACTGTACCCGCCTGTTTGTATGAGAGATTAAACCCGATATTACTTCCTTCTAGCGCCCTCTCCAGCCTCACCATGTACATCGTAAACAACAGCGGGGATAAAGGGCACCCCTGCCTCAGTCCCTTGTTGATATGAACTTTCTCCTCGCTCCTCATCCCTTCCCATTCAACGCAAACGGTATTTTCTAGGTAAATCTCTCTCAAAAGCTGTATACAATCGTTACCTAAGCCTTCCCCTTCCAGGATATCCCACAAGATGTTGCGGTCCACGTTGTCGTAGGCTCCTGTAATGTCTAAAAAGGCTACATACAACGGTCTGCTTTCTGCTTTTGATATTTCAATACACTGAGTAAGAACAAACAAGTTGTCATCCAAACGCCTACCTATTCTGAAGCCATTCGGAAGCTCTCCCAAAATGCCATTATTCTCTGTCTATGTTTGAAGCTTTAATTTGATTGCCTGCATTGCTAGCCTGTATATTACCGACGTAATGGTCAACGGTCTATACGAGTGAATTCTGTCTTTCTCCCTCTTTCCTTTATAAATCAAATTCATTCTACTTTGACGCCAACTGTCTGGTATTTGTCTATCTTTTAAAGTTCTTTACACTGCTTTCCCCAGAGCTTCCTTACTTTTTGGTCCTAGTTGGTTTATCAGCCTAATGGGAACCTCGTCTAGCTCTATGGCTGTACGCTTAGGAATTTTCTCTTCCGCTTTCTTCCAGTTTAAATTTGTTAGCACCAGCTGCTTTTCCCCTTGGGTCTCTTTCATGCTCTTTTTTTCAACAAGTATAACCTCGTCATTGCCTTGGTAAGATTCGGCTGTTGCTTTTCGGATGTAATTTATTTCCGCTTCTCCTTCGAGTCTGTTTTCATCTTCGTCTAGGATATGTTGTTGTATTGTTGTTGACTTCCTGCCTAATAATTTTATGTGATTCCAAAATATTCTAGGTGCGGCCTTGTGTTTCTCACGTATTTCTGACAACAAACGTTCACTTTCACCTTTTAATTTTGCTTGCACCAGTATTTGAACCATAGACTTTTCCTCCCGGTATATTTCCCATTTACTAGTTACTTCGTCCTGTGGCAACTGCGCCTTCTTTGCCTACCTGTGCTCTCGAGATGCTTTCTGTCGTTCGGCGATCGCTTCTCGTATCTCCCTGTACCACCAGCTTTTCGGTTTCTTTTTTCCTTTCCAACGAACATGTTGGTTCTCTTTCCGTATTTCTGTCTTTATTACACTTATAAGCTCGCCATATTCCCACTCTTTACATGGCCATTTGCCAAGTTCTTCCTCAACTCTAGTGACTGTATTTGCTATTTGTTCAGCGTTCAAATTTGGACTGGCCATTTTGCTCTCCTTGATCTCTTTCCCAACTACATATCCCATTTTCAATATGATGCGTTTATGGTCACTCCCTGTGCTGTTAAACCTTCCTCATCGATGACCATTTCTCTCAACTTATCAACAATTCTTTCTGTCATCAGGCAGTAATCAATGGTCGATTGCCGGGTTCCCACTTCCCACGTGATCTGTCCCTCACACTTAGGCCCTGTATTCACGATCACGAGATTAGTTTGCTCACAAAGGTCCAGCATTGACTTCCCGTTATTGTCGGTATAGCCATCTAAATCCTGTATGTGGGCATTCATGTCACCTAATAGGACAATTTCAGCACCACTCCCGAAACCCCTAATATCAGCGCTTATGCATTCCACTAACTGTTTATTCTTCTCTGTGCAATTTTTTCCGGTCCACAAATACGTAACGCCCAGCCAAGTTTCTTTCCCACTCATTGTACCTGATAACCAAAGATGCTCTTGACATTGTGAATTTACTCTTTTCCATTTGGCTCCCTGTTGGATGAGCGTTCCGACTCCCCCTCCCTTTCTTTCCGACTTAGTTCTGTTGCAGCCTTCCCAAACATAATTGTCAATAACTGGTGGCTCTTCTGAGTCTCTAAGGTGTGTTTCTGTAACCGCATACACCCCTATTTGTTCTCTATGTAACTGCTCCTCAATCTCTGCCCACTTTTCCTTTCTTCCGCCGCCCTGCATGTTTATGTAACCTATCGCATGGCGAGCTCTTTTTCTTGTTTTCCTCCTTTTTCTATTATCGACGGCGATGCTCTTCTGATGTTGCCCTAGGGGACCTTCTTCATTACTATCTACTCTTACCTGCTGAGCGCACGCGGGCCCCCTAAAAAAGCAACAGCGCGACCACCAAGTCGCCAGCCCACTTCTCGTGCTAACCTGTAATTGAAGTGGATCCCGTCTCGTTTAAAACCACCGCAACTTCTCACTTCCCTGTTTACTTCGACAACCTCGAAGCCTTTCTCTCGGCTCATTTTCCATATTGCCTCATTAGCAGCCACTACGGCTCTTTGTATGTGACTGTCAGGCACAGGCACCTCCGGCACCGTGCACACCACGATCTGCACCTGAGCGGATAGCTCACGCAAGTCGTCCACCCCCTTCGCCAAGCGCTGGGCTAGTCCTGGCGCTTTCCTGTTTAGGACGTCATTTTTCCCACCTGCTACTATTACGAGGTTGCGCATGTGGGCATTTTCCGCGAGCTTCTCTTTTGCTCGTTCCATGACAGAACCCAGTGTGTGCCCTGGAAATGTCCCTACCGCCACTCTTTTGTCGCATTTCACCCTCTCCACAATTGCTTTCGAACACCCAGCGAGGTTTGAATAGCCTGCAATAATCACCCTTTCACTCTCACCTACCTCTCCCTGCTTCCCTTTGTCATCTTCCGCGTGATTCGGACTCGACAAGGGGCTTTGTCCACTCGGCTCCTGCTTTTTCCGCGTAGCGGCCTCAAGGTAGGTGCTGCTCTTTCCAGCTAACCCATCATCACCCTGCCTGCGTTTCACGTATTTCTCTGACCCTCCCGCGCCTGTCGCGCCGGGGGTCTGCGTTCAATTGTCACACACATTCTCGGTCACAATGGCTGCCCTGTTCAGCTTTTCCTCGGCTGCTTCCAGTCTCTTTTCAACTACCTTCTGTGCCTCACGTTCTGTGTTTAGCTCATTTTTGAGCTCTTGCACCTGTTTGAGAAGCTCTTCCTTCAGCCCAGTATCAACATCACATTGTGTGGCGGTTGATTCGGCGCCCTCTCCATTCTCACCCGTCTCCTCCTCTGCCTTGAGGGTCGTCCACCATACTGCCTGCTTTACCGGCTTAGGGGAGCGAATTTATCATTAGGGGAGCGAATTCCCATCTCGTTAGTTGAGCTATTCGCATCGTGCTCGACATGCTGCTTGTGGCCGGAGAGGTGGGATAGGTGCTGTGGTTGTGTTATTTGTGCGTTCGAGCTTCGGTGCTACGGATCCCGTCCACGTCGGCCCCTGTCGGATGGTTGGATAAGATTACGGTGCGGATTCTTCTAGACTCCAACCTGCTGCTCTTCGATTTGGTGAGGTGTTCCGGTGGCGCTTTTTGTCCTTGGTTTTCTCCAGTGTTTAGCTGAGAGTGTTTAGCTTCCTACCTTGTGTAGTGCTAGCTTAAACTTCGGCTAGGCGTCGGCGCCACGTGGCTTTCACCGCGATGGCGGCCGCTTCGCGGCTTCGGCCGCTTACGTTTTTCGGGCGAGTTCCAAAATACGCGTCCAATGTAGATGTTTGCAAGGCGCTCGGAAAACGCTTTTCGTTGACCGACCTTAACGCAGTGCAAGACTTTGGTGCAGGAAGGTTCGAGATAACGTTTAACACTAAGGCCGCGGTTGATCGCTTCTCAGCTCATCCCGCATTGAAGGTTCGTGATGTGGAAGTTCGTTTTGAGTATAGAGGTGTGCGAGTGAAGTTGGTTAGGGTGTTTGGCTACCCCGCGGATCTTCCGGGCCAGGCTCTTGTCTCGGAGCTGGAGGTCTTCGGAAAGGTTCATGGGATCTCCGAAGAATGCGTGCCCGGGTTGCCTGCCGTTGGCACGGGAAACCGGTGCATTCGGATAGAGATGGCGCGGCTCGTTCCTAATCTTCTTCGTGTAGGTGAGCGTGTCGTTCAGTGCTTGCTGCTTAGAGCGAAATGTCAATTGCCAAGCCTGGCATGACGAAGGCGGCGACATAAAAATCACCTCGGTTTACTCGGGAGCGTTTCCCTTAGATACTACAGCAGTTGAGCCAGGTAGCATGTCGCCACGGATCGATGTGCACCAGCCTTGTGCTATCTACGAGACGTTGGTCAAGCATCCCTACGCGCTCGCTTGCCCACGAACAATCTCGAAGCACCGCACAGCTGCGTGCAGTTGGCATAACCCTTTCGCATTCACAACTCACAAGAAGGGCTTAGGTGTCCTCGGATATTTACCCTTTCTCTATTTGCGCTGCAGCACGCATAATGATATTTGATACGAGCACGCTTCGAGCGAATCCTGTGTCTCCCCGCGCCCTTTGCCCGGATACGGCGGCGTTGGAGGATGCTCGACGACGCCAGTAGCGCCAATACGTGACGTAGTTCCCGTCGCGATAAGCCAGTGCGCTGCGCGGAGCAGCGAAGACGGACGGACGCCGGCGTCTCCCTACGGTAAGCTTCGCTTCTCGTTTGTTGGCCGCGAGTAGATTGTAAACAACGCGTGTGAGGTCAGAGACGACATGGTGACATCGCGTGGGCACCATGAGGCAGCGCTTTGGAATGCCAGTGCTAATGCGCCCAGAAGTTGGTGAAGTTACAACTTTATTTTGTGCATTTTACCGAGTGAGCTTTCTCAGTTCAACGTGTATCGACGAACTGCGTCCGCGTTTCTGCGATCGTAACTAATCTTGATGGCTAGCGTTAGACTGACATGAAATTCGCTTCAAGTTTTTGATTATTGGGAGCGCTGCAAGCCACTCGAGGTTAAATTTCCGCTTTCGAATCCCGTACTCGGCAAGCACATTATTTTCCGGACCGAGTCTTGGCCTCGGCTAGCACTAAAAACAGCTGAACGCTTTGCATATGTTCTAGGCAATGAAGTACAGCCTAAATGGGCAAAGCCAACATTACCACATGCCGTATCTCTCCTAATGCAGTACTAATTCTTAAAGAGCGTCATTATATGTTACGCCACAGCAACACTTTACAGTATAATTCACAGTCCGACTGCGCTGTTTATACACCGTATATTTCAGTGCATTTGAAGAGAATTATCACGTGTGACAAAACAGCTTCGCTATCGGCGCGTATACCAAAGAAAACGATTAGGTATAAGTGAGCATGCGTTCGTTCACGTAATGAAGTATGTGCAAAGCATAAATATTGCGTCTGTATCGTGGCATCATGGTGTCACTACGTCCGCCAAGTTCGAGAAAAGCTACCCAAATTTCTTATAGCATCGAATACTCCGGATATCGGTGGCCGACGTGCGGCAGAGCCGTTTGTGGGCATCACCGGCACTTGACTTATCTTCGTGCCATATCTTGACAGAACCTATCGTCAACTTCGAGTGTGGCTCTTTCCCATGCATTCAGGTGCGCCCGTAACGACCGACAAGCTTTAAGCTCTTTTACAGACTTTGGCTCAAAAGCTGAGACAGCAGAAGCGCTAACAACTGGTATCGGAGTCCTACGGGGTATTAATATATTTCCATTCAGACATCTCGGAAAAAGGCTGATGGAATTTGGTAAAGCTGGCGGGCAGCTCCTTTTCTTTTGCTATAGTGGTTTTTATATCAGCAAACTAAGTCATATTTCTGCCGTCAAAGATAATGTTTGAGAAGTGGATCCTCACATATGTTTACCTTTTCACGCCCATGAAGCCGCATCTGTTGGGTCATGATACCTGTTCGTCACAGGTATGAAGGGAAATTGTTGTCTCTGTTGAATATATTTTTCTTCTTTTTTTCTAATATTCACAGCTTTCTGAACAAGCGCGATCAACGGTCTTCATTTCGCGGCACAAACAATGCTGATGTAGTCATACTAACGAAAACGGTGATAGCTAACGCCGAAATTTTTTTTTTACAGCGAACCTGCATAACTGTACTTTCCAAGGAAATTTTCGTGCCGTAAGCAATAAACTCCCCATACATGGGTTGATCCCTAAGATAGTGCAATGCCGCGCCGACCCGCGGTGGAGGTATAGTTCATCATTAAGGGGCCCACATACACAGCTTCGCTGGTCATCCTTGTTCACTGAGTGGAAGGACACTGAGTTAATTTTAATGTGAGGAGGATTTCAGAACTCACCGATGTTACCGCTGCGTTAGAACAGTAGCTGCCGTCCTAATCGCTTAATGTTTTCACGCTCCTGTTGCCTGCAGTTTGCAATAAGTGCGCGCTTTCGTTCGCATTGGTTATAGTAACATGGCAACAAAAAGTCACAGCGACGTATGAAATAGCCGGATCTGGTTCTGAAAATTATAAACAAAAGTGCCGTTAATGCATGTTGGTAATGCATGCATTGCTAACATTTTTCGACGTGATTTGCCCACGCATGCACCGTGCTTGTACGTATTCTTTCGATACCGCCCTTCGTATGGTGTGCTCTCAGAATGCTTTGGCATGTATTTCATATATCTTCGTGTCTACCTCTTTTTCGCGCCATACCGTTTCGATTACTTGCCCACCGACTACCCCAAGAATCCGAAATCACAAATAGTTCAGTCCTTATTCACAAACAGTTCAGTCCTTATTCTGTTGCTTTCTACTTCTACCTTCCTAAGTCTGTATTTTCTTGTCGCGCTAATATGGATACCTTAGACACCTGTTTTGACATGAAAGGTGTAACTTCATTATTGAATAATTTTTTGCGAAACAGCATTTGGTCGATGCGTGCAACACGTTCGCTAAGGGCCTTTAGACCAGCACCACTTTTGAGATATCCAACCCAAACCTTGCAGAAAGACCGGCCTTGCGTTCTCTGGGAAACGATGAACTTTTTTTAAAGAGATTATCCTGGCAGAGAGAATAGTTTCGTTGACGGCGCGTATGCCAATAAAAACAATTCTGAGAAATGAGCATGTATGTGTGGGTGCGCGTGTGTGCGTGTTTGCAATGTCTTTTACATGAATCGGCCCAAGGAAACCGCGAGATATCGTTGCACTCTGAATAGATATCCTCGTTTGAAAAACAAATGGAATATATACGAACAGTTCAGATATATCTGGTTATTTGCTAATTTGTCAAGTAAATATATGATGCATAAGTTACTTAACTGGGTTGCGAATTATCCTGTATGTGAGCATGTTATAACGTAGACTGGCGTCTTTAAGATATTGGTCCACGTAAGGTGGGACACTTTTTATGTGCTAGTGTTCACTTTTCGAATTGTGTAACCTCATACGGAGATTCCCTTCCGTTAGGTATTGCAGAAAACATGCAATTTTCACTTTGCATAAATGGCACGATACGAATGCATTTATTGCACATTTAGTTGCCTTGATTAAGTTTTCACGTTTTGGTGTGGCGAGCTTTTTTCGAAGCCTACGTGTACCTATTATTCTGCTTTAGGGCAACCGAAGGCACCGAAATTGTCAATGCCTTTTTTGGTCAAGTGAATAGAACACAAAGTAGCCCCAATGAGGTATCAAAATTTAAGAAAAATTTTTGAATGACATCTAACCTTTATTAAAGTCGGTATTGAACAGATGGATGAACTTGAGTAGGAAGAGAGAAAACCCGGCGTCCCGCATGGGACATCGTCTCGGCAAAAAGATTTTCGAACCAAATTGCGAATCACGCATAGCCAATCACTTCTCTACCACCAAGATTGATCGTACCTTATCTTTCCTTCTTTACAACGTTATTCCTCCTAATTTCGTGAATGTGAGCCAACAAACAAATGTAATAGAAAAAATACCGACAGTGCATGTCCTTTATGTTAGCTCTTCTCAGACCGATATAATAAAAGTGCGAAACAATAACAGGACGTCGACCCACGCAAGAGGCCGCATTTGTACCAGAAAGCTCCCGTTCGTGCATAGCGTTCGCAGCCAGTGTTTCCCGGTAATTTGATTGAAAACATCTTTATTTGCAGAATACTCATAGAACTCGTGGGTGGACCACCTAGTCCGGTAGTCCACTGGTTATTGCTGCTGCGCTGGCCCTCGCTACCAGCCAGTGCTGACGGTCAGGATCATCGCTGAGCAGAATAGCCTCCCACTGCTCTTCTGAGGGATTTGGAATGGGGTCAACTATGGGATTAAATTGGCAAGCCCACACCATGTGGTAGAGGTTAGCTACCTCTCCACGGTGTGGGCATTGCAGGGAGTATAGTGTAGGGTACCACTGGTGTAACTTAGCTGGCGTTGGGTATGTATTAGTTTGTAGTCTCCTGAGAGTGTTCTCTTCTAACTGATTGAGGGATTTATGTGGTGTTGGGTACGCCTTCCTGGCTGTTCTGTATGGTGCGAGATTGTCAGCATACACTGCTTGAGCAGTTAGGTCGCAGCACCCTTCAAGGTCATCAGGGGGAGACGCCCGGTATAGAAGAGCTTGGGTATGCCTGTGAGCGGCTTCGTTTCCTCCTGGTAGTTCCAGGTGACCGGGAAACCAAATGACTAAGGCTTGGCTGGGTGGATGCTGCTTAATCAGCAAGGACAACCGTGACCTGTGAATTAATCCATTATTGAAGTTGGGACAGGCGTTCTGGGAGTCAGTGAGCACGTCGGCGTTGGGGTTAGATGCTATAGCTAATGCAATAGCTGCTTCCTCTGCGTGAGTGGGGTTGGATGTTTTCATTGAGGGGCAGTTCACCATAGATTCTGAAGGTGTTGAGACCACAATAGTCATCA
The DNA here is from genome assembly GCF_038994185.2 of Dermacentor albipictus. Classification (NCBI taxonomy): domain Eukaryota; kingdom Metazoa; phylum Arthropoda; class Arachnida; order Ixodida; family Ixodidae; genus Dermacentor; species Dermacentor albipictus. The sequence goes on from NC_091826.1 coordinate 123,806,115, forward strand.
CTCCATTCTTTGGCTCTGCAGCGTCCACGTCAAGGGTGTTAGGTTGCTCGTCCCATTTCTTCTGCAGGGCTTCCCCTCTCGCTTTTCTCCTTTCGAGGTTATATGTGGGATGCATGTTCCGCGGAATGGGGTACACGTTCAAGTGTCTCCTCCCATCCCGTGGTACCTCTTCCCTTTGGTCTATCGTATAGGGCAGATTAATATGGATCTTTTCGAGCAGATCTCTATCTGGTTTTGTGAGTGCGAGCCTATTGAGTTGTGAGAGGCATTGTGCTTCCCACATATCTTTGAGGGCATTATGTACTCCTAGAGCCATGAGATTTGCCGTTGGCGTGGAGTTTGGTGGCCCCAGTGCCGTCTTGTAGGCCTTCCTGATCAGTGTCTCCAACTTTTCAATTTCCGACTTGGAGAGGTTTTAAGGAGTGCCATCGCGTACATTATCCGAGAGATCATGATAGCCTGCACTAAGCGGATGGCTTCCCCTTTCCTTCATGCCGTGGTGCTTATTTCTGATTCGATGTATCATCCGGAGGATTTGCTCGGTGGATGTTGTAAGCTTCTCCATAGTGGTGGTGTTCTGTTGCCCCTGCGGCATATGCAGCCCTAGGATATTGATCTCCGTGGATTTCAATACTGAGTGGTTGTCTATATGCACCGTGATATTCTGCGCCAGGGGTGCCCTCGAGTTCTTCAGGATGAGCAACTCGGAATATTCCGGCGCACACTGGAGGCCTCTCTCCCTGGCGTACTGGTCTACCGTGTCCGCTGCTGCTTGAAGACGCTCCTCGATCTCGGTGTCACTCCCCGAGTTGCACCAGACAGTGATATCATCCGCATACAATGTTTGTTTGATACCTGGGATTCCGGATAGAAGGCCTGGGAGATCTTTCATAGCCAAATTGAAGAAAAGGGATGACAGTACCGCTCCTTGCGGAGTTCCTCTCGGGCCTAGAATGACGGGATCTGATTTTATTCCACCGAAGTTTATAGTGGCTTGCCTTGCTGATACGTTTTTGATATAGTTGTAGGTTCTGGTGCCACAGTTGGTGTCGGCGAGGCTTTGCAGAATATTTTTATGCAGAACGTTATCAAACGCTCCTTTCAAATCAAGTGCCAGGATGTTCCTTGTCTGTGACTTGGTTGGTGTCTAGAGGAGGTCCTTGTACAGGTACAAGATGGCGTACTGCGTCGATAGGTGAGGGCGAAAGCCGAATTGAGTGTTAGGTAGGAGGGTGTTCTCTTCTAAGTATCTACTGAGTGTCGTGTTGATGACCCTCTCTATGAGCTTCAACAAACACGAGGTCAGCGATATCGATCTTAGGTTATCCAGTTGAAGGAGTTTGTTCGGCTTCGGAATCAACCGAACCTCGGCCGTCTTCCAGAATATTGGTAGCGTTCCTGTAGCCCAATGCTGCTCGTTGAAGCATTCCACCAGCGAGGTGATGGTGTCATCGCTGCGGTTAAATAAGAGCTCTGCTGTTATTTGATCTGGACCTGGAGCTGTATTTTTTCTCATGTCCGCAATTTCTGCATTGATTTCTTCTTTCGTGAGTGGGATGTCCAGCTTGGCATTTGGCAGCCTAAAATACTCCGGTTGTTCCACGACTTGGGCCATGCACAGACAGGCTCACGAAGATTGTACACACCATCCCGGGTACGGACACAGAGCGTTTCCCGGTAAACTTTACTCTTACATAACGCGTAGTTACCGGGCAACATGAAAAGCAGTAAGGCCCTCTGAACTCTATCACGTTCCGCTCTTAAAGGCGTAGTTTAAGCTCCTCCAAATTTTTTGAACTTATGTTCACACGAAGACATACAATGCTGCCTACAGCATCAATAAACATCATTATACGCCAGAAACCCTAAAATATGTATACAAAATGCTCCAAACTACAAAACAAGGCCAATATTATGATTCACATGTGTTTCTCAATATACCGAGAAATCGCTTATCATATTTGCATGCTTATGTTTTCCTTATGTGCAGGTCTTCTACTGTGAAAACCCAAAGCAAAATGAGGCACTCGGGGATGTCCATTGGTATATTATTTCCGCTTTCTTTCCTGGCCGGTTTCTTGGTTGCGTGTGAAGCAGCCGACTGCAAATGGGCTTGGGCTGCACCGGAATTAGGAACCAGTCGGCTGCAAATCTACGACGGCAAGCCGCCGTCGGCTCCTCATCTTGGTGGTTCATCGGCCTTGGCCCCGGTGGCATGGGCGAATTTTCGAGACGACATCGAGAACAGCGGGTGAGTATGGAGCAAAGGCGCAGTTTCATGCTCGAATACATTTTTTCCCCTGGAAAACTGTGTATTCGCTCTAATACAACAGTACTGAAGTGTACAGAAGCATCTTGAGTAACGCTACGCAGTGCAACGAATCGCTACACGGTCACCCAGTGGCAAAAGGAGGCATCTTGAATAAACAGTAAGCATGATGAGGAGACATTGTTGTTATGACAAAACTGTACATAATCGGTGCTTTCAGTGCGCACGTTAAACGCACAAGAATGAGTAAAACTATGCTGTGGCAGGCATATTTTGCGCAGCGCATGTACTAATTGTGGCTGTTGAAGCCACTCTGCACAACCGAAAACTTGCATTTCTTATTTCTTGCACACAGATGTTTACGGGGTGCTTTTATTGCGATAGCAATTATAAGGACACCCCAGGTGCATTTCTGCCGTTGGCGTCACGCTTGAGGTTCCGTATAAAGTCCAACGGCGATAAAGCCGTCGCCACGCGCCGTATGTTGTGTGCAATTAAAGTGTGCGATGGTGAACCGGCGAACGCGGTTCAATCTCGCGTGCCTGAGCGAGGAACGCAGCCCGGATGCGTACCCTCTCCTGTCGCGCGCGGGGCACGGTGGTCAGGCGAGGGAGGAGGGAGGCTCTTCGGCGGCTGCTGGGGTGCCTCGACGTCCTCCTCACCCTCCGCTCTGTACAGAGTGGAGACAACCACGGCGCCGACTACGGCGTTGGTCACGCGAATCGCGGACGCCGTAGGGACGCGTTGCCGGCGATCGGGTGCCTTGAATGCGATCTGCGACGTGGCGAAAGTGCGTGCCTGCCTGGGCCTCTTCTTCAGCACTATGCGCACTTCAGAGTGCGCATAGTGCCCGTAGCTTCGTATGCGCTGTGCTTTCGACGTCTCGTTCTCGTTGAAGCGAGAGATGCACGAAGGTCAATTCGCTTGCTGCTGCCCCGATTCCTTACTTCAGTATCTTGACATCAAGTTTCCGCGCTCATCCAGAGAGATGCGTTCATGTTTACCTGTGCGTGCGTGCCACCACGCTTGTTAATTTAGCTAAATTCTAGTTGGTTTCAATCCACGATAGAACGTGTAAGCGTGAGTGAACAAGGACGTAGAAAAACGCATTATACAAAGACAGCGTTGTCTCCGTGTGTTCGTTTCTTTCTGCGACCTCGCTCAGTCACGCTTACACATTCGATCATTGTTAATTTAGTAAGCGAATGCTTACAAGTTTATGAGGCCGATAAAACAACTATCCTGACTTCGTATAGCTATCTACTAATTTGCTATCGTAATCGGTGCTTCGCCTTTCGGGAGAAACTGTGGCATTTTTTCAGATCACATGGTAATTTTGAAATTACCTGTGTGGCTGCGTAATTTTGGTCCTGGAGCTGGGTTACTCGAAGCAGCGGAGATTACTCGCACGAGTAAAAGAAATGCCTATTCGACTGTTTAACATGCTTTCACTAAGCGATTTTTTAATGCATTACTTTACGGCTCACGTTGCAACTTACGAATCGTGGCCGGTACGTTTGCCAGGCCACTCAGAACGACTCCAAAGGATACCACATGTTCCGAGATATGCGCAGTGAAAGTTGCGATAAAAATTGAACATTGCTTCAATTCTTTTTTAAAGAAAATGCCGTTGTATGCACTGAAGCGTAAAAAACTTAACTGAATGCCCGTGTATATTGTCACACACTGTGAAAATATCTCGAAAATTGTGTTGTCCTGAAAGTTTGTTCCAAGTTGATATATCGCTTGTGAACACACAGTCTAGGATAGGTTCTAGACTCCGGTTCGTGCACGCCAGCTATTTTTAACGATACCCCGCTAGAGGATAGTATACGTCCACATTTATTGCGCGCATGACTGCCTGGATCACGGCGCGAAGCTCCGGTCTGCCGTTGAGGGCTTTTCGCAAAAGAGCGACTGTAACCGTAGAAATTTGCGCTCGTCATGCGGCTCTCTCAACGCGATGATTTCAGCGAGGGTAGTTTGGTGATTGATAATGGCATGTGCGTTGATGGCAACAGCTTACATACATTTGAGGATGATATACAACTCGGGCGTGGCAGAATCGACGCGACGACAAAGTGCAACGACGTCTACGACGCGCGATGCGTTAGAATTAGCGATGCGTTATTTCTAAGCGTCGAGGCGTTTCTTCGTAAAGGCGAAATAATTCCCGTCGGTTAGCAAAACTTACTCGGTTATAATCGATCAGGCAGTACTATATGCTTTTTTTTCCTTTCGAAGAGCAGCGAAAAGATGGTAAACCCTCTGGTGGCCGCTGAATACCAACGAAGGTGCAGCTTGCTATGTCAGGGAGATCCTGGTGGGCGTCTAGGGCATCTTGTTCAGGGACACGCTGGCGGATAGTAGGAGCAAGTGTTCACCTGAGTGAAGCTCGAAGAAGTAGAACGGATGGACAGGAGGCAGGGAAACCATTAATTGGCCAGGGAGACCCGGCGAAGACCCAACCTTCCCTATGATAATGACCATGACATGCAGGTGATGAACAATACATATGATCGGTACGGGCTTATACGTATTAGAAAACAGGTAGGTTTGCCCGAAGGAAGATGCACCGACCTAATGGTAATCGGTGCAAAGTTTAGCGCGGCGCTTGAACTGACAGCATGGTGTTCAAAGCATACGACACATCTTGGTCCCTCGCATCACTCAAGGCAACTCCTGCTGGCTGCAAGGAACAGCGCCCTCTGCTACGAAACATCTCATATGGCGTTGGCGTTATCAGTGTTGCAGGCGTCGCGCCTCAATGATGCATGAGATCAGGCGGACGCGAAACTGTCGATGTTCGGAAAAGGTGCCAAGCGTTAATCATTGGGGTGTCAGGTGTCTGTGCGAGGGGTATCGGGACGAATCGGGCCGTCGGACGTGTTTATTACTGTTAACATATCTATTCATCCACACACACACACACACACACACACACACACACACACACACACACACACACACACACACACACACACACACACACACACACACACACACACACACACACACACACACACACACACACACACACGCGCGCGCGCGCGCGCACTCGCACACAATGAACGAGAAAAACGAAAACCGGGGACCTGATTTTTTTTTATTAGACATATCACAAGAAGCCAAGAAACAAGTACGTCTTTTTTTCCTCGCTTCTTAAGAAATGACTATATATATAAAGGAAATATATGGTGTTAATACGAAAAAGGGTCTTTATTACCATTTCAATTGCGGCAAGGCCTTCGTCAAATTAAGCAATGTGTTACTGGCTAGGCCGCTTACGTGGGCTCTGATATCGATAATGCCGCAAACACACCTCGTTGTGTGAAAACGAGAATCATAGTTACAATAGGTAAATCGATTGTACATGTGGATATTGAACAACCAATGTTTGCAAAGGCGTTCTGATAAAGTGACGCAGAAACTATAACATTGAACACATGTTTCATGAGTAGCATGTTCTTAAGAAAGCGCAAGATCAGATGAGCTTCAGAATAAGAACTTGAGAAAAAGAGCATGATAATTAAAACTAGGAAAGCACGATGACTGTAAGATTGAAAATAGGGCCACTGTAAGAGCAGTGAGAGGCAAGATACTTCTGCCGAACTTTAGTTAATACCCGAATGAAGAGCGTTAAACTTGTGCATTAAATTTGAATAGCGTTAAATTTGTGTATTTGTGTATTCGCTAACTTATCGCTTGTGATGCGATTTAAAGCCTGACTCTATCATTGTGGCTTTAATCTTTTCATGAGAGCTGCAGGTCATATTAACTTGCTTGGACGTGAAAGATTTGGGATGCTTCTGGGATGTGCTCGGTTGTTGTTCAAAGGAAACAGAAAGCTAGCATATGTCTGGCCAATGTATTGGCATACTGCACGTTCAGCATTCAAGCAAGTAAACTACATTAGCGTTCTCGCAGTTGAAATCACCGTCGACTGTTATTGAAAAGTCGGGTGCTCTGCTAGTAATCATTTGCGGTGTTTTCATATGAATGGAAACATTGCATCGTGGTTTCTTGCAAGCGTGACATGACAGCCTGTATGCATTGAGGCTTTAGTTTTCGATGACACGAGCTTGTCGGGAAGGTTGCGCTAATGCCACTAGGCTGTTCGGGGTAGTTCCCTGAAGTTGTATTTAAGCCGTTTGCTTTGAGTCAATATATTATATCGTTTTTTTTTCTTTTAGAATACGGCTTCATTTGCGCCTGATGCCGAATATGTTAGGGCGAGGTTTGTTTGTGAGCGCGGCACATATCGTTTCTCGCCACTGAGTAGCTTCTGCGATAGAGGCGGTTAGCATGCTTCAATGCGTCATCAAATATTTTTGCCCGGTATTTTTCTTCCCTGAGCGCCTATCACAAATCTTCATAATTTTGCGTGAGCTCGTGCTTATTGGAAGATATTCTCTCACATCGGATGGCTTCCATATATGGGATGCTCGTTTCGCATAAGGCTACTGTTTAAATGAAATAAAATAAGATCAATTTTATTCCCCAGTTTATACGCTGGATTGGCATTTTGGGCCAAGAATTCACGTGACCCAAGAGAACAGACAATGCACTAGTACAGCAGTCTGCGCACATGTACAATAATTCACATGTAATTCCAGCGAGAGCTGGAATTCTTCAAGACCCGAGTAGCTACGAACGGAATATTGAAACATTATTTTCATCCCGGTGAGTTAACAGCATGTGAAGAAGTTTTAACGCGATGAATCTTATAGAATACTACTCTAGCATTGCTATAGCTATATCATATATATATATATATATATGTGTGTGTGTGTGTGTGTGTGTGTGTGCGTGTCTGTGCGTGTGTGCGCGTGTCTGTGCGTGTGTGCGTGTAGATGCATAGATATGTTAACAGTAATAAACACGTCCGACGGCCCGTTTCGTCCATGTTCATGCATGTTCACAACGGCACGCCCCATCACACCACACCATATTACACCGCGCCACGCTATGCTGTGCACTGGTCCACGTGGGCGGTGCCCATTTAGAAGAAGAGAAGCGCCTGAGGGAGGCGCCACGCAGCGTGACGCCATTTCTCGAGGCGACGGAAAGCCCGCGCCGAGGAACTCACGGACGGCTTGCGTTCAAAGTGCAGAGGCAACCCTGTCTCCGTGCCGGAAGATGATAATGAACTGTATGGTGCCCTGTATCCTCCTTTTGAATGTCCTTATTAGAAATGACAGATAAAACTTCAGTCTACTAGAATTTACAGGTTGGGTGATATTGTGAACAAGCATTAGGAAAAACACAGAAGCAATATTTTTTGTAACTTGTTTCGGCAGTAATCAGCGTAAGTAATGCGGTCCTGCACAGAGGGTTGGGGGCCAGAAACCGCATTGTATGAAGTTCTGACTTGTTGTCCGAACGATTTGGTTTTGTGCTCTCAACTTTCCTGGAGTTTTTCGTTTAGTGCCCGGATAATGGCTCTGGATTTTGGCTCAAGCTCACTTGAAGGTCGCCGACAACTGAAGCTAAAAGCATTTCATGCCAAAATTGTCTGCTTACACTTGAATGTTGATGAAAGTTATGGAAATCGGTCAAATTTTTACTCTTTTCATTGAAATTAAATTAAAGAAAGAGATGTAGCCACCTCACTATAATTGTGACGGCTCCTCCTTTTCATGAGTTTTCGTTGCAGTGGTCATGAATATTTGCGAAACCATTTTTTTTTGTCGCCGACATAAAGCGGGAAAGTGCCGAAACAAAATGGGATAGGGGTTAATGTAAACCGCTACAAACAAAGGCGCTGTCCTCGGGAATAACTACAAGCTGCGCATGCGTCTGTAGTTTCTTTGTCAGCATTTCCGTGCTTTAATGTGCTGCTCTTTTTCGTTACCCTCATCAGTATGCCTTTGAACGTGTGATTCCAGGAGATAGTAAGCATGTTTTTTTTTTCAGGTCTGTAGTAGATCGAGCGTTGACTCTGTTGCTGTAGCTACATCGCCGGTTGATTTTCTCAGCTGGGCCTACCTGGAGGTGGAGTCGAGCCCGAACGTCCCGGATGAAGTCCAGGCTTATGCCGCCGGTGCCCTGGAGGCGTACCTGACGCGCAGTCTGATGGAGGCTCAGTGGGAGAACATGTTCGCCCACTACTGCGACAACCAGACCGAGTTCTGCACCAAGGTGTACGATTTCCTCCAGAAGAACCTCGACTACTCGAGCCGGAACGAGAAGCGTCTGCGAGCCGTCGACCCGTACTGGAACCTGGTAGGCACTTCGTATAATTTTAGGAAAAGCGGACGCCCGTAAGTTAAAATAAAGGGAAATTAATATATCTTTAACCCTTTACTGCACAATTTTTTGTTTCCTCAAAATATTATTCATGGCGTTGTAGGGAAGCATAATAGTACCTGTACTCCCATGGAAACTTACTTTAGCGAATGTCTGTGGTTTCAATTAGCAGAAAAAGGGTATGTTGCATATTTGCAACAATGTGCCAATAAAGAAGAAGTTGAAAGTAAAAGATAGATTTAGTGCGATTCATACTCAGATGCTTATTTGCACAAGACAATCATTGGTGCACCTATGATTTAGTGTGGAACAAAAAGAAGCACTTGTACATGTTTGTGCAGCACAGGTGGTTCCCACACTTCGTGCAGTAAGTCATGGAGATTCCCGTCCAGCCAGGAAACAATGCAGTGTTTTCGGGTTATTGTCAAAATGTAGAACATCGAAGCACAGACGTAAAGCTGTGCCCGTGACGACGTGACACAGCAATGTGCGGAGGCACAGCGTACTTTTGAAAAGAAAAAAGGAAATTTGACCAGAGAACATCTTGTCCACACATTGAATCGAAACGGACTTACACTCGTGGCTGTTGCGACTAATTGAATAGTCACTACCTTCACTATCAGGAGGAATTTCTAGGCCATACCAGCGTTTCGAAGCCATTTCATTATTCCAAAGAAAATAAACCATGTACACGTTGTTGCATTTGTGCAACATAGCAACGTTCTGTCGCCAGGAACAGACTATTCCAAAATTACATTATTTTTTTGAACCTACAGAGTCAGAAGGATGTGGAGCATAGCGTAACAAATTTTTTTTCGCTTTGTCTTATGGAGAAATACATTTACAATTTGTAAAACTTACCTATATCACTGCTCGTGGGCGCGCGCAGCCTCCGCCACGTTTGTTTTGGTAGAAGATGCAAAGAATTAGCACAGATTGCAGCACAAGGTGCCGCGTTTTACAGACCAATGTTGCGGATATGCAACAACATGTACAGGAAGCTCGAAACTGACTTTGCTTCGGTTTTTAACGCCGTTCATCAGAATGTTGCGTAAATGCAACAAGGTGCAGTAAAGGGTTAATTTGTGTTAAATGCCATGCGCACTGTAAAGAACAGCAATATAATAAAGTGTTTGGATGCTGTTTAGGCTATGTTACTACCATTGGAATTAGGTTGCGTAAGCCTTATGTGGAGCTTTGAGAGACTAGTTTTAGGCACCTACTGAACGACTTCACCAATGAACTGCTGGGTCAGCCTTAAACTGGAATTAGTCTTTTTACGAAGACTTGAAACTTTATTTACAAAAGCAGCAGTCATGTTCGTCTGATCCAGTGCAAAAGTGTAGCGTTTGTATCGTGCATCTGCGGCGGCTTTTTATTTTAGACAAGCAGCACGACCATGGTTCTGCATTTCTGCCTCGATTAGATTCGAGGTCCATTCATTCTACCTCAGGGACAGTACACCATTATTTGGCAGTTTTGTTCTCCACTTACCGACACGATCTTAAGAAATTCAGGTTTCAGAAAAGCTGCGCCAGGGACAGATACATTATAGCTGCGGCACCTACTCAAATATACTTCTGGTGAAGGAACAGGGAATAGCAGGAAGGAGTAGGGTTGTATGTCATGAACCTAGTTCATTTGTATTTATGTTTTATGCGAAGCATACTAGCCGCACAACCATGCTCTTCCTTGCTGCGCCGCGCACGGCCGCGTAGCTACCATGTGACGTCATAACAGCTGTAAAGCGGACGCTTAAGCTTCGCCTTCAAGAGTGGAACGCGACAGCGTTCCCGTCGACCCGCCAAGGGGTGTAAGACAATGGGCTACGGCGCAGCGACTACGCGCCCCACATCGGACGCGGTGAGCGTCGAGCAAGGCAGCGTTCGGCGCGACAACGAAATGTGCGCCTGAGCAAGCGACGCACGCCTGAGCCGACGCCGACGACACCGGCTTTTCTGCGACACGAGCTCCTTAACGCTGTCGCGTTAAAATAAAGGCTAGTAAGCTTCGCATCCTGGGCTTAACCTTAGCTAAGCCACAGCCATTTTTTTAGTATAATTTTATTTAAAAGTAGCATTTGGTCCCTGTACGGTCCGTTTCGCTACCCATAAGCCCAAGGCGACTTTAATACGACATATTTCATTGTATTGAAGTGCTGAAAAACCGATGGCAGCCCATCCGTGCTTTACAGGTTCACACTTGTTGACCGACGAAAAGTATGCTGTTCACATTGAGGTCGTAGAAATTATGAATACAGAGCTGCGAGTTGGTGAGGGTGCGTCGTCGGGCGGAAAGCGACAGTAGAGAAATGAAGAAGCCTACAAAATAAAATGGCGATCACAGAGTAACATGCTCGTTGGAGTTCATCGACAGCGGCGTAGCGGCCGCCATCTTGTCCATTTTGTTTGAGCGACAAGGCAGAGCGTGCATTTAGCATGCATTTTGTGTATACGAAAGCTGTGCCGTCTCTGCCTCTAATCAGGCAATTACGCTTGAGGAATGCAGATGAAAATGACCTCAAAACTTGCTTGGGCAGGTCCGCTCATTCGACATGAAATTAACGAGGTTTTATCGGTAGGAGTTTCTGCAATGATCATTTTCAGATTCTCTACCGCACCGTCATTACTTACAGGACCACTGGCTTTTATCGGAATTCTGGAGCTACCCCGATGCCTACAAAGAACGGGATCCTAACGGATCCTTAAATTTAGTCTATGCTGGCACACCACATACATTTCTGCAAACACGCATCAAATATGCATTGCAACAAAGTTCATCGTGATTCCGTTTGAATGGCTTCTATAGTCATTTCGCTTGGTCATTAAAAATGCGTAAACTTACTTAACAGCCTTGCAACTTGAATCATTCAAAGTTATGTGAAAGTTTAACTCAACCTCTCAATTCAGCCTTTCGCATTGAGATCACGTGGTATTGAAGTGCACGTGGCATTTATTTTTGTGAGATTTACACGATGGCGTTCTTTCATTTTCTCATTCGGCAGGTACACCTCCAAATGCGGCAGCTTCGTGGTTTGAGCGACGCCTTCGAGGAGGTCCCGCTTGACGCGTCGCGGGAGACTACAAATGTCACCAGAGCTTTGTAAGCTCTTCCACCAATACAGCTACCGACTTTTCTTCAGTGAAAAAAAAAACAACAACATTCCCTGATTTCACGCTTATGATCTATTGACCCCAGTGTACTGAACGTAGCGGGAAAAGATGTTGAGCAGTCGATAAGTGCATTATTTCATTGCGCTTCTGCATGCACTTAGTAAAAAAATATGAACGTAATTGCAAGCTGCTGAAATTCCCACCATACTACTTAAATTGAATGCGCTAGTGACGGTTGCATATTAGCAACTTTTTTTTACCTAACTATCAACTGTGATTATTGTAAGTGGACCTTTTGCTCGTTTCGGTGAACCGAAAGTGTATTCGAATGCACTGAATTTAAACGCAACGGTGAAAAGAGGCCGTTACCATTTTCCAGATTCTTCAGCCTCGTGGGAGATTTCTTGGATCTTGAGCCAACCCTGAGGCGCACTGCAGATTTGCACTCTCTGAGCCTGGTACCAGCATGTTCGGCATTGGTTAAAGTCGTCGGTGACAACGAAGATCTCTACGTGGCCCACGACGCGTGGTTCCTGTACAAGAGTATGCTGAGAATTCAGAAGAAGTACACATTTCCCTGGCACTACGCGCCCGACACCATGGGACCAAGTGAGTATGCCGCGGTATGCGTTCGCTGCATGCACCGTTTGCTCCCGCATAGTAAACTGTGAGACTTGCGCCTTCGACATTTGATATACACGAGTAATTTGAGAAGCACTTGAGAAGCCAATCATGAGCAGAATCGCAGTCTTGATCTCCATTTTACCGTGGCTCGCACACACTGACAATTTTGTTTCTCACACACGCAAAAAAACATTTCCTCTGGCACCTATGTAGCCTACAATGACAAAACTATACCATATTTTGTAGATTATTGAAGAAGTGTAGTAATTAAAAAACCACTGCACACGCGTGTATGGTCACGCGTGTGAATGGAAAGCCTACGAATCTTGTGCTGAAATTCGCGGGTATTTAGGTATAAACAATCAACTAGTGATTATCATCAAATGCGTAACAAAAGAAAAAGCACAACGTGACAACTTCGCCGTTGCTTGTAGATGATTTACTAAAAGCCCTCGTATTACAGGTGCGATTAGTAGATGTCACTGCATCCATGTTCTTCAATATTGTTTTACGTGTTATAGCAAAGCAGCTTTCTGCACCTTTGTCCAGCAAGCATGCTTCCCGTTGCGGATGAGTGACACGTACGGTAAGCACAAATCAAAACGCGATCTAAAATTATCAGAACACCCGCTGGGCGTTAGCTGAGGGCTTGGGAGGTGCAATCGCTATATCGCCAGCATCGAAGCGTGAAACCTTTCCAAATGTATTTTTTGGCGTATGAATTAACACGTTGCTACTAATGCAGGGGAAATGAAAAAAATGCAACAAAGTATCCGAGCTTCTTTGCTTTTTAATTTACGCTGATAAATACTTTCAGTAAAGTACAAGCAGCGGATAACAGCACAGTAAGGAGAGCCTACTCATCGCACCTCAATGCATCGAGATGTCACCATCAAAAGGCTTCCTCTGTGTAATCAAAAAGACCAATCATTCGAAACGAATGTTTAGATTTGCCGTCACTAATACCCATCTAAACTAATAGTCAATGAAGCTAAATAGAGTAAAAGGAAACGAAGGTTTCCTACTGAAGACTCCTTTATTCGCAGCTCTTATCCCGCAGATATTTCGCCGTCTCCTGACAGAAATTATCCGAGATTGAGAGGGAAATTATTTGATTTTTGGGGAAATAGTATATGTAAGATGCAAAATTTCTAGGGTAGGTTCAGGAATGTTGCAGTGGGCTTCAAAATCAAACGGCAGTTAATTTATTGCTAAAGAATTTGCAGTCTTGCACATCAGAAACGAGGCTGTCGACAGATACGCGGATGCCAACGAAGCGCGTGCGCAACCGTGCCAGTAAACATGTCGCGGGACGTGCTTACGAGGCGCATCACGTTTGCCGCTCTGCCAACCACTAGTGCCGGGCGATCTTCCTTCGTGCTCAAAATAGCTTGTTCTCGCACAGACGCTTGCTGCGGGCTTCTGCAAAGTGGGCAGTAGGGCTTGCATATTTTCCGTTGCAGCCGACGAGCTACCTCAGCACTTTATTAATGCAGAGGCCTGTCGGTGCAACGCACTGCTTGCCCGGCATGAAGTATCGACTGTACACGGCACATCGCGCACTCTCCGCCATTTCTTTCGTGTGCTTCTTCAGCCTACCTGTACAGGAAAGGCAGTGTACTGATGGTCCAAGCCAGTTACGCGTCACGTCGGCAGCATGGACGCTGAACTCGTTAACGCAGAAACGAACTGTCAGCAAACTGCGATGAGTGTAGGTGTTTTTTTTTCTTTATTGAGAGTAATGCGCTTTTATTAGCGGGAACAGTTGACGGTATACCCCTACAGTAGCGAAGAAGTGGTCAAGAGTAATCGCTCCCCGCACGCCCACTTGTGTCAGCAATGATGCCGATGTCTCGGGCGCAGCAACAAGAATTGTTGGCTACAATTTAAGGAAGTCGCCTGAACATATGTTCACATATGTGATAAAGGTGTACTTTTCAGGGCAATATGCAATGGTCCATGCAGCAGTCAACAACTTATGTATGCAAAAACTGCGCAGTTTCTATCCTCACGTCGGGTGCGTGCCTACTAAGCTTGTTTTCCCCGTGTTTCTGCCCAAAACATTATAACCCGGGTCGCACAGCCACCCCGAAATGTCGGGTAACAATAAGATCGTGAAATACAATCCTAACTCCCCAGCAGCAAGGCGAAGCAGGTAAATTTCTACACAAGTGAGATTATGAACGAATGTACGCGACATTATTTGTTTACTTTTCAATGCCTGGTGTCTTTCTCCTTTCCCTGTGAGTCGTGTGTGAGGCTATAGGAAAGGATTTATGGAACGTCTTCGTTGCTCATCATGCGCGCCAATCCTTCTCTGTTACTTTGGGAGTACCTTGAATTGAATTTATTTTCCTGTTCAATGGAGGAGCGGAGTTGGCTCAGGCACTGATGATGCTGATGATGCCCTACCGCAATACGCAACTTGCAGGCACTAGGAGACTGCACCTAAACAACCGACATTAGGCGATTTGTTCGCAAAGATTTGCGAGTTCTCTCCTTTTAAATCCGAGTAGCGCAGAGTAGTTCGTCAAACTTCCTGTTTCGCTTTTATTTATTCAAAAAGTAATGAATTGGTAAAACCCCGCATGTTTAAAAAAATCAATGTCTTTTAAGTGTATCTGGTGGTACTAAAGCTCTAGTAAAGTAAATGTTCATGGCAGCTTTCGTCTGCAACTTCCTGACAATCGTATACTGTCAATAAAATAACACAGTAAGTAAATAAAGCTGCAACTACTGCACATTAAATAGGTTTTGTCCCGGGGTCATGTATTCTGGGCTTTTACAATTTCCACCGGCCAAGGGCCTGAAGACTGCACCGCGTTACTGAAACGAAATTTGAGAAGCCAGCGTGCAGTAGGAGTTCTACACGCCGAGGCAGGCGTCTAGGCGAGGCAGGCATTTAACGCGTCCTTTATTTGCACAAATTTCGCGATTAGAAATTGTCGCTAAATTTAAGGACATGCGAAAATTTTAGGGATGAAACATGCACGCTGTGCTGAAAACTGAAAATTTATTTCGCCCTTTAGTTCTACTAGCTCTGCCTTCAAAACCATGACAGATTAGATTTGCTTGCCTGCGCAACCTTCCGCTGTTTCAGTTTTCTCAAATCCCGTGAAAAGATCTGCATTTCTGAAAGGGCGTGCTGAACTGGGATGAGCCAAGCTGGCAGGCAGCGGCTGCATCAGTCAGAACGTTAGAGGCACTTTGTCGTATATGCCTGCTTCACCTACGTTGTGACTGTCGGCAACAATTGCCCGAACTTGGTCTGCATTTCAAACTTGAACACTTTGTTAAAATGCAGGTCTAGGGACCACAGAGGCCTTGTCTACAGCCATCTAGCTTATAGCGGAAAGTGCCTGCTCAGTGAGTCGCGAAAAATTTGACGAATACATAATAGAAGGTATTTTTTAATACACAAGTTCTATATTGCACAAAGGTACCTACACCTTGGGTATTGTATAAAGGTGGGACCCCTTTACTCTCAAAGAAGTTTTAAAAGGGGTCCCTAGAATATATGCGTTTGTATAAACACAATAAGAGAATGAATATAATAAAAAGCCGAGAGTGTTTGCAAAAGTAGAAATCTGTTGCGTTCTTATTGGTTGAAAGATGTAAGCATGAAAGAGTGAATGTTAGTTTTGTAAGGTATAAGGTACTGTTGTGATGTTAGGTCTGTAGGTAATTTATTCCACAACTGTGCTGCCCTACACGAAGAGAAAAAAATGAGCCATAATTAGTGCGGCCGTTTGACACGACTAGCTTCTTCTCCGTTATTGGTCATAGTGGGTGCGCAATATCCAGATAAGTAATCTTTACTGAAGGGCATAAGGTAACCTTGCACAATATTTTTGTAAAACGGGAACTTATAATGGATGCCATCTTTTGCGAGTAGCATGTTAAGCATGAGAGCTAGGTAAGCGAATCTAATCAAGTCCATACTTTTCAAGCAGAGCATAGCTCGAAGCACAGTATTTTTTGCAACAGTAATATGCAACGAGGTGGTGGGGCATGTGAGTCCGTAAATTGTAACTGCGTACGTAATATACAAATGTATGAAGTTAATGTCGAAAGTCAGAAGTGTATGTAATATGAGGACAAGACGCAGTTTATAATGTATTTGAATTTGATTATAGGTAGTCCATAGGCGGAGAGGTTTAATTTTCCTGGAGGGGGGGGGGGAGGGGACGGTCTGGGGCCCGATTAGCTTTCCGAAGCCCATATATATACATATATTTTTTTCTTGCCCTTAAGAAACTTCCTGTGGCCTCGACGAATTGAGCGCTGAAGTGACGGCGTTATATGAGTATGTACAGGACTCATAGTAGGAGACAGTACAATTTCAGAGGCTGAGACCCTTCGGTGGTGTAACCTTCCTTCGTCTAATTGTTGCATACTTGGCTATCACTAGTACTGCTTTGCATTTCCGGCGAAAACGCAGCCTCACTCTCTCTTTTTTTTCTTTTTCTGTGAGTCCGAGTATAGCCTCTGCTGCGCATGAGTGCTGTAATCTGATTTCGAGTGAATCCGGCGTAGCCTCATTTCGCTTACTGAGTGAGTTGTTCTCCAACTTTCCAACGTTCTCCAAGTGAGTGAGCTGTTCCCCAACTTTCATGCACGAAGACTTAAATATAAAGCAGTAGCGTTACACGGAGAAAACCTAGTCCAAATTGTTTGCAGTACAGTGGAGTAGCCGCCAGTAATACTTTCGCTACTGAGATTCAATTCGGTAATTGTAATTATTTATTTAACTCGAGAAGTACTATCCTCATTTTCAAAGTGTCAATGACTCATTTGTAGGCACCCAAGATGACATGTAACTGCGGTGTTTTCAGCGACGTATTAAAATTATGTACAGTATTTCTCGACTGGCAAAGAAACCTTACGAAATATGTAAAATACCACATGAGTGCACTTACACCAGCATCCTAAAGAAGCGCCCTCAAATAAGGTGAATGAAAGCAACTGCATTGCCTATCTCAAACCTGAAAAGACAGCGCATCACCTTGATAATAGTATTGAAGGAGCAGCAACATCAGGTTTCGCGGCTTCGCAGCTACTCATTCCTCTCATTTCTGTGTCACACTTATTATCCGTCTCTAAAGGCCAGCTGATCACATCGATAACAAAAGCCCCTTGATAACGCGGCCAAAGCGGCGCTCAAAAGCAATGTAATAGGCATAAAATATTTCAAAATCCTGACTTTGCTCGCACCGTACCGAAAGAGTGCGTGCGAAGCTATATTTCGCGCTAGAAACTTGCGTCGGACCAAAGACAATCACGAAAATGTATACGTGCTGCAAAAACAAGTTCGTGTCAAAAAATAAAGCGAAATAAACAGACCGGGAAGTGACCAACATATAGAGAATAGGCAAAACCGATGCGTTCAAGTAAATAAACATACCGCTTCTAAATTAGTCGAATAGGCAATCAAGATGTGTGCACATAAAAAAAAAATCAGATTTGCAGTGTGCCCTTATTATCTACGAATGCGCAAGCGCCGTTAAACACCAGTTGCTGCCTAGAGGACGTGTTCGAATAGGTCTCCTTTTGCAGCTACGCATGCAGCACTGTGTCCGTTTTATTACATCTTCAGTGGCTTTCTTGATGACCGACGCCGGAATTCAACGGCAAACATCCGTTATCCTTGTCTTGAGCTTATCTGACGTCCGTCTCGATCATGTAAGCGCGATATTTCACATAACCCGAAAGAAAGAAATCGAGTGGAGAGAGGTCAGGCGACCCAGCCGGACGAATTACCGGCCCTTGCCTGCCAATCTATTGCGCATGAAAAGTCTCATCCAGCTAGCTTCGCGCTCGGCTGCTGCTGTGTGCGGTTGGCCCATCTTGCTGTTGCCACGGAAGTGGAAGGTGTGATAGCACGACTTCGCTGAGAAACTCATCCACTACTTCAACGATTTCGTTCACGTAACGCTGTCCAGTCAGTGCGTGAGCGATTATGATGGGACTGATTAGAGCTCCGTCGTAAATTCCGAACCATGCATTGAACGACCGCTAGTACTGGTGCCGATTAAGCTTTACCCAGTGTGCATTGTAGCCACTGCAATAGTGTGCATTATGCAAATTTATCTGGGAACTTTTGTGATAATTTGCTTCATCTGTGCACATGATGTTGATCAATAAGTCCAGTGACTCATCGGCTTCTGTGAGGACCCAATTCGAGAAATCTAGACGATTCTACAGGTCCCTATCTTCCCAGCATTGGTGCTAGTTAAGGTGGTACGGGTGAAAGTCCATAATTTGGAGCCCTCCAAACTGATGACTTGGAAATTGGTACCTGGGCGGCCACGTCCCGCACGCTAGCATGAGGGTTTGAGGCCATAAATGCTAGAACTTACGGGCGTAGGCTAGGACTCAAAGATGGAATCCTACGCCGCGGTTTCTTGAAACTGCCGGTTTTTCTCTGGTTTTCTGATAGTAGTCGACGTGGTTGGACTACCGCCGCACTTCAATGAATGATATATATTTGCAGCCTACCTCCTGTTGTCTTTTTCAGCTCCCAAGGCAAGGATCATTTTACCTTCTGCTCATTAGAGAAAGACATGGCCACGACTGGGACGAAACGAAACGCACCTTTAAACGCCTGCACTGGCGTTGTGAATTCACTTTTGTGGTAATAGGTCTTGTGGCAAAAAAAAAGAAAAAAAAACACCAGTGGACTTTATCTATGCTAAGACAACAGCTATCATAGCTTGTTTCCAACTAACACCAAACGCGACGTGTTACTTCAACCGGGGCGCGGCAGATAAGGCACTAGCTCGATAACGATGTCTTTTTATTTCCTTTATTTCGTTATGGATAACTCAGAGGGAACCTGTTCGAGGGCGCTGCTTTATGATCCAGCTGGGAGTGCAGTCACCTTGTACTCTCCATATTTCGTGGGATTTATTTATCAGTCGGGAAAAATTAGTGCGCAATTAGTACGTCGCCGAAGATACCCCAAGTTAGATGACCCTTGGCTGTGTCTACAAATGCCTCATTGACAGTTTGATAATTAGTATAGTACGTCTCGAGTTAGGTAATTATAACTACCTAATTCAATCTAAGTAAGGAAAAAGTTACTGGCAGCTACTCCACTGTACTACACTGTCAAAGAAGCACGCCAAGCAATTGGAAGCGTGGTGAACGTACAGGCAACATATTCATTCTCTAGACATAAGCTATCCATACCTTTATAAATATTGGTTGAGTGGCCAGCTCCATCTACTTCAAAAATCTAATAAACTTTGTCTTGTGTGTATATTTACATATATTGTGTATTGCGTTTACAGTGGAAACTTAAAACAATGTTTGAGCAAGAAAATACGGATCAGGCAGCCGCTGCTAGTGCTTCTAATGCGCGTGTCTTCCTATTGCTAGGATTTGGAGAAATAAAGCGAAAGTATGAATTAAGAGCTATGTATGTCGGCGCCATCAATGATGCAGTAAACTATTAGCCCAGTAAAATTGCAAGTGATAAAGTCGAGGAAAGGCAAAAAAAAAAACTTGGAATGATGTGAGTGAAAAATTCTGGTAATGACACTTTGGGTGTGTGCGTGTTCGGGGGAGCGGGTCTGCGCCCGAACCTAAGGGGGGGGGGGGGTCGGGGGGGTTTCGGGGGGGGTCTCAGCCGCCCCCCCGAAAAACATTGGAGAAGGCTTGGGCCGCGGGAACCCCTACCCCCCCCCCCCCCCTACGTGGCACCTCATCATCATAATCAGCCTGGTTACGCCCACTGCTGAGGCCTCTCCCATACTTCTCCAACAACCCCGGTCATGTACTAATTGTGAACATGTCGTCCCTGCAAACTTCTTAATCTCATCCGCCCACCTAACTTTCTGCCGTCCCCTGCTACGCTTCCCTTCCCTTGGAATCCAGTCTGTAGCCCTTAATGACCATCGGTTATCTTCCCTCCTCATTACACGTCCTGCCCATATGCCCATTTCTTTTCTTTATTTCAACTATGATGTCCTTAACTCGCATTGGTTCCCTCACCTAATCTGCTGTTTTCTTATCCCTTAACGTTACACCCATCATTCTTCTTTCCATAGCTCGTTGCGTCGTCCTCAATTTTAGTAGAACCCTTTTCGTAAGCCTCCTGGTTTCTGCCCCGTAGGTGAGTACTGGTAAGACACAGCTATTATACACTTTCCTTTTGAGGGATAATGGCAGCCTGCTGTTCATGATCTGAGAATGCCTGCCAAACGCACCTCAGCCCATTCTTATTCTTCTAGTTATTTCAGTCTCATGATCCGGATCCGCCGACGCAACCTGCCCTAAGTAGATATATTCCCTTACGACTTCCAGTGCCTCGCTACCTATTGAGAATTGCTGTTCTCTTCCGAGACTGTTAAACATTACTTTAGTTTTCTGCAGATTAATTTTTAGACCCACTCTTCTGCTTTGCCTCTCCAGGTGAGTGAGCATGCATTGCAATTGGTCCCCTGAGTTACTAAGCGAGGCAATATCATCAGCGAATCACATGTTACTAAGGTAATCTTCATTAACTTTTATCCCCAATTCTTCTCAATCCAGGTCTCTGAAAGGTCATGTAAACACGCTGTGAATAGCATTGGTGAGATCGTATCTCCCTGCCTGACGCCTTTGTTTATTGGAGTTTTCTTGCTTTCTTTATGGAGGACTACGGTGGCGGTGGATCCGCTATAGATATCTTTCAGTATTTTTACATACCGCTCGTCTAGACCCTGATTCCGTAATACCTCCATGATTGCTTAGGTTCGGACTGAATCAAAGGCTTTCTCGTAATCAATGAAAGGTATATATAAGGGTTGGTTATATTCCGCACATTTCTCTATCACCTGATTGATAGTGTGAATATGGTCTATTGTTGAGTAGCCTTTACGGAATCCTGCCTGGTCCTTTGCTTGACAGAAGTCTAAGGTGTTCCTGATTCTATTTGCGAGTACCTTAGTAAATACTTTGTAGGCAACGGACAGTAAGCTGATCGGTCTATAGTTTTTCAAGTCTTTGGCGTCCCCTTTCTTATGGATTAGGATTATGTTAGCGTTCTTCCAAGATACCGGTACGCTCGAGGTCATGAGGCATTGCGTATACATGTCGGCGCCTATGAGGTAGTAAATGTATTTTCGTGGACGTGCTCATTGAATTGAACTGAATTTATTCTGCAACAAAGCTGTGATGACAACCAGGCGAAAAAAGCTACATGTTGTAGCTTGAAGGGAACCTGGCCACCTCAAACACAGGGCAGCTTCGTAGCGGTGTATAGAAAGCATGCGTTTTACCTAACACTGTTAACAAAATGGAAAAAAAAGTAGCTGTTTCTCCCGAAAAGCGAAACATCGAGTGCAATAGCAAATTAGTCGACAGCTATACGAAGCGACAATAATAGCTTTGTGGGCCATACAAGCTTGTAAATATAGGCACAAAAACAAAATTTATTTATTTATTTATTTATTTAGTCATACTGTTAACCCTCACTTGAGGGTCGTTACAATAACAAATTAACAAGCACGGTGTCATGCGCACGCATGCAAACATGAACACAAAAACTCACTGACCGCGGCAACTCGATGTCAAAACGCTGGAGTGAGGAAGCGTGGCGGCAGCAGCAGCGAGCGAACTGACCTTCGTGCTGCGTCTCGCATCAACGTGAACTAAGCCGCGGAAACAAAGCGTGCGGCGTACTCTTCCCCCTTCGCAGATGGCTTACAAGATACAGCAGCCCAAGCGGGCGCGCGCGGCCGCCCTGGCCGCACGGAGTAGAATGCGCCTCCTGCACTACCCTCCTCCCAAGGCCTTGCGTGCGACGGAAGACGGCGCGCTTCCTCTCTGCTTCCCACGCTTAAGTGTACGAATCCCTGGCTCACCCTCGCACGTTTGTACTCGCACATATAGTAGATAGGGCGCACGGCGACGATTTTATGGCTCTTGGACTTGATACCAAACCTCACTGCGACGGCAGAAATGCGCCTGGAGTGTCCATATATTTACTGTCGCAATAAAAACAAAAAAAATATGCTGAAAGACACGCCACTCTCGATCAGATTACATAAACAAACGACCGTGGAAAGATTTGACAGCTTTGTGAAAGGGGTATGATAGTGATGAAACGAAAGGGAACTGAACTTGTCACCGGCAGCAGAACTCATCGTAAAAACATTTCACGTAGTTTTTTTTTAATGTAGAGCAGATACACTGATGCTATTTTCTTTGTAGATTTAGTTTAAAATTGGCGGTAAAAATACTGACACGTGTACTTGTCTTTATCGGGTGACACGTTTCACCGCCTAACAAATGTTATCGCACAGCACAGGACGCGCTTGCATGTGTGGGAACTTTCTGGAATGTTATCGATGGTTCCATCCACCGTCTGTGACCTAATGAGTGAGTGAGTGAATAAACTTTATTGTAGGTCCGGCGAGGACGCGAACTCGTCACGCGCCCGGCTAGTCCCACGTCGGGACTGGCAGGTCTAGCCCCCCGGCCCGGTCGCGGGCACGCCGGACGGCCAGGATTTGTTTTTCTAGAGCGGGGCTACGCAAAAGCGAGTCCCACTCCTCCTTGAGTCCCACTCCTCCCGCAATCCCCGAGCATGTGAGGTAGAATGGAGGTCTGGCCGCAGGATGGGCAGGTGTCGTCGCGATACCCTTCGGGGTAAGCCTCGTGGAGAGCGGACAGACACGGATATGTGCTGGTCTGTAGGAGCCTAAGCGAAACGGCTTGCGCCCTATTCAACTTGGGGTGAGGGGGTGGAAAGACCCTTTTGGACATGTAGAAATATTTAATAATCTCGTTGTGAGTAGCGGGAGCGTCCCTGTGACCGTAGAGAGGAGTGGAGTCAGTGCTCCTTATAGAGGAAGCGCGGTCGGTGAGGTCACGCGCAGCCTCGTGCGCAGACTCATTGAGGTTCGGGGCAGCACCCTCGACCGATCCTACGTGAGCGGGAAACCAGTGAATTGAATGGTTTGTGAGAGCATGTGGACTCGAGCCGCTAAGAAGACGAAGAGATTCCTTTGCGATGCAACCCTTTTGAAAAGCCCTAACTGCCGTTTTGGAATCACTATAGATTTCGGACCCACGACCGTCTAGCAGGGCGAGGGCGATGGCGACTTGCTCGGCGACTCCGGGGTCTGAAGTGCGAATGGAGGCGCTATTGGAAATGTTTCCGCTCGAGTCGACCACAACGACGGCAAAGGTCTTCCCGTCACTGCACTCCGCAGCGTCGACGAAGCTTGCGCTAATGTCGTGTCGCTTGATCTGTTTGAGGATGGCTGCTGCTCTGGCCTTGCGTCTGCCCTCGTTGTGGACGGGATGGACGTTTCGGGGCACAGGGGCCACTACGAACTTGTCTCAAATGCACCTAGGGATCGGGGTACTGACCATCTAGAATTCCGCAGGGTGGTAACCCAGCTCATCGAGGATGCGTTTACCTGCCGCTGTGGTGGCCAGGCGATTGAGTTACGTGCGTTTTTGGGCTTCAGCAATCTCCTCGGTGGTGTTATCGGTATGATCGGTGTTATCGGTAGAGATCCTCGGTATGGGTCCTGATGGGTAGCCCGAGAGCCCCCCCCCCCCCGTCACACACCCCCCCGTCACCCCCCCCCCCCCGTCACAAGTGCCAAGTCTGATGCTGCTTTCAGAGACTCGTTTCCAATCTTTGGGTCTGCCTCCCTTCTCTTTTCTGTAATGTAGCAGCTCCGACTTGGCGGGGGAGCATCGAAGTCCGGTTGGGCGGAGATACTCCTCGATCACGTCAATCGCCTCCTGCATGGCTTCTTCGACTCTGCCCTCGCAGCCGCGGGAGCACCATATGGTGATGTCGTCGGCGTATATAGTGTGCTTGACGTCCTCGACGCGCGCCAACCTCTCGGAAAGACCAATCATACAGATGTTAAACAATGTTGGGGAGATGACGGCACCCTGAGGAGTGCCCCGCCCTCCGAGGGGCACATCTTCGGAGCGGAAGTCTCCAATGCGAAGCTCAATTGGCCTTCCTGTCAGTTAGAAAAGAGCTGACGTAGTTGTGGAATCTGGAACCGAGACTCAGGTCTGAAATGGTCTTGACGATGAAGGTGTGGAGCACGTTGTCGAAAGCCTTCTCAAGATCCAGACCGAGCAGAGCCTTGACGTCTCTGGAACGGCCATCCACAATCTGATGCTTGATTAGTTTCATGGCATCCTGCGTTGAGAGTCCGGCGCGGCAGCCGATCATGTTGTAAGTGTAAACCTCGTTGTCTTCGAGGTACCCGTTAAGCCTGTTGAGGACGACGCGCTCCATGACCACGCCGACGCAGGAGGTCAGAGAAATCGGCTTCAAGTTTTCGATGTTCGGGGCCTTGCCGGACTTGGGAATGAGCACCGTGCAGGCCGTCTCCCATTCTGCAGGTACAATGCCGCTCTTCCAGGACTCGTTTATCTTGTCGGTCAGAAAGACAATCAACACGTCGTCGAGGTTTCTCAACATTCTGTTGGTGACTCCGTCCGGACCCGGCGCAGACTTGCGGTTGAGCGCGAAGATGGCCTGTCTGACCTCGGCAATGGAGAAGTCTTCATCCAGCTCGGGTCGTGGAGGGTCTCGGTAGTCCGGGAGTTGGGTCGACGGTTCTCCGTCGCGACGGACAGGCAGGTACTTCTGTATGAGTTTTGCGACGAGTTCATCGACCGTGTTAGACATGGTGGCTTCGTGAAGGGCCCGGGCCAACGTATGCCTTTGATTTGACTTCGACCCGCTTTGATCGAGAAGGTGCTTAAGCATACCCCAGGATTTGCCGTTGCGCATCTGTCCGTCGATGGATTCGCAGAGCTCGTCCCCCTGCTGCTGCTGCTGCTCGTCCCACTGCTGTGACCGAAACTTGCGTAATGTGATTTCATGTCGGCGCGACGCGAATAATGTAGAACTTTGTGGAAGGCGCGCGGGTCCCAGCGATTAGTCTGGAACATTCGACGATTGATGTATAAAAACCGACGCGCTTGACCCATTGATAAGATTTTAAATTCTGTGAAAATTATCTAATAAAACACCCATAGTTATTATTTTTCGTTGTCTTTTTCTTCTGCGAAGTTCAGTTGTGTGGCCTCTGTCGACTTGCTTTTATATACTAAAATTGAATTTTCGCATAAATATTGTGTGTTGCAGATAACATGTCTGAAGGAGGTAACTGCACCTTGTCAAAAATTTCGGAGAACGGAGACAATATACACATCGGATGTTTATTGAACATATTTGTTTTATTACTTCCTTTAAAAACCTTTGAAATTTTAAGGTGCATCGTAAATGTGCCTGAAAAGAACATGTCATTATTAATATGTCACAAGTGGTCACAAATGCTAATTGGGCAATGTTTTGGTAAGGCGGCACAAAAAGTGTCTAAACTAGATGATGAAGTGTTTTCTGGAAGGGCGTTACCTTAGGGACCTCTTGTGGGTCAGTAGGTTCAAAAAAGGAAGAATTAGGGCTACTAGTTTTCAACGTGGAGTCTAATTGTTGCTTATTTGTCTCGGCTGTGGTCACAATAGAAGTAAGACTTGCGAAGTAACTATTGAAGGTTTGAGCCATTACACAGGTGTCACATGCTATTGTGCCATTCACAGAGATACCACGTAGGCTATTGCCAATGCACGTGTTTGGTTTAGTATTTAGAAATTTCCATGTTGCTCTGACGTCCCGCTGCGCTTGCTGGACCCGAACAACTCCGCTCAGAAATTTGACTTAAAATTCCCAGCCCTTTCTTATATGGCCTATACTTATCTAAAGTAACGCTGTGTGGCTTTTGCTTTAGTTTCGTGAACCGAATTGTTCGTATATATTGTTGGTGGTCACAGCTGTGTAAACCTTCTGCAAGTTTTTTTCATTGAAGCATCAAATACAATGTAGTATTTGTATAAAATATGGGTCTGTAAAGGCTTTGCATTACTGTTGGATTGCGCTGATGCTCAAACAGGAAGGTGGTCTTTAATATCAGATGATAAAGTGCTACTTAAAAACATGGTGCCAGGTGTGCTTATGATTATGTGAGCTAGTGTGCTCTGTCTTGAATGAGTAAAGCGTGTTGGTGATGTAAATAATTGCCTAATACGCACCTGGTTAGTATATCTGTGTAATTGCAGTTGGAAAACTCGCTTTATTTAATGTCAAGGTTAATTGAGGTCGTCCAAGAAAACGATCGCAGTAGTGAAGTAACTTTTTTTTTCGAGCAATTTTCCAGCTCTAGCAGAAACTTACTTGTCTTTTTGTTCTGCGATGACCTGTAGATCACGCCTAGTAATGTGCGTTTGTTCTTGTGAGGCGCAAAACTTTAGGATTCTTCATCAGATGCGTCACGTTGATAAACACGTACATCGCACCGCGCGGACCTAAATGCAATGTCGTCTCTAATTTTTATATGTCACCTCTTCACTGCACCAGCGTACATGGTTTTAATACTTGTCATACTGGAACGTCAAAGGTGGCAGACACGCAAGCTCGAAATTATTGCCAGGTACGGCGTAACGTTTAAACGCGTTTTCGGGTAACCAAGTTTTGAACGAAGCAATGAAGTGAAATGTGTGGTTCAGTATGGTGAAAATGGCTGAAAATTCCACGTAGTGCCTCTTGCTCTTTATGTTTACATTCAATAATGAGAAGCAACATAAATTCGCCAGCTGGTTACTGAATTCAGAGGGTTTTAGAAGTTCTAGCGCCGTTTTAGGCTTTGCTTTCTTTTGCGTTAAAACCTGCTATCACGGGATAACGCGCAAGTCGACTTGCTTTCTTATTTGATTTGTTTATTTGATACATACTGCCGGCCTGAGTGTCAGGCCTTGGGCAGGAGTGGGTATATATGAAACAATACAAAATGAAGGAATACATTGGTACAAAAATTGCTTATCAGCACCATGCTAACATTGCGCGTAACAGCACTTGGGACTGCGCATAACAAAGTGAACATTCGATATTACAGCTCACATATATAAAGCAAGAAAGAATACAAGTGAAACAATACAAAAAAAATTCCACATAAACAGCATCCCAACGTCGCGGATGGCAGCACTCGGCACTGCGCATAACAAAGAGTATTCGATGTTACAGCCCACAACGAACGCACATGAAAAACGCATGAACAAAGGATGCTTGATAAACAATGCAATTACTTATCGCAATCGGCCAAGCGCGCACATGAAAGACGAAATAGTGGGGCTTTCGACCACCTCAGCGGGCAGGTCGTTCCAATTACGGATTGTACGCGGAAAGAACGAGTATTTGAAAGCATTCGTTTTGGCAAAATATTCACAGACTTTCCTGGAGTGAAACGATCGAGTTTGCCGTCGCTGTAATGGTTGAAAGTATAAATTCTTATCTATTCCTAATTTATAATGATACAGTAAATAGAAGAGTTTTTGTCTATCACGATACCGCCTTGCCTCCAAGCTCTCCAAATTGGCTGCCTGTAAGAGGGCTGTAGGGGATGTTGTCCAACTATAGGAGTTATGAATAAATCTGACCGATTTCCTCTGTACTTTCTCGAGTTTGTGAATTTAGTTTTTGTATGGGGCTCCCACACTACTGCGGCGTATTCGAGGATTGGTCTTACATAAGTTTTGTAGGCCAAGAGTTTAATTTCTGTCGTTGATGTACCTAGAGATCTGCGTAAATATCCTAAGCGTTTCATAGCTTTCCTGGTTATGTAAGTAACGTGATTATTCCAACGAAGATCATGGTTAATTAATAGTCCTAGGTACTTGTAACTCGATACTTCATATAGACTGGTGCCACTGAGGACGTAAGTAAACTTAAAAGATTGAACCTTACGTGTTACCTGCATTGCCACTGTTTTCTTGATGTTAATACTCATTTGCCACGTCAAACACCATGTCTGTACGCAATTTAACGCATTGTTTAACAATTCCTGATCTGCGGGAGTGCGGATTTCTTTATAAATAATGCAGTCATCTGCGAAAAGCCGTGCCACTACAGGAAGATCCCTAAGCAAATCATTTATAAAAATCAAGAACAATAAAGGTCCTAGTACAGAGCCCTGAGGGATTCCAGGGCTCTGTCCAGGATCTGGCAGATAGCGCTGGTAATATTTTTTCTTCCAATCATGGCACCTTGTATTCGTCCATAGAAATTTCCACTGCTTGTTTTTCTTGAGCTTCAAGGCCTCAGGAAAGAAAGCTTTGTTTCTTGAACTTGTGATCGTTGAAAAAAACTTGATTTTGATTCTTGCTTATGACAAGATTTTTCGCACTCAAGCGGGCGTTTTTGGTGTATTGTGCATAAAACCTTGAAAGTAGAAGATAGCCCGAACGCTTTGTCGGTGCTGTTTCACGTAGGAGATGGTCACATTTTCTGTGTGATGAGTTATCGTGCCAGCGGTGCTGTGGCGGTTTTGACAGTGGCAAACGTCTCAATATTGCCAAGTGGCCACGTATATATTTACAGAATCCCCAATTCACAAACAACCGGGGCCAAAAATTAATAGAGCTTTACAGTCGCCATTACGCTTCTGAAGTTTCTATATAAAGTGTAACAAAATAACAGACAGCATTTAGGCTACATTCTCAATGCATTCACAGACGCTGTTTATTCATATAGTTTCCAACAAAGTGATTGTTCGCTTCGGTACTTTTGCAAATATTGATATATCCTGTCTCGAGTGTATGGTAGATGCAGATTGGTGGTGCAGAGCGAAAGAAGGCTGAAGGACCACAAAAGACGAGGACCAGCGCTTACTGCACAAGGAAACCTATCGCTTGCAACGAGGGTTCATATAGTGGCAAAACGACAGAAGAAATGGTAAACCTCATAAAACAATGCAAATGTCAATGCAGACCTAGTATACAGGGAAGGTATCGGCACTTTTGAAAGTGTTTGTATATACAGACACAGCATAAGAAAAGGTGCTGCACCAAAGACAGAAAAGGAGGAGATGGTTTAGACAGGAAAACCGCAAGTTTTCAACTAGCTAGCTTTTGCGTCACAGGCGTCAATGTGAGGAGTTCACTACATATGCCCAATGTAGCAACAAACCAGAAAACCCACTGAACTATGAGCATGATGTTTACGTCACCGCAACATACCGCTCATGAACTGTCACTCGCCGCTATACAAAGAAATAGAAGTTTTGCTAAAGCATGCGTTCCCTCTCGAGCCTATGCAAAAGCTTCTATCGGCCATCTGACCCCGTTATTTTCGCTCCTGCCCAGAATATTGGTCCCGCGAAGTCGCTGAGCGCAAATCCAAACTTGACAATGCACAGGCAAATGCGCGATACCGTTGTTTCTTACCGTAGTCTCACGTATTGTTGCACGATTACTAACGCAAAAGTCCGTTTTATTTTGCGTATACTGAGGCTATGCTTATATTACAGGTGATATCATTCCCGGCCACACCATAACCATGTCCTCATACGCCGGCAAGCTGGTTTCCTTGGACGACTTCTACCTGACATCTGCCGGTCTGGTAAGAGTACACGGTGTTCTTCGATACCGCACGCGCTGTTGTACACCCGACGTGGGGCTGTGAACAGGTTACGTGTGTGTCCGTGTTACTTAATGTAACGTTTCATATACCCGTCTGAAGGACAGCGTAACACATGTTAACATCTAAGCACTCTTGACGCGTCGTAACGCGCAATGTAGTTTTCGGCGTAAGTGCTCTCGAAACGTTCCAAATATACCCGTGGAACCCAACTCACGATGGGTGCCGCCATTATTGCGATTCGCACTGAAGCGAGGAAAACACACACCGCAGCACCACCGTCACCGAAACGCGTCGTGTATGGCACGTCAATTTGGCGTGCCGGCAATTTGGCGTGCCGTGCGAGCCCGTGCGAAAACGTTTTGAGCACATTCAGTTGGAGTGTTCGTCAAGGAATGAATCATCATCATAATAATAATAATTAACATCATCATCGTCATCGTCATCATCAGCCTGGTTACGCCCACTGCAGGGTAAAGGCCTCTCCCATACTTTTCCAACTACCCCGGTCATGTGCTAATTGTGGCCATGTCATCCTTGCAAACTTCTTAATTTCATCCACCCACCTAACTTTCTGCCGCCCCCTGCTACGCTTCCCTTCCCTTGGAATCCAGTCCGTAACCCTTAATGACCATGGGTTATCTTCCCTCCTCATTACATGCCCTGCGTATGCCCATTTCTTTTTCTTGATTTCAACCAAGTTGCATTAACTCGCACTTGCTCCCTCACCCAATCTGCTCTTTTCTTATCCCTTAACGTTACACCCATCATTCTTTCCGTAGCTCGTTGCATCGTCTTCAATTTAAGTAGAACCCTTTTCGTAAACCTCCAGGTTTCTGCCCCGTACGTGAGTACTGGTAAGACATAGCTGTTATACACTTTCCTCTTGAGGGTTAATGGCAACCTCCTGTTCGGGATCTGAGAATGCCTACCAAACGCACCCTAGTCCATTCTTATTCTTCTGATTATTTCAGTCTCATGAGGAAGGAAGCAGTGTGTCAAAATGCAGAGAAGGGTGGTGGCCGAAAAGATCTTTACGAAGCTGATCCGAAATATGTATTTGCTGCTCTAAAACGGACAATTCAGGCTCGAATGTGTCAAATTTGCTTCTCTAAGAGCGGCCCCAAAACTTCTTTTATTGCTTCCATTTTTTCCCTCTTGTTTTTCATCCTGTACAATTATGTATAATTCATACGCATTTGTTCGTCACTGTCCTGATCGCCGTAGCACATACGTATGTATACCACATGGGCCCACACTAGCCTTGGCTTTGGGCCCAACAGTTCTTCGCTTATGTTGATGTACAAATTTATGATGAAATAAATAATGTCTAATGTCTAAAAGCCAGCGGTCTGGTGACGGGACGAATTATAGGCGAAGGTCACGAACGGTAGCATGCTGTCCCAGTCTTTGTGGTCGACAGAACCGTACATAGAAACCATTTACGTCAACGTTCCCGCTCCGTTACTCCGTTTGTCGGTGGGTGGTTGGCGGTGGAAAAGTTGTGCTCGGCAGAACAGGAGCGAGGTTGGTCTTCAACTACTCGGGACGAGAAGGTGCAGCCGAGATCAGTGAGGAGTTGCCGGGGTGCGCCGTGATGGAAGATGACGTCATGTAAAAGGGAATGTGCCACCTCAATTGCACAGCTTATGCACAAAGCTGGCGCGATCGCGTACCGGATCGCGTAAGCAGTCGCGACAACAACCAGCTTATTCCCAGATGTCGACGTCGGAAAAGAACTGAGAAGATTGAGACCAACGCGAAAGAATGGTTCCGAGGGCGCATCGATGGGTTGAAGGCGTCCAGCAGGCAGCACAGCAGGCTTTTTGTGGAGCTAACAGAGCGCACAGGCTGTAACGTAGTGGTGCACAGAGGGGTACACAGGCCTGGCCAGTGTGCGGTGGCGTACGCGGTCGTAAGTACGCGAAACGTTGAGGTGGCCTACAGTAGTGGCATTTACCAATTTTGTTGCGTGACAGAAGTCACATATAAACATCTATTTAAAATTTTTACATTGTATAGAACGGTGCATAAGTAAGATGGGTGTCGAGAACGATTCGACCTCTACACGGCAAATCGCCTTCTTCGAACTGGCGCCATACTTGGCTGCGCCATGACAATATATATATATATATATATATATATATATATATATATATATATATATATATATATATATATATATATATATATGCAGAATTGTCTGTATATACAGTTTTATTGAAGGCCCCGCCATATTGCGATAAAGCATGTCTTACTATTATTATTATTAATATTATTATTATGTGAGCGCTGTCCTTCGTCCGGTGCTATGCCGATACGTAGAATCGCACTGGAGGGCGCACGGCGTACGGACTAATTGAAGCCGAGTGGCAAGTTTTCGCGTTTTTGCGCAGAGGTCTCAACAAGGTTTTGCGATAGGGGAAACTTCTTAGCGCGTCGTTAGTAAGCTTTGAGCTTTGTTATAGTCAAAATGTCGAACAGCGAAGGGCTTATACAGGTGCTACCACAGCTCTGCCCGCGATAGGAATGGGAGGCGGGCCAATTATGAACATTGATGACCCGTAATACACGTACAACATGTCATATTGTATGTCTATGTAGCCTTGACTTATAATAATACGATTTTCTAAGCATTGTTTGCCAGGCGAAAGACATCAAGCTTTAGAAAATAAAGAACTGCAATATAACTCCACCGGAAGGCTCATTAACATGGATAAATAGACCTGATGGCAGTGGCTGCGAATATGCCGAGATAAACCATACACACGCGACGCGTTCAGAGAACATACGCGCTCTTAGGTCTCGAGTGGTGCCTGTTCAAAGCCACCTCAACGAGTCAAGCTACTCTCTGCAAGGGCAGCTTTATTTTCTCAAGTATTACAGCGCAGGCTGCGTTGCGTCGGCCACAGATCGCATCGGCGAGATCCGGAAGCGCGGAAGAGCCCACGCGAACTAGGGGCTGTCGGAACAAGGTAGGCATGGCTTTGGTTACAGAACGAAAAACAACAGGTACTCGTTTTCTTCGCCCGTGCTTACTGTTTTCCCTATACGTCCCTGGCCAAATTCCACCGTTCTCGGTTGCCAACCTTGGTAATCTTAGAATGCATTTGAACAGAGTAACTTGAAGGTGCGTGCACGAATAATTGACTTCGTCCGTTCGCAACAGCTTACTGACCATACGCGCCTTTCGTTCATATCCCAGTTTTATCATGGGTGCCGAGTTCGTCACCATGCGCTTACTGGAGACAAAATCTGAACATACACTCGACGAAATTGATGGCGTCAATAACACCTGTTTATGCTGGAAATCAAAAGCGGACGCTTATCTGCAATCGCTGCGGGGGAATCGTCATGGCTAAAGATACACTTCACATTCGCTTCCGAAAGTTATGTTTGTAGGCGAGTATAGTTAATGAGTTAATCAACAAGCGTAAGACAGCTGACATAAGGAAGTATAATATGGATAGAATTGAACATGCTCTCAGGAACGGAGGAAGCCTAAAAACAGTGAAGAAGAAACTAGGAATTGGCAAGAATCAGATGTATGCGTTAAGAGACAAAGCCGGCAATATCATTACTAATATGGATGAGATAGTACAAGTGGCTGAGGAGTTCTATAGAGATTTATACAGTACCAGTGCCGCCCACGAAAATAATGATAGAGAAAATAGTCTAGAGGAATTCGAAATCCCACAGGTAACGCCGGAAGAAGTAAAGAAAGCCTTGGGAGATATGCAAAGGGGGAAGGCAGCTGGGGAGGATCAGGTAACAGCAGATTTACTGAAGGATGGTGGGCAGATTGTTCTAGAGAAACTGGCCACCCTGTATACGCAATGCCTCATGACCTCGAGCGTACCGGAATCTTGGAAGAACGCTAACATAATCCTAATCCATAAGAAAGGGGACGCCAAAGACTTGAAAAATTATAGACCGATCAGCTTACTGTCCGTTGCCTACAAACTATTTACTAAGGTAATCGCAAATAGAATCAGGAACACCTTAGACTTCTGTCAAGCAAAGGACCAGGCAGGATTCCGTAAAGGCTACTCAACAATAGATCATATTCACACTATCAATCAGGTGATAGAGAAATGTGCGGAATACAACCAACCCTTATATATATCTTTCATTGATTACGAGAAAGCATTTGATTCTGTCGAAACCTCAGCAGTCATGGAGGCATTACGGAATCAGGGTGTAGACGAGCCATATGTAAAAATACTGAAAAATATCTATAGCGGCTCCACAGCCACCGTAGTCCTCCATAAAGAAAGCAACAAAATCCCAATAAAGAAAGGCGTCAGGCAGGGAGATACGATCTCTCCAATGCTATTCACAGCGTGTTTACAGGAGGTATTCAGAGACCTGGATTGGGAAGAAATGGGGATAAAAGTTAATGGAGAATACCTTAGTAACTTGCGATTCGCTGATGATATTGCCTTGCTTAGTAATTCAGGGGACCAACTGCAATGCATGCTCACTGACCTGGAGAGGCAAAGCAGAAGAGTGGGTCAAAAAATTAATCTGCAGAAAACTAAAGTAATGTTTAACAGTCTCGGAAGAGAAAAGCAGTTTACAATAGGCAGCGAGGCACTGGAAGTCGTAAGGGAATACATCTACTTAGGGCAGGTAGTGACTGCGGATCCGGATCATGAGACAGAAATAATCAGAAGAATAAGAATGGGCTGGGGTGCGTTTGGCAGGCATTCTCAGATCATGAACAGCAGGTTGCCATTATCCCTCAAAAGAAAAGTGTTTAATAGCTGTGTCTTACCAGTACTCACCTACGGGGCAGAAACCTGGAGGCTTACGAAAAGGGTTCTACTCAAATTGAGGACCACGCAACGAGCTATGGAAAGAAGAATGATAGGTGTAACGTTAAGGGATAAGAAAAGAGCAGATTGGGTGAGGGAACAAACACCAGTTGATGACATCTTAGTTGAAATCAAGAAAAAGAAATGGGCATGGGCAGGACATGTAATGAGGAGGGATGATAACCGATGGTCATTAAGGGTTACGGACTGGATTCCAAGGGAAGGGAAGCGTAGCAGGGGACGGCAGAAAGTTAGGTGGGCGGATGAGATTAAGAAATTTGCAGGGACGGCATGGCCACAATTAGTACATGACCGGGGTTGTAGGAGAAATATGGGAGAGGCCTTTGCCCTGCAGTGGGCGTAACCAGGCTGATGATGATGATGATGATAGTAAAGCGGTAGCCTGTTGACCTTTAGTCATCCGAAATTCCAGCAATCTCAGATGGAACGCGTTAGAATCGCACTAATTCGCTATGGCACTGCTACTGTTCCGAGCTACTACTGAGAGATGCGGCGATCTGCACATTACAGTGCGAGGAGGTGTATATCTGTCGATCTATACCCGTCTATCTATCTACAAGTCTATCATGCCCCGCCCTACCGATTCAGCTCGCAGTGACGGACAGCGGCCAGGAGCTGCTGGGAACATATGGGTCCCGTAACTAGGGAAGCACCCCGTCTGGTACCTGCGTGCACCACCGATTTATTTCGGGCCGAGTAAACGTTGCTTCATCATCGTCATCAGTCTATCGTAGATCAATCAAGGGAGTTTTTAGACATGTACTGATAAGATCCTCTGAGCTGGACTTCTGTGCTATAAGTTGGCCTTGTCACCTGCAGCGTTACCTGACTGAGCTGTCTCGGTTGCTCTGTTGCCATAGCCAGTTGTTCGAATATGCGGCTTTTTTTAAGATCTGAAGGTAGTCCGCTAGAATTAACCTCCTCCGATACACTACATCCCCAAGCTCCGAGTGGCGCCTGACACCGGCAAAAATTCCGAGAGCCAGTGGGGCTATACTAATCCAGGTACAACCATATTAGGAAGACCCACTAAGCTTCAACAAACGACACTCCCTCACCAGAACAGGAAGTGGCGTCCCTGATGCAATATTTGGCCAATCCCTTCCGAATGACTCATTCGATTAGCCAGTGGTTCTCAGTCCCTAGCAGCTGCGGAGCACCTGACCAAGGTGGTGGTC
Organism: Dermacentor albipictus; assembly: GCF_038994185.2. Taxonomy (NCBI): domain Eukaryota; kingdom Metazoa; phylum Arthropoda; class Arachnida; order Ixodida; family Ixodidae; genus Dermacentor; species Dermacentor albipictus. The sequence continues at coordinate 123,841,826 of NC_091826.1, forward strand.
AGACCTGTAACGCAACAAAGGGTGATAAGAATCTCTGGGTCCGGACAGGCCGCCAACGGAAACGGAACCTGGGAACGTTTAACACCCGAACTATCACGAGTGAAGCTAGCTTAGCAGGACTCTTTGAGGAACTATCATACATTGTTTGGGATATCACTGGTCTTAGTGAGGTTAGAACTTTGTGAGGCTTGTACAGTGCTGTCTAACGGAATGTCCTCTGCTATAGAGGTCTCCCAGTTAAGAAGCAATGCGGGGTAGGATTCCTAATCCAAAAGGGCGTAGTGGGCAGCACTGACGAATTCTACAACGTTAATGAGAGGGCAGCCCTATTTGTAATCAAACTCAAGAAATATAGTATAATGGTAGTACAAACCTATGCTCCATCGTCCAGTCACAGTGATGATGAAGTAGATCAGTTTTATGAAGATGTTGAATTAGCGATGAGAAAAGTGCAAACTCAGTATACTGTAGTAATGGACAATTTCAATAAAAAGCGGGGGAAAAGCAGGCTGGTGAACAAGCAATTGGCAACTACGGCGTCGATTGTAGGAACGTCAGAGGGGAGGTGCTGGTAGAATTCGCAGACAGGAATAAGCTGCGAAAAATGAACACCTTTTTCAGGTAGTGTAGCAACAGAAAGTGGACCTGGAAAAGCACTAAGGGTGAAACAAGAAACGAAATTTATTTCATGCTTTCTGCCGACCCCATCATAGTGCAGGATGTAGAAGTGATAGGTAGGGTAAAGTTCAGTGGTCATAGCTTAGTGAGGGCTAGGATTCACCTCAATTTAAAGAGATAAAAAGTTAAATTGGTCAAAAAAAAACAGGTCAACGTAGAGGGCAGTAATGGTAAAAGCAGACAAATTGAGGCTGGTACTTGCAAACAAATATGCAGCCTTAGAACAGAGACATGATGACATAGAGGGAATGAATGAAACCGTAACTAGGCTGGCTTCAGACTAGAAATTCAAGTGGGCGGCAAGGCACCAAGGGAACCAGTAGGCAAGCTCTGCCAAGCAACGAAGGACCTAATAAAGAAACGACAAAGAATGAAACAGTTCGACTCCAGAGATCAGATAGAATTCGCGAAAGTCAAAACTGATCAACAAGGAGAAAATTAAATATTATAGAATTTATAACGTAAGAAAGACTGAGGAAGCAGTAATAAATGAACGCAGCATGAAATCAGTGAGAAAACTTGGCATAGGACGAGCCAAGATGTATGCACTGAACGATAAGCAGGGTAATTTCATCAGCAATCTCGAAGGTATAGTAACAGCAGCGGAATAATTCTGTACTGACCTGTACAGTACACAGACAAGTCAGGATACCTCCATTCGAAGCAGTAATGAACAGGATGCAGAAGCTGCTCCTATACCTAGCGATGAAGTCAGAGGGGCCTTGCAAGGCATGATAAGGGGAACAGTGGCAGGAGAAGATGGAGTAACCATCGATATAATAAAATATGGAGGAGATATCGTGCTTGAAAAGCTTGCGGCCCTTTTACACAATGCCTCACGACTTCAAGTGTACCAGAGAACTGGAAGAATGCCAATATTATATTACCACAAGAAGGGGGACGTTAAAGAATTGAACAATTATGGACCCATTAGCTTACTTTCAGAGTTGTAGAAAAATACTCGCCAAGATAAATTCCAATACAGTAAGGGTAACACTTAGCTTCAGTCAACCAAAAAAAAAAAACATTGTGGCTTCAGGAATGGATATTCTACAATGAATAACACCCATATCATCAATCAGGTAATTGAGAAATCCGCAGAGTGAAATCAGCCGCTTTATGTGGCTTTCATAGGTTACGAAAAGGAATTTGAGTCAGTAGAGATACCGGTAGTCACACAGGCATTACACATTCAAGGAGTACAGGACCCATACATCCTGTTGTACTTACGCTTCTGGATAAGAACATTTATGTGCTTATCCAGAAGAAGAGTATGAAGATACCTATAAGGAAGGGGGTCAGAAAAAGAGAAACAATCTCTCCAATGCTATTCACTGCATGCTTGGAAGAAGTATTCAAGCTAGTAAACTGGGAAGGCTTAGGAGTGAGTATAAACGGAGAATATCTCAGCAACCTTCGGTTTGCAGATGACGTTATCCAGCTCCGGAACACTGTGGGCGAGTTAAATAAATGATTGTGGACTTTAAGGGAGAGTGTACATGAGTGGGGTTGAAGATTAATATGCAGAAGACAAAAATAATTTTCAGTAGACTGGCAAGGGAACAAAATTTCAGGACCGCCAGTCAGCCTCTAGACTCTGTGAAGGAGTACGCCTACCTAGGCCAATTACTAACAGGGGACGCCGATCATGAGAGGGACATTTACAGAATAAAAATGGGATGGAGCGCATACGGCATACACTGTCAGCTCCGGGCTTGAATCTTATCATTATCTTTGAAAAGAAAGTGTACAATCAGTGCATCTTAGCGGTATTAACATATGGGGGGGCATAAACTTGGAGACTGGCAAATAAGCTTGAGAACAAATTAAGGACTGCGCAAAGAGCGATGGAACGAAGAATGTTAGGCGTAACGATAAGAGACAGAAAGGGAGTGGTGTGGATCAGAGAGCAAACGGGGGTAGCAGATATTCTAATTGACATTAGCAGAAAGAAATTGAACTTGGCAGGCGATGTAATGCGTATGTTAGATAGCCGAACCATTAGGGCTACGGAATGGGTTCAAAGAGAAGGGAAGCGCAGTCGAGAACAGCAGAGGACTAAGTGGGGCGATGAAATGAGGAAATTCGCAGGCGCTGATTGGAATTGGTTAGTGTAAGACAGGGGTGATTATAGATCGCAGGGAGAGGCCTTTGTCTTGCAGTGGACATAAGAGGCTAATGATGATGATTATTTTTGAATTCTGTTACCTCAGCACAGCAGCTCGCTGCTTTACCCATTCGACCATTCGACCCAGTCGCCCAGGTAGGTTGGAAAACGGTTAGACGCAAACATATAAGCAATCATACATAGAGAGATAAATAGGTAGCCCCAGTAAAGTACGTGAAGTACCACCAAAGAATGCTAACGCATTAAAATCCGACAAGACCCACTCACGATGACTGTCGACGGTAATGCATTTAGTATTGAGTCAATATAGCTACGCAATGTATTGGCATCGTCGAAAAGATTTATGTATAAATCGTGCACTGCAGCGGGTCTCATCTTTCGCGCTTCCCTAAGAGCATTCGGCGCCATCTAGCCCTGCAGCCGCGAAGCCAGCACTTGGGCTCCAAAATTCATGGCGCGCTGGTGCGTGCAAACGTTGAGAAACCTGTCATGGAGGCCGCCGGACTCCTGTCGTGATTTTTTCTGGATATGCTGCCTCATCTAGGGGCGCTGCCGAAAAGGCTCCTCATGGCTGCCGAGACGAGAAGCGTAACGAACGCTGAGAATATTTCCCTTGCCTGCTGCACACCCAATGGTAGCTACGCAGTGATCGAATGTTGGTTTGACGGTTGACTTAGAAGCCTGTTTCCACACCACTGCAACCTGATGAACTACCCATTCTACCGCAGACTACCCAGTCACGGAGGTAGGCGAGAAAATGGTTAGATACAAATTTACCTTGATGCGTACATAGATAGATGCTCCAGGGCCACGGAATATATGTATAGTAACCCTGGATGCTAAGCCATTAAATACAAAAAAAAATTGATGTAGTACACTCCAGCACCCTAACGCTTGAAACGGTAGCGCTGTGGTACGCTAGCGACGCTTAGCTAAAACTGTCAATTTATCCAAACCCTGGCAGGCCGTGACAGAGACGTCGATCGAGAACAGCAACCCGGACCTGTGGCTGCTGATCGACGCAGAGGCGTCGCCGCTGACCTGGGTGCGCGCCATGGTGGCGTCAAGGCTTGCTACCTCCGGACGCGAATGGGTCGACATATTCGCCAAGAAAAACTGCGGCACGTGAGTATGGCTGCACCGGTGCGTAGGGTCTCATTGCACGGCCTGTGTAAGAATTGCGCTGGTGTAGGCGCCTTTGCAGTCTCCCCCGACATTCGGCGACATCTGCATGACGTTCAACACCTACGCGTCGGGCACTGTGATCAATTTCCGGTTCCGCTCGCGGATGCGATGGTACTGTCAACCACAAAAATTTTACGCAGCAAGAAATCTCAGAAAAAAAGCTAAATGTCTGGGAAGCCTCACCATGCAGCCTAGTATCCGCATTTACAAGCCTCTACTAATATATGTGAACAACATTCTGACGTTATGTTTTACTGACTGCTGCTGTTACTGACTGCTCAGAAATTTGAACGTTTTCCGAGATCTCGTCCTCCGTAAATCTTTGTGGTTGACTGCACATTTGGTAGTTGCTTCGATGTGCGAAGGCACATGGCCGGGAATGAAATCTCAAGCTCGTGAGATTTGGCGGTCGCTGTTGCTAAGGCCGATGAATCTCTGAATTTTTTCATATCCCGAGGCAACAACGGCAGTACTGCGTGCTTATCGTGGACGCTCTATCGGTTCGTTTCCCATTTATGGTTCTCTCGTGCATTGTGGAATTGGTAAAAGGAGAAACTTCACGAGCCATTGCTGCCTTTAAAGCGTGCTAGCCATTAGCGATGTTCTCGTGTCAATTTCGCCAGCTGTCATGCCAGTTTGGCAGCAGTGAGTTTGGCAGCATAAACAAGTTCTATTGGGCATGATGTGTATCTAATCCTTAGTTCTTTACTTCAATCACGAAAGTATTGCTCTGCGGCATAGTGTGCCATTACGCACTACCATCCTTTTTTCAGCTCTTTTTCATGTTTATGATTATCATGAGCGTCACTATAATGTGCGTGTTTATGACCGTATCTCGTAGTGGATGAAACACAGATGACCATATATTTCGCAAAGGAGTAAGTGCCGGATGTTTCTTTGAGTGCGGAATGCATCTTTTAAGAGACGCCGTCTGAGCTCCGGGTGGAGGGCAGGGAGGCGGTGGGGGCGCGTTCCACTCCGGATGACCCGTGCAGCCGCGCGCGTCCGCCCGAGCCGCTGTAGCTCGAAAGCCATCTGCGACGGGGACAGAGTCCGCTGTATTTTCGCGGCTTAGTTCGCGTTGAAGCGAGAGGCAACACGAAGGTCAATTCGCTCGCTGCTGCTGCCGCGCTTCGTCACTCCAGCATTCTGACAGGGAGTTTCCGCGGTCATCGAGTGAGATGTGTTCACGTTTTTTAACATGCTAACAATTAACAATCTAAAATGTTTAAGTTAGTAAGTATGCACACGTTTACAAGATTACATGGCCGATAAAGCTACTATTCTTACTTCGTACAGTTGTCCACTAATTTGCTATCACAATGGATGCTCGCCTTCTTGGCGATTTTTGATTTATTTATTTATTTATTTATTTATTTATTTATTTATTTATTTATTTATACTGCATTCCTGTTTGGCTATATACGGAGTGGTATATCTAGTGAGCGTTCCATGGTCTAATCTTGCAAGCGTGCTCACTTGATATCCGCAGGGGGCCCGCCCTGTTCAAAAGTGGCGGGCGCAAACTGCCATTCCTGTCGTGCTGCCCGAGCCTGTTTCACGCCATTTCAGCACCCTACGGGTCAAATGCGAGCGTGCATAGCCGTGGAACCATCATATTTCTGCAACTAATTGCACGATTGTTGCCCTTACAAATACTGATGAGCGTAGGATTGAGTTTGATGCAATATTCTTACTATGACTGAGTGAACTGTTAGTGTGCGCACGTATTGCGTACTTCTTCTCGTCTTTCGTCCGGGTTGCGCTGCCCACCCATAGCAACTTGTTCAATCACCAACTCGCGCAGCTTGCCGTGTAAACTGAGTGAGCTCTCTCGAACGCGATCTCCCCGTCTCTCGGATCGGCACACGTGCTGCTGAGCTATGCCTCTCTGCCGAGCGAGAGGCTAGCTCTGATTGTATCAGGGAATATGGCTGCATTTTCCACTACAATCAATATAGTGCGCCAATGGTGTCATGTGTGCTCGCGACCCGTCCATGGTCAAGTAATGGCTTTCTTTGATCTACAAAGTAAGGCGCGGGTGTATGGCACTCTTGCAAAGACGAAGGCGATCATCGCATTAGCGCTCACTGCTTCTTGTACACACGCTGTAGACAGAAGGTAAAAAAAAAGCTTACCCGAAATTGCTTAGGCCAAGAGGGAACTCCGGAGCGCATTCTTTTTTCTATTTACCATAATTGGATATTCTTGAGGCCAGAAGAGTCGAGCACGAGTATACGAAGTCAGCCAGTGCATTATGTCGAACCGCCTGGACAATCTAGGCTCCTACGCGACATAGGTGGTTGGCGATGTTTGAGCTCCGCAAGCTTTACTATTAATATTATTGTACCGGCGAAGCGAGTGGAAGCGCACGAGTTTACTTAGCTACGTTTTGAGGCGATGATATTGATTAGCGGCTGTAGCTGATTGGGGTTCGTTTAAAACGCGGAGGGTTTTTTTATTTCTTGTGGTCGGCACGAAAACCAGTGCACGGGCGGCTAAAGTGAACATATCACACGTCGGAACGCTTGAACCGCTGAAGGTGTGGCGCGTCACATTCACGCTACCGCTCATTATTTTGTAAGGACTTTCACTCCACACCGTCCTCATGTTCACGGCAGAAACTCTGACTGCTACGTACAGCAACCACAAGGACCGTAACCCCTAGTTAGAGTGCTATGTTTCATGTATAGTTAATAGGAATATTTATTCGTTTACAAACGGACTAAAAGTTCACCGTCACACCTAACGCCGCCGTATTTGTTGCTGGAAGTCATTCTACGTTAACCACGAGCTCAAATTTTTCAACATGGTGGTGGACAGTGTGAGAATTCTGTTCTAATGCAAGCATTATTCTTTGTCGCACTTAATCAGCGGTCCGAATTGCGCTCCGCCAGCGTTATCACCGCAATCGGTTGTACATGAAGAGCGAATCGGCTAAAACTGAGCGCCCTATAACGTGAGGATGTACAACATTTCCTTTTCTCGCCATCCAAAGTTTCACGTTTGCACTGTATGAAAGCAAGTTAGTCTCGCCTGCACAACAAATAATGCTGGCCTGCCTCCTTATGCTTATATTATCGGTTCAGGGCAGTAAAAATGCCTACATTTCTTTTTACCTTGGTGGCTTACCACCGTGCAGTAGGACGATCGTTCGTTGACTCTGTCACCGACAGCAGGAAATATCGGTCCCCCTTTTTAGCGCAATATATTTGCCCTAAAGTTGCCTCTAGTGGTGAAATATAACAACCACTTTAAAGTTTTCTGTGTTGGCTGTTTTTGGACATGATTACCATACTCTTTTTCATTTATTTCGATCTTCATCATCACTGCTGGCGTGTTTCTCAATTTGTCATTAAAGCGAAGCTTTCTTTGCCTCTTCGATTTTTCCACTACTGCTGTTGCTTCTGTCGCTGTCTTGCTCGCCGCATTGGGGGAGCAGAGGTTAACTGGGGGGCAGCACGAAGCTTGTACGTACACGGCAGGTTCGCTGCAGAGGGGAAATACCATGCGAGAAACTCCTTTGGGCCTTTCCATCGCGTCCTGTAATGAACTCTAGAGCTTCCTCAGCGTCACTAGAATACTCCCTAGACTGCTGTAATGGTCCGTGAGCACTGCGCCGGTTAAACGCCGCTCACGGACGCAGGGCTCCACAAGGACTCTCGACACACGTTCAACGAGATTAGAAAGTCCTATCAAGTCCTCCCGCCCCACGCCAAAACTCTCCAGGCATTAGTTTGCCACCCTTCGCATGCCGCAGACCGGGTCCTATCGCAGCCTATAGCGAGGCTCAGCTGATACGCGGACCCGTACGAGCCCGATTGTGCGGATTGCGGAGATCCCTTCTGCACTTTAGAACACGTGCTCTGGCGGTGTCCCTCGTTACGGGACCACAATCATCTCACGACGGAAGGAGAGTGGGAGGTGGCGCTCAAGAGCTGCACCCTGGCCGCTCAGCTACGGGCCGTCCAGAGGGCCAGGTAGGCAGTGAACTTTAATCATGTCCTGAGGAGCTCCTCAGGACATGATTAAAGTTCACTGCCTACCTGACACTCTGGACGGCCCGTAGCTGAGCGGCCAGGGTGCAGCTCTCCTCAGGACATGATTAAAGTTCACTGCCTACCTGCACCTATAAAAGCACTTCACAAGCTGCAGCACTTACCTTCGTACTAACGCGCCACGGTACAGAATGGCAGATAGGAGGCAGGGTGAGAAGGATGTAGAACGCGTATAATCGATGCAGTCACGGGACTAGTGAATGAGAGTATTGCCACTTCTTGCTCCTGGCAGCTCGTACACATGGCAGGAGCGCGGGTTAGTCAGAGTGCGATGTAAAAACGCAAGGAAGCGCTACTACTAGACACGGCAGCAGTGGCGGAGAGGCTGAATAAATTTAAATTCAACGTGCGATACACTTACGTTTCTGCTATTTCTGAAAAAAAAACAAAGTGCAAATTTGTCAAGTGGACAACTGACAGAGAGCGCGCAACCGCAAAGCCGTATTAAAGCGTCGTTTTCTCTAGGCGACACTACGGAAGCAGCCGCAGGTCAAATAAACACTTCCGTGCTCGCTGCGGTAGCTTTGCGGCTATAGCGATGCTCGAGGTCGCGGGTGCGATCCCGACCGCGATAGCCGCGTTTCGACGGGGACGAAATCCAAAAAGGCTCGTGTCTTAGATTTAGGTGCATGTTAAATGAACCCGAGGTGGTGGATATCAACCTGTAGTCCTCCGTTAAGGTGTGCCCGACTGTGGTTTTGGCATGTGAAACACCATAACTAAAGTATGATACCTCTGCCCATATGGGATGTGCCATGTGAGGCAATGACAATGTTCAACCTTCTCAGAGGTTAGAAAGTATGGCGCATCACAACGCCTCAAGCAAACACCTCCCCTTGTGTGTGTTCTGTGTACTGTGCAGACAAACAGCAGTGCTTCACGCAAGGTAACGTTTAACACCAACTCACCGCTCTCGTTTTGCACTAAAATACCGAAGCACTTAAACATTAGCTGTAAATATCCCCGTGAATTATCGTCAGTCAACGCAAAAATAACAGAAATAGTCGCTTACATCGATTCACGCACTGCATAGAGTACGTATAACTTGTCTTCATTTCCCACTATTCTTTTTTTATTCCTTGCGTTTTTGAGGCCGCTCAAACGATTAATGGAGGTATTTATTAGCGAATGTTTTCCATATTCATGCTTTAAATTATCGCGAAGACATTTTGAGGACGTGCTCTAATAATTGTATTTGCAATTACTATAGTGAACAGTCACGTATTGCTGATTTATTAACCTCCTGTGGACATTAGGGTATTCTGTATAGTAGAAGATTATAGTTTCTGAGACTTTTAAAGATGCATGTGTTTTCTGAGAACTCCTGAAGTTAACAAGGTAATGCCTGAAAGGTGATGCTGGTATAAATGGTGCAGTTGTCCTACGCATACTGGACAATATACATCCCGCTTATTACTCTCATGGAAAATGCTTGTCCGGTTTTAGATACGGCTTTTTTTTGAAGAAAACTTAATAAAGAAGACATTCGTACGTGTCTGTGCTTTTGTGGCGTGTACCCGTGGTTCAATGACGTTGATTCCAGAGCATCATATTGTACGTATGGAAACCCATAAGTGCTGTTAATATAAGGCTGTGTTGTGCGCTTCTTCCTTTTTCTTTGCGGGGAGGGGTAGAGGGAGAATTTGCGTGCGCATCTCATTGAAGTGTCTTAATGACTTACCACAGTGGAGCATAGCCCTTCGTTTTCTATAATATGGTAAGGAATGAAGAATGTTTAATTGTTCAGTCCTATGTGAAAAGCTAACATAGGGGAAGTCGTAGTGGAAAGCTTCGGAATGATTGTGTCCACCTGTGGTTTTTAAACAAGCAGATGCGTATACGCTGAGAATGCGCGTGCCTGGCTTCAGGCTTTAATAATGGGTATCTGCTAGTTTATGCTGTGCAGAGGAACACCATGACCACTGGTTCACTGCTGAAGCAAGGGAAAAATTGAGCAGTGCTACCTGACTTTGAGAAATCGCTGGGTAGTTGTCATCGTAACATGCGGTCTTTTTAACCTTCGCTTCCGAATCAAGAAATTAATTTTAACTATTGGTCATATCATTTCACATGTGACATTGTCACCGTGTGCAGAAACTGCTCGTGGTCTGGAGAGCTTGAAATATGTTCTCGTTTTCGTATTTCTAACCAATTGCTCTATGCAGCGTGCCAATGTTGGACTGAAAACGTAGCAGGTTTACCACTCTTGCAGGTACAACAACCAGTGGATGGTTGTCGACTACAAGTTGTTCAAGCCTGGAACTGCTATCGTGAACGACACGCTGTGGATCCTCGAACAAATGCCGTAAGCACACGTCCTTCTCATCTCTCGTGCAACTTGATATAGCCCTTTTCTTTTTCATTGCAGTGGGATAATGCGTCAAAAGGACGTCAGTGACATTCTTCGAAAAAAGTCGTATTGGCCCAGCTACAATGTCGCGTGAGTACTCGGTTCGTTTTGTACCATGTGCAGGCATTATTTTCAAGTGAAATGGCACTTACTTTCACATGTTTTTCGCGTTCTAGTCTCGTACTTTGCGAAAAAATATTGCGCCAATAAATATGATTGTTTATGGGGGACGAAGTTGTATTTCGCCCTTGCCAGCCTTTCACCATATCATTGCTAAGAATCTGTGTGCGGGTGCTACGTTTTCATCAACACAAAACTGCACCGTGCTTTCTTTAGCCACAAAGGCTAACGGGCCCAACCACGCCGGGCCTGAATATTCTCGGTACCGCTCAAGTTTGGCCAATATTGGCGTTGGGCAGGGCTCATGTGGGCTGTTCATGGCACTTTAGGACTCGGGCTGGACCCGTGCCTGAAAGACGACTATCGCGGTACTCTAATTTCCGCTCTCTTCTCTGTTATCTTAATTGCGCGGGGCAAATGTCTATCCGGAGACTTCGGGCTGTCCGCCCATACAACACCGTCACTTGTGCCTGAAACTGAGCTCCTGTAGGCTCCGCGAATTAACAGTTGAAAGTGATCAGCCCCGCATCCCACGTCTTCGCCAGATGTTTATCATACGCTGTGTCTGTGCACTGGGCTAAATTCTGCATAAGAGAGAATGCTTAAGTATGCGGCAATACGGAGGTCTCAGAATGAGAACTATGTGCGCTTGCTCGGGGATGATCAGTTCCACGAGTGACGTGCGCAGCTTCAAATGAGAAGCGCAGTGAAGGCGAAAGACGCACAGAAAAAAAACAACAAACCGTTTGCCCCATTTGTCTGTCTTTCCTATCCAGCACGCGCTTAATATTTAATAAATACTGTTACGAACTTGCTCAAAGGTTGGGCGCCTAAGCCACTTGCTTGCCTCTTGCATGCAGCCGCTCTACTCGTACCTAGTTAACTACTATACTGTGTCGTGTGACAATCCGTTAACAAACTACTAGCCAGTTTGGGAAGGCTTGTACTAGAGGCCGGTAGTCAGCATTGTACGATTTCCTGCTGTCCAACGCAACGCCCAACGAATTGTCGAAGCCTTTTCTTCCTGTCTGAGAAACATATTTTACCGTAATACTAACTGAAATTATATTTATTGTCGTTTCATACTTAAAGAATGATAGGAGAAAAAGCTGCACTGAAGAAGCCTGACTAGCCCTTACCGTAACTTAACAAGTGCTAGGTAATTATACAAAACAAAGGAAATATGTATACAGGAATAACGTTGCAGTCAGCGAAAACAGCAGCAGTATCACGCGACCGAATACACGAAAATAACTACAAAGAGTAAGCTGAAATGTAGGTAATACTACAGTAAAAAATAAATAAATAGCAATAATGGTGCATAAATTCCAATAACCAATGTTATATTGTGATACATTTTACTTTGCAATAAAAATGACGGACACTTGTTTGAAAGTTGGCCCATTCACAAGGACACAGTGATCGAGCATTAGTAATCGGCTCGCATATAAATAAACGCCAATTGTAACTACTTACGACCAGTGTCTTCTGCCGTGCTGGACTTCGCTTCCCGTCTCTTGGTACCCATTTTGTAACCATAATGGTCCAACGGTTATCTAACCTGCACATTACGTGACCTGCCCGGCTATATTTTTTTATCTTAATGTCAATTAGAATATCAGCTCTATCCATTTGCTCTCTGATCCAAATTGCTCTTCTTGTGTCTCATAACGTTATGCCTAATATTCTTCGTTCCATCGCTCTTTCTTTGCATCTTCAGGCATCTTCATCTTTACAGGCATCTTCCTTTGCGCGGTCCTTAACTTGTTCTCAAATTTCTTTGTCATTCTCCAAGTCTCTGCCACATATGTCAGCATCGGTAAAGTTCGCTGATTGTGCACATTCCTTTTCAGTGATAATGGTAAGCTTCCAGTCAGGAGCTGACAATGTCTGCCGTATGCGAGCCAACCCACTTTTATTCTTCTGTAAATTTTCTTCTCATTATCAAGGTTCCGTGTGATTAATGGACCTAGGTATACGTACTCCTTATAGACTCTATAAGCTGACTGGCGATCCCGAGCTATTGTTCCCTTGTTCGGCTATTCATCATTATCTTTGTCTTCTGCATATTAATCTTCAACCCCACTCTTGCACTCTCTTTGTTTAGGTCGTCAATCATTTGTTGTAACTCGTCTGCATTGTTGCGGAATAGAACAATGTCATCGGCAAACGTAAGGTTGCTGACATATTCGCCGTGGATCTTTACTCCTAAGCCTTCCCACTTTAATAGCTTGAATACTTCTTCCAAGCACGCAGTGAATAGCATTGGAGAGATTGTGTCTCCTTCTCTTACCGCTTTCTTCAGAGGCATCTTCCTACTTTTCTTGTGCAGAATTAAGGTAGCTGTGTAATCTCTGTAGATATTTTCCAAGATGTTTACGTAGGTGGTTTGTATTCCTTGATTACGCAATGCCTCTATGACTGCTGGTATCTCCACTGAATCAAATGTCTGTTCGTAATCTAGGAAAGCCATATAGAGAGGCTGATTGCATTCGCAGATTTCTTGATTACCTGATCTATGGCACGCATGTGATCCATTGTAGAGTAAGTTAGGAAATTTGGGGGCGCTAGTTGGAATCGGTTGGCGCAGGACAGCGGTAATTGGGGATCACAGGGAGAGGCTTTCATGCTGCAGTGGACATAAAATTTGCTGCTGCTGCTGATGATGATAACCATTGTAATTTTGATTTGTTTTGTTTTTTGCAGCTACTTCGAGGACATATTCGTGATAAGCGGTCAAACAGAGCTTGTGGAAGAGTATGGAGATTACTACAGCTACGACAAGGCACCGAGGGCAAACATATTCAGGCGATACCACACGAACGTCACTGACGTGGAATCCATGACGGCTCTGATGAGGTAATGTAACATGTTCTAGCCACTTTCTCTTACCAATGGCAAGGACGAGACGATACATAAGTCAACAGTATTGTCGTCAATACAGGTGACCTACATAGCGAAATTAAAACACAGCGTTCCAACATTGAGAACATTGAGCATCTTACAGTGAATTTTGACAGGTTGACCTGCCCCCCGTTTTCTTGCTAGGTGTCAGAAAAATAAAATTTCACTGGCTGATCAAAAAGCAAGTTTGTGTTTTGCTCTGGTAGATTCGGATCAACTCGCACCGCGACGGAGCGCTCACCGTTGATCCGCCTAGGAGAGACGGATTTCAGCTGAAGCCCAATGACGCGTCCCCGTCACTTCCGGTTTAGCCGGATGACTCGGCGGTTTTCTGCTGAAGGCCGAAGTGAAAACGCGATATGGCGGAGGGATGCGGGCCCAACTTTCACTGCGCTCCCTGCCAAAGCGTATTTATTTTTCTCTGGGCCATCTGAATTGGGTCACCCTGTTGCTTTTTCGCAGATTCTGCACACCACTCTAGATTGGCCAGTGGAATTGACCATTATATTTCGTGTGCTTTCAGGAAGATGCAGTGGAAGTGAAAAACCCAGAAGCGGTTTAGATGAGGGCGTGATAGTGATTGCCTTCTTCAGTAACGCATCATCCGTAGCGATGAACGTACGGGTTATGCGATAATCACTCATAAAGTGAATAAATAAATTTGACCAAATACTTTTTATTTCGTGACGTTAGACGCATGTTGTAAATCCGGATTCTCGGACAGCTATGGGAACATATCTATGTGCATGAATTGAATGCACACGACCGCTTTGCGTTTAACTCCGTCGCGGCCTCGGGTGACGCCAACGCTCTTCGTTGACGTCTCTGATAGGAGCTTCTAAGCACGTGCCCGGGGCATGGAGATGTCGAAAGGGGGCAGCGCGTTGCTGCGCTTTTGGTCCCTGCCATTGCGCCATAACGTTCTGGCCGGCATGTTTGCCCAGGATTTCCTCTGGTCCCCAAAGTAGTGAAAGGAAATTAAATAAAAACGGGGAAACCCGTACCTATTGGTAAGCAATAACGGGTTTAGAGCCGATGAAAACGAAAAAAAGGAGCGGTTGCAAAAATCCCCAAAGTGCACCATTTATGATAAAAGCCATTGGGAAAAGAAAACGTGGGCACGGTAAATCCTCATGTCCTAAGGGTCAATCAGCGAGGGCACAAGGCCCTCGTGGAGAGCGTTTATTGAGAAGGAAGCAGGAAACTAGTGTGAATGATGTAGAGCGATTGTCAGGTAGGAAGTGGCCGTAAAGAAGATGTCGACGGCAGGCTTGATTCAGCATCAGGAACTCCTCACCCACGATTCTGGCAACAGAACTTGCAGGCGAGGGAAAACAAGTGAGAATAGAACAAAAAACATGACAGAAAATAAGTAAAGAAAACGGAACGAGAGAGAAAGAGAGAAAAAAAGGAAAAACAGTATTCCATCTGTGGAATGTGGCTATATGGAAACGTGCTCCAGCAGTGGTCAGGGGTTTGCTGCTGTGGGCCAGGCATGTTGGGCGCGCCCGCTACTGGGGCTCAGACGTGGGGCACACGCGGACGCCAGCAACATGGCCCCACGCTCCGCACGGCGTCGCCTTAGCATACACGGCAAACAGGAGTCAACGCTGGCCACGAATGACCCAGCCGGTCATTCGTGGCAGCTTAATGATTTACGAGTGTTCACTTACATTTTTTTAGGGCTGCTGCCTTCTTTGTGAACATGTGGTTATTGCCAAGTTCTTTTCGAACTAGTCGTGGTGCATTTTTGGCTACTTCATTCAGCCTACACATTTGATGCCGTATTGCACAACGTTTTGCGCCAGCCAACCACGGGCCACCGCTGTTTACTGGAGCATTTGCGATAAATATTTTTGATCATTGTTGTTTCAGTCATGAGTTGAGCGGTTTGATAGCTGGTCTAGTCAAACGGGTGAAGTGGCAGACAGTTTTGCCACTGATTCAAGTGAGATGATGAACAGAAAAAAAATGGCTGTGGCATAGCTAAGGTTAAGCCCAGGATGCGAAGCATACTAGCCTTTATTTTAACGCGAGAGCGTTAAGGAGCTCGTGTCGCAGAAAAGCCGGTGTCGTCGGCGTCGGCTCAGGCGTGCGGCGCGTGCTCAGGCGCACATTTCGTTGTCGCGCCGATCGCTGCGTTGCTCGACGCTCACCGCGTCCGATGCGGGGCGCGTAGTCACTGCGCCGTAGCAAAGCCACCTAGAAACAGTCTCTGTAGCACGCCGCAACCTTCGCTTCTCATTCCAACGAGCACCTCTGTCTCCAGGAGGCATCTCACCTCGTGAGTGTCTAGCAGAGGCAAGCGCAGCTGCTTATATACCGTCGCGACGCCGCGAGCGACGGCGCGAGCTGGCGCCCCGTTTCTCCTCTGTCGTGACGTCACGGTGTCACGTGGTATTGAAGGCGACACCGCCGCGCCTGAGGAGCTGGGTTGAGCTCTAGTAATATGCTTCGCATAAAAACATAATTGTTTTCTCTGGGTTCTTGCACTTTCACGCGTAAACATAGATAGTATTGTCGCGAATAGGTATACGCATTTCCACCATAACTCACCAACGTTTATGTCACATCGCTACGCCCATCGTTTAGTCTAGCGTTGCCATGCATATTTGAACTAGGTGCTTGTTACGGAACAATCTGCGCAGCTCAACAACTCAGTCCCTGAAAACACCCAAGAAAGCATTTTAGCGTCCTTTTCGCTTTATAAAAGGGTGCTATGTTTGCGCAATAACACCTTCCCGCTTAAAGGGCAAGATTATTTGTTTATTGCGAGTAATAAAGTATTCTTGACGATTTTCGCGAGGAGTAAACGGGATGGTTGTTGCGGGAGGACCCAAATACATTATGAAACAATCCCTAGCAGCTATCGCTGCCGAACTGCAGAGTTAAATATTTTGATGCTCACCAGGTAGCCAGAATTAAGACACGGTTTAAAAATGAGGTTTCCTTTATTGCAGATTTGGTTTGAGTAGTCAAGAAGAATAAAATGTCCTATAGCCACAAAAATAGGTGCCGTAGCCATGGTACACGATGGTACAAAGCAGCAATTTTAAGGGCGTACAATATCTTATAATGCACCTCGAAGGGTGGCCACTTCACTATGGGTTACTATATATGGTGAGGTGGAGTATGTCGAGAAGCAGTCCTGGGATGTTGTGTCAGAAATAGTACCGCAAGAACCGTTTGGGTTTTATGCCAGGGTGTCGAACCAAACCTTAATCCGAACCGAAAGGTGTACTTGAACCGCAATCGTAGCCGGAAGTGAACCCGAACCGATATTCTTAGAACATGCCTACACCCGAACTGAACCTGAACCGCAAAAATAATGTAGGTTACCGGTTCGGCACGACACGGTTCAAGCATATAGGGGCGCCATAACGTAAAGATATTTCAAACATTTCCAATTGTGCAATCAGCTCTCCAGGATTGGTAAAAAATTGTCGGGCCACCCGCAATTCGCGTTCGCCTGCCTGTCACGCGACGCCACGAAAACCGCGATAGCTCCCCGTATGATATTATGTGTACACTCTGATTATGTATTAATAGACCGAACAAGAAAATAATTATTTCTGACTAGGAGCCTTTTCGCCATTAGCCTTTAGCTATTAGTCAAAAGGTTTCGGGCTGCGCCCGCTTCGCCTTTCACGCGACGCCACAAAACCGCGAAAACTCACCACGCCAAAGTGGCGTGTACGCGTTAAGAATGCATTAATGTGCCGAACGAAACTGAATTTTCTCATGAATAGCCAGAGCCTGCCCCCTTCCGAAAAGAATAAAAGATGACTGCCCCCTGAAAGCTCAGCCACAAACTATTGGCACCTGCAGGAGGGCATGAATTTATTTGCGTATAATATATATATATATATTTTTTGCATGGCAGTATAACGTTATCGAGCCCTTTGGGCACGTATGCGACATCGCTACGCCAACTTTTCATTGTGGAGGATCCGTTTCAGCGGCATTCTTAGCCTTCCGCTGCACGCCACTGTGATTTTCGACCAGCCACCGCATGCTAACGGGAAGCCGACCACTTGCAGACGCCGGCACCAACCTCCTGATCCGGTTGTCTAGATTCGCTGCGTTGCCTCGCCCTATCAACACTTAGCGTGCCCATCGCGTCTTTTCAGCCAATTAGATAAGAAAAACCGCCCAATGTAGGTAATCTTATTCATTTTGAAAGTAAACAAAAGTGACGTCTCATGATTGCGGAGAGCGTTTAATTGGGCTCTTCAGAGAAAGCTGAGGGTCACCGCCCGATGGTTACATCGGCCGTTACGGAAATTTGACGTCAGGAGATTGGAATAAAAAAGATTGGTATAGTTTTAACGCTACAGGGCCCGGGATGCAAATGGATGCTAATAATAGGCGATTCTTCGAAGGAATGATTCTTCATTGGCTGCACCCGTCCAGAACGTCATTACGGGTCACGAGTTGCGTTATGAGCGAGGAAGGGGTAGGCGATAACTATGTACTGTATGGTATGTCCTGTATCTGCGGCAGGTACACGGCTGCTTCGGCAGAGACGATTGCACTTCGGGACTGGGCCACGCCAGCTGCGTACTGAAGGGGAATGCAGAACCACTGTTTGTGCTGAAGCTCCCACTTCAACCGTTATGCCAACTCGCTGCTATTACTAGATGAATTCTCAACTGCGCAGGCGAGGGCGCACGAAGAGCAAGAAATGTGGTGAGGTCAAGGATGGAAATTGGCAAAACCAACCAGTTCATCTGCTCGGCATCCTGTAATAATAACAGTGTGGTCGCTAATAGATGTCGTCATACATCTTCTCAGTGCGCGGTGAAGACAGCTGCACAGGACACAGTAGTGTCATGGTTCAGCGCACGATTGGCGTCTTTAAGCAGAGTCGAACCCGCTCTTCGATTTCCAAGCGTGAATTCCGGGTAACAATATATGAGTGATTCGGACCATTTCGTCCGCATTCAGTCTGTGCAAGGCTCTGCGCCACATGTAACTGCGCAAAGAGGATCGCCGCGGCGTCTAGCACAAACTGTTCTCGTTCATCATTGCGAAGTGTCCTTATTTGCTTTCATTTACAACATAACTGTAAACTAAGGAGCAATTCACTTGCTGGCTTCTTTCTTTGCTGCATACTAGAAGTTTGGAGTTGCACTTTTTGTAATGCAATGTGATTACGCCCAGCGTCACGTGCCGCACTTTGTACTCGCCACCAGTCCAGTATTAATGACTCGAAACAGCCCAAAAACAATTGGCTACGTCAGTTATTGTCAAGGCGTGAAAGCTAAGCTCACACCATGTCGACACAGGCGTTCTCACTAATTAGGTCTTTAAATGAACATAAAAATGTATCCGTATCCGTTCAATCTATTCGTAAAGTGCACGCTGCAGAGAAAGACGTCATTACAAATTCTGTCAAGGGGTGCTCGGGCCACTTTCCGATAGCTCATGTTCAAAAACACCATTGCTGAAATCGTGGCTATGGAAGCAACACGAAGGGTTTATCCAAGCAGCGCGCATCACGCTTCGAACGAGTGTAAAAAAATAAAAAAAATAAAGAGAAATAACACAGCACTGAACCATAGCATAGCTGATATGTTCGGCTCCTGAAGCGCCGGGGCTTCCCTGTATCCTCTCATATTGCCGCGAGCACAAAGAATTGGAAATGGAGAGAGGGCTAATGCGCACTTTTGTTTCCGTGCTTGATCGGCAAACGATGCGTTGAAAGTGCCTTTTCTCCTATGCTGTGGTGGTGGTGCTTGCGGCAATGAACATGTATTTCGTCATGCAAGGCATGCGCTGGAGGGCCGTGTCGCAAAAAAATAAAAGAAAACGAATATCATGCACATTCAATGCAATGTTGTAACCTTAATGAGGTGAATGTCGCTTGAGCTAGTGACATAGAAGCAGTTGCGGATAGCGTAGCCGTTAGCTGTCTGCCTCACAAAGGAAGGATATCGATGACGGGTGTATGCACAATTAAAAAAGTACGATGTATGGCCTGACGCACCGTCAATTGTGCACCGTCAGAGCATACGGTCTTTAGCGTCTGCTTCGCATCTCTACGTACACAAAATTATTTATTGATTCATTGAGTCATTCGTGAAGCCATTTCTTTATTCATGTCTATATACTTTGGAACGATCTTTCTAGGGGATCGGCCAAGAATGGGCACATATTTAGCAGTGCATACCAGGTTGTGCGTAATTAGGGAATAGAACGGGCAGCAGCCAGCAGCAGGTATATTTGGACACGTGCTTAGCGGAATAAATTGTTCTTGTATATTCACAATGTATCCTGCGAAAAAATGGTGACGAACGCCCAACCACGAAGAAGAGAAAAAGCTTCGCTTTAAAAACAAGCGCGAACAAACGTTGTACTGAGGCAAAGGTTGAGCTGTTCACGCAGAACTCTCAGCTGCGGGTGTCGTTGTCACAGTATTCAAACTGCACTGCGCACTGTGGCACGACGGAGTTAAGCACAACCACTGTGGGGGCTCAGTTTTTACGAGGTTGAGGTTTATAACGTAGTCGTGGAATCAATTCTCGGCTGTATCAACCACGTGTCTTCTCAGACTAAGATGGTGGTTTCAGAATCCCTGGTGAAAAGTTATCCGGGACCAATTACTGCGGCTTCCTCCAAAGCACCGTTGTTGTTTAATGAATTGAACTCCATTCCGAGCAAGTCACGAAACTAAAGGCGAGAATTAGCACTATTTCTTTTAGCATGAACTCAGCCATGGTGAAGGCTGTCGTCTCGCAATCAAACACTGATACCCGCTTAGCATGCAGTGCTTGTACGTGTGTGTGGCCATGGAGTGTATCACATATCTCGCTGATCACCTGGAGCAGTACGTTATGCCATCACCCAGGCAAATATTTCCAGCTTCTTATTGAAGTGAGCAACTTTCTCTGGAGTGAAAGGCAAGACCTGTCGAGGTCATTCTGTCAGCGTTGTGCAGTCTGAGTTTTTTCCTTAGTGATGTGCGTGTGCTCCTTTGCAAGACGTTCTTGTTTGTTTTTGTTCCTGAAGGTACAATGACTACACCCACGACCCGCTCTCCCAGTGCAACTGCACTCCACCGTACAACCCAGTGTACGCCATATCGTCCCGCTACGACCTGCTGGACCCGAACGGGAAGTACGACGTTCCAAAAATGTACCCACGGCCAGTCGGTGGCATCGACATGAAGGTATGCGATGACCTGCCGAGGACAGTTAAAGGGACTGGCAAGAGGCCAGAATGTGTTGTGAGACGTTGATGGAAATGAAATTACCCTGATTTATAATGATAGAATGCAGCATGCTGTTCGGTATTTAGGTAGGATATATAATCTTAAATTCGCAAAGAAAGTCAGAAATACCAGTAAGTGGCGAGGCCTGACGGTGAAACCTTGATACTTCAAAATGAAGTCAGCAGATCACTGTACGCAAGTAAACTGTCATTAATTCCAGTATTAATTATTGCTTAAAATTGGAGTTCGTCTATTATTAGACACTTGCGCTTTACTTTATGCGTATTACGAAGAAAAGAACATCCACGCTAACGAGTGGCGCTCGCGTCGTCCCACATGTATGGCGGCGCGCATCCTGTTGTACGCAGGCGAGCATGGCACGAGTTTGCAAGTACCCAGAGATTTATGATCTCGCCGTGATACGAGATGCCATCGACGAGTTGTGCCCTAAATGGCTGCGTTCTTTACCTTGGTGTCGCCGCCTCTGTCACACTGTACCGTCGCCGAGCTCTCTCCGCCAACCGTCGGCAGATTGTCGGTGCCAGTACAATATGGCAGAGGCGCCGACATGAAGGAAAAAAAAACGCTGTCGCCGACAGTCGGCAGACCGAAATCGGTGTTGGGTCGGCCTACTGTGAATCAGCATTTACCAATAGGCATTCCCCAGGTGCGCTGCTTGTGGCGAGGACGGTGGTCTATCGTGCAAGTGGGATGCATCGCCTCCGCTGCCGCTTTCGTCCATCGAAGCATGACGTTCGGGTGTCACTTCGTAAGGATCTAAATTCTCAGCATACATGCGAGCTCGAATCCTTTGTTCCAGCTCACTCAGGTCTTAGAGAGACGACATCGGAAATCATAGGCGCACGCTTGGCTACAGCAACACGAGCCATGTATCACGCGCAAAAGCGTTGTTTCGTTTTCGGTGGGCTTGGTTTCGTTTTGACTAGTCGCATTCCAAAGCAGTTGGACAGGAAACTGCAATAACACATAGCTATTATGACAGGAATACCTTAAAACTTTGGAAAACATGAACCGCAGCAACATCACCTTTACAAAAAAACAATACTCACTCACACCAACGGTGCTCACACCTACGGCCGCACTTGTCGCCTGTCTCCCACTAATGCCGACCTATAAATCGCTGTCGCTCACACCAATCACAGTTTCCAGCATGCTTCCAGTGAACGACTTCATCGTCAGTGCAGATCCGAAAATTCTTATTAAAGATGTTCTACAGCGTTTTCCGCGTTACTACTTCATGACTAGACGATCTGGCCGGTAAGCTTTCGATCGTACTAAATAAAGTGGGTACCGTGAAAATTGGTTGTAAGTCCCTTTAAGTTCAGTTCAGCTTCAGCTCATGTTCAGCTCATTTTCTACAATGGGCTCCTCAACCACTGGAGCTCGATAACTTGTTTTAATATAGGACGACAAACGCATCTGTACAAAATAAGTTGGAAATGCATAACGGCAGCCAAGACGGTGCGGATGGTGACCGTGATGATGATGAGTATGATGATAATAATAATTATTCTTACAGAGTTGGCACGTATCTACGAAAGGAGATGAGACAGGCTTTGAATGTACTGATATTTGTAGGAACGAAGAATCGATAACTGGCAAAGTTGAAACATCTGAGAAGAAATGCCTATTTGGTACAGAGTACGAACCAGATGAGACGATTCTATTTAAGCAAATAAAATAAGGTTCGCTGGACAATTTAGGTTGAAAGAAATTCAGAATTTTAATACGAATTGTAAGAAGATGATCACCATGGTTACTGTTTGGTAGCTTGAGTGTAATCACTCAGAGAGTTGAACATATCCTTGTGGCTAACACCTTGTTATCCTGCCATTGGGGAGAGCGAAGACCAGACAACTGAAATTTTTTTTCTAAATTTGCGAGGCGGATCTTGAAGCAACGTTTTTGTTCGTACCACCAATTGTCGACACAATAAAGACTAGTGATCGATAGGTTCCAGGCTCGTGCAAAAGTTGCAAGACTGATGAACCTCTACATCGTCTTTGTAAGGGTTGGCCTAATTTAAATGATTTCTGTCTCGTGGCAGCGATGTGTCAGTCAACAATGGACATCCAGCCGCTAGGGCTTAAAATTTTTTTGCCGTAGCAGGGAAGTTACGCGTGTTCAATGAACGACTAAGTGACCACTACGTTTTCTTTCTGGTATTGCATACCCTCCCCAAGGGCACTATGGCAGTGAAAGCTATAGGATGTTTTAGAGAATGGCAAGAAGGACTCCTCCAATATTCGTCTTTGATTACAATTGGTGCCATGTCAACTGATGGGAACCTTTCCGGAAGTATCAGTTCAGCACGATGAACAAGACCCTCGTTTTTTTCAAAAAACACACAGCGAACTTTCGTCACGTGTCACATTAGCGACCTCGTCCCCCGTAGGTGGAACAGCGAACATGTTTTACCGGACCTGGCGGTGGCGCGCGTGCCACTACGGCGCGCCTCATAAATTGATCGCGGTTTTGGTGCATAAAAAGACTACAATTTAGTTTACTATACATCATGGGTATTACCCTGGCCTCCTGACGGTGCCCATGGAGGCACCGAGAAAGCCACCAGAAAGGAATGACACTGTTCTGCCTTCGTTTTTGGCTTCCTCATGACGCACAGCGCTTCAAATTTCGGCAGTGAAAATATTATCGCGGTTCTCAAACCGATAATTGCGTTTACCTTAAATCAGTAAAAAATTATGAAAGAAGGTTTAGCGGCCGTCTCTAAGGAAGAGGCATTGCTTTAAGGGTGGGTTTGGAGGCTCAATCAAGAAGAAACGATCAATAGAAGCGTAAATACAATTCTAGAAAAAAAAAATCCAAGTCCCGTGGTTTATGTCGCCGTTTAGTATTTTTCATGTTGCAATTTCCAATTCTAAGAGCAGCTGTCCTTCGAATGCGTTCAGACAACCTTCTGTCCAAATCTTCTAAATACGATTGTTATTAAAAAAGTAAGGACCGTTCGGTCCTAAAAATGAATGTATTCGTTAGTAAAAAGTTTGTATCGGCGGGTTTAGTTTAGTACAAGCCTACTTCACTTTTCTACGCAATCACCTTTAACTTCTAAGCACTTTGCGTACCGCTGCACCATTTTCTTCAGCCCCTATGCCTAGAAGTTTGCCACCTGGGAATTGAACCAGTTGACAACGGCGGCCTTGCGTTTCGCGTTCTCTTCAAAGCGTTGTCCCCCAAGCCACTGTTTCAAGTGCACGAAGAGGAAATAGTCACTTGGTGCAAGGCCATGACAGTAGGGTGGGTGATAAAAATGTTCCCAACTAAAACCTTGAATTTTCTCTTTGGCTTGGGCAGCGGTGTGAGGACGCGCCTTGTCATGGAGGAGGACAATTACACATGACAGTTTCCCGTGCCGTCGATTTTCGTTCACATATCTCAGTTTGGTTAGCGTTTCGCAGTATGCGTCCCAAGTTACATGAAATTGATAATCAAAAGAACGCCCTTTTCGTCCCACAAAACGGTAGCATTATTTTCCAACACGAGTAAGGAGATTGCTTGATTTTTTTCCGGTTTTGGTGAAGAGGAGTGGCGCCACTGTATTGATTGTTCTTTTATTCCTAGAGTAGCGTAGGATATTCTAGTCTCGTCGCCTGTAACAAGGCGCAAAAATTACTTATCTCCAGCTTGTCGGTAGCGGTCCAAAAACGCTTGTCCACTTGACATTCTTTGCTGCTTGAGTTGGCCGGTAAGCATTTTTGGTACGCACCCTGCACACACTTTGTGATGTCTGAGTTTTTTAGTTACAATTGTGTAAATTGTAGCGCGTCCAAGACGGGGAAATCTATCCGTCAGACTACTTACTGTCAGTTGTCGATCTAATCGCAATTCCTGGACCACTTGTAAAACAGTTTCATTGGCCTAGGTGCAGGGCCGGCCATTCCGCTCTTCATCGTGCCCATTTGTGCGGCGATTTTTGAAGTCTCGACACCATTGTCTGACCACTCCTTCACTCATCACTGTAGGTTCATAAACTAGGCCTAAATCCCCCTGATTTTGAGAAGTTGGTGATTCTTTTGCATGCAAAAAATGAATTACAGCACGCACTTCACAACAGGCGGGAGCAACGATTTTTGTTGACATTGTCTGCATTCCCCGACAAGCAGACGACTACTGGTCCAAAAAAAATAACTTCATTACCATCGTGAAGAACGAAAACATGGCGCTGCGCAATGAAAACTTTATTCTGATGATTAAATATTTAAATGTAAGCAAACTACCCTTACTTTTTGAATAACCCTTGTAATTGTTGCTAAGAACAGGTGCTAGGCGCGGTCCTATGCGTACTACGTGCTTTTGGCGGTACATGCAGGCCATTGCCGATTCGAATAAAAGTAGAATTCAAGAAATTGATTCACCATTCCAGCCCTGCAAACGTGAATCTCCTGCGAAACATTTGAAAACCACCACTACAACTGCAGAGGGGGTATGCAATATTTTTGGCTTTAGAGTAATGGGAGCAATGCTGTTTTATAGTAATAGTGTTAACGAGAGTAATGGTAATTTTATCAGCACGCCGCCACCCATAGCAGTGCTGAAACAACGTTGAAATCAGTGGATATGCTGCTTATTTTATATGCGAAGAGCTAAGAACGTCTCTCCCAACTTCAGAAGCTGCCGTAGCCACGGCAGCTTAAGCAGCAGTAATCTTTAGCGTGAATCGTATGCGGGGAGCGCTACGTGCTTGCATTACTTGTAGGAGCAGGAGTGCCTCATCATCAATTGCATGGTTTGGGTGCTTGTTTTGAGCTTGTTCTTTACTGAAACGTACGCTGTTCTGTATGCTGTATGCGTGATTTCAAAGAATGTATGCACTCTTCACTTTACTTTGCCGAGTGCCTGCAGCCTCTGCCTTATGGGGGTAGGAGCCGTTGCATCGGGGGCATGAGTCATTCATGACGACAGTTTTCTGTCGACGTTACGACGCGAATAAATCCCGGGATTCCAGCCATATAGACGGCTTCACTGTAAAAGTAAGTGGTTCTAAAAATCCTCATGCAGTACTAAAACGAACAGAACCAAGTTCCTCAATGCACCTCTCAGCAAAATTTAATAGGGCTGTTGCAAGGAATAGTAAAGGTATTCTACGTATGCAGAAGAAGGCCTTGAGGCCCTTGCCTGAGTGATTATTTTTAAAATGAAGCTCATGCTTCGATGTTTTTCGCAAGTACTGAGCAATGCCGGGAAGTATCGAAGATACATGTATCTTAGATACCATGCAGCTTAGATAATTTTTTGGTATCTTGTATTTGTATGCTAATACTTCTGGCAAGACATGTATCAGTATCCGTATTTCCGATACAGAAAAGAATATATTGTGTATCTTACGATACATGATACTACTGTCGCAACATCATTGTGCGAAACTGTAAACGTTGGCTGAATTCCGCTTCTCAAGCAGATACTGCTGCCACTAAGCCGCCTGAATAAAACTAAAGGCAGCGACATTATATTTCCTCCACAGCCTTCCCGCTAGGGCAGGCGATGTTTGCGCGTCCCTAGCTGTTGTTACAGCAGAATCACGTGGTGGCGCTCGCGCCGTCTCGATAATAACAAGCGCCCAAATGTCTGCGCGCACCCGAACTTTTGTTTTCTTGATTTTTTTTGTTTTTAATCACATAGGCCCCATGACATTTGCTCGTAACCACCTTAATGTGCTGCGTACGCCAATGCGTGCGGCTTCTTTTGTGCAACTTCTGTTGCCGCTGTAGTGTCGTTATCGAAGTTCCTCTCGCATGATGTTGAAGTCTGAAGAATGAAAGAATGGGGTTACCTTTATTTTTTTCAGTATTACTTCGCGTTAAGAAGCAAGCTGAAGTTCTGTGTTTTTTGTCAGAAAAGTACCATGGAACTGCTAAGTATGCGGTTAAAAGTCCTGTGTCGCCATCTTTTCTTGGTAGCGAACGCATCCAACGAGAACAAATAAACTGTTTTCAATATATTTATTAAAACTGCAATGAATCTGTGCTTATGCCGTTAAGCAGCCCAGCAAAAGGTCTCGGGCTTCAGTGCTTTTTGGATAAGGCGGAATAATGAGCGCTCTTATACGCCGAGCTCTGGTTGCTTATCGTAGATCCAAAGGCGGCCGAAACTACCCAGAAGGCGTCCACTATATAGTGAACTTCACCATCCTTATGTTAAAGTGGGGCAATAAATCTTATCAATCAGTCCTTAACGTATGTGCATTTTAGCCACAGTGTTCGCTTACTCAAGCCGCATAGATTTATTTTGGGGCACTATACAATACACTAAATACACCATACAATTCTGTACCGCACCGCGATTCGGCACGGCAAGGGGCATGAAAAAAGTAGAGGTAGGTGAGAAAAGGCGATCCACAACACCAGAGAATCTCACTACACATTACACTACAGAATTCAGCATGAACCAACTAGCCTGCAAAAAAAACAAAGTTATATTTGAGCACCCTAACAAAACTGTGGGTGCGGTTCATGCCTGCAGCAGGCTGTCTTGTCGTCCGCTTCCATTCCTCTTTTCGCATGTCCACATTGCTAATAAAAGAAACTGTTCTTCACCTGACCACACTATTTGTTGCATTCATGTCATTGCGACAACCAGCACACCTCCCCCCCCCCCCCCCCCACCACCGTCTGTTTTTCTTATTCTCCATCATTGCAGATCGAGAATATCGACTTCTACAACGGTAATGTCACAAGGTAGCACACAAAAGTTTATTGACCCCTTGCCAGCTCCTACGTTCGCATATTACATGGCGACTCCAGTTAAAAAGAGCGCGAGCGATGCTGGTCAGTAAGGAAGATTTAGAAACGGTTTATCCAAGTGACTTTGCTTGCGCGAACCCCAACTCCGTTGTGTTTCCTTCGCGTTCGTTCGTACTCATTTTGCGTTCTTTTGCAAGCCCGCTAGTTGACGTCCCTGAACTTCAGGTGCGCAAGATCTGGAACTCCCTGTTACTGCTGCGGCTATAGATGCAGTGCCCGTACCGAAACACCCAAGAAAGCGGGCTGGAGATGCGGCGCCGAGACAGCGCAGTATAAGCGCACCGCATGGGCAATGCGAACGGTGTGTGTTAGGCTTACGCGTAGTGGAAGTTTGGCTTACTCTTATGCGGAAGGTGCGTTGGGCAAGTTCTGTCTTTTGGGTCACTTTCGTTGCTTCTTGCAACTATTGCGATCATACGGACACGAGAGGTCATGCTGCCGCGGTTCGTGGTTCACGCACTGCCCGACGGCAGAGTTACCAGCATT
Organism: Dermacentor albipictus; assembly: GCF_038994185.2. NCBI lineage: Eukaryota > Metazoa > Arthropoda > Arachnida > Ixodida > Ixodidae > Dermacentor > Dermacentor albipictus. The sequence goes on from NC_091826.1 coordinate 123,869,727, forward strand.
GAGCCACTGCGCCGCGCATTGTGCGCCAAACAGTAGCACTGCTACTTTGCAGTTATGCGCACACTGATGCCTACGGCGGTCTGAGCGGGCTGTAAGTTAAGAGCTACGAACGGCCGCATTATTAGGCGGAACGCGTATCTGGTGCACCGTCAATGCGCGTCGCCTCTAATGCCGCTAGTCAATGGTGCACTTTTATACACGCGCACACCCTAGAAGGGCGTAGGCGTGTGCGCGAATGATATCTGAATGAATGATAGCGTTGTGAGAGGCCTCGTGGCTGTTAGGGCGCCGTTACTGCGGCGCTGCAGCAGTTACATCGGGTGCATTGTCGCGCCAGCAAGTCAACCCGTATCGTTAAAACAGTTGCCAACAAGCTCGAACGTACCGTTGACCGGTACGCTGAGGAGTATGAACGCAGTACGAAGCTTCCATGTTCGAGGCATACTACGTTGGTGTACTGCAGCGGTTATCGGGCCCCGCAGGAAAATGCACGCTACTCGGCCCTTAACAGTGTGAGTGCGCATCTATATATTTGTTTTCTTATTGTTTTCAGCTCACCACCTTCCAACAATTCAAACAGCAGCAGTTCTTCGCTATCAGTGGTCCAACATGGAGCCAGCAGCCGGTGTTCCAGTGGAGCACCAGTGGTTTCAACGACAGCCACGTCGGCCACCCCGACCGGTGGGAGTTTGGCCCCGTGCTGAACTACTGGGGATCCTGCAGGTAGTGAGATGGCACTTACAAGGAGATGAATAAATCATAGTGCGATTGTCTCAAGCAAGTCTTTTGTTGTTTTTTTTCTATGGAATGAGCATCACCTTCACTATGATGGAACACGGATAGAAATCGGGTTAGTGTTTTGGGAGAATTCCTTTCCCTCGATTCTTTCCCCTTTGACCATCCGACATTCATGACCGGCAGATCCCGCTTGCAAAGAAGATGCCGTGCCGTTAGGACCAGTCACGAAGCGAGATAGGAAATAGCATTAGAATAGAACCACTATATTATCCCGGTACAACGCTTCTGTAACATGCACTAACGTATTTTAGCTCTGAACTAGTGTACATCGCCACATTACGATTAATTTTTCACGCGGGGAATTGTGATATAGAGTTCATAGTAAAGAATTCATTCATTCATTCATTCATTCATTCATTCATTCATTCATTCACGCGGGGAATTGTGATATAGAATTCATAGCAAAGTCAATGGGCACATACGTTATATGTTCCTAATTTATCTAATGTTTTTGTAATACTGTGCTAAAGCTCAGCTCGGGATACGATAAACCATGGATGCCAGCGCAATAAGGCAAAAACTATTACCAGAATTGACATAATGAATTCTCGCAAGGACAGGCAATACAGCATCGCATCAAAGGCGAGCAATGCGAAAAGCTGGGATTTTGACGACATATTGCTCGGGGACACTCGCATTATCTTGGAAAATCGGCATGGTGGACCCGCTAATAAAGTTGAGTGAACACCAATAGTGCTAGAATTATTTCGGTTACATTTATTGATTCACATATGGGGTTTAACGCGCGAAATTTATCGAGGGGCTATGGAAGACCCCTTATTGGGCTCCTTCAGATTATCTTTAACATACTTGAGTGCATTAACGTGTACCCAAAGTCAAAGTATACTCGTCTTCTTGTATTTGGTCTTCGACGAAAATGTGGCCGATGCGTGTGGGATGAATCTGAGCTCTGGCTCAGCAGTCACTGTGCCTCCAGGGCGGGTAAATCTGCCTGATAGTCCACCTCAAAAGTTGCAGGGCTACGTTGCTAGACAAAAATTACTGCCGCCTGCATGTTTAGCGGTAATTTAAGTGGAGGTTTGTACAGCTGACTGCGCACAGAGGTCAAGACACGTCTGGAAGGCCCTTCTAACGGTCAGTAGTTCCAAATAGTTCCTTATGATCCAGCCGGTTTCGCACCAAGTGGTATTGCTAACGTCGCCAGCGCAGTCTGGAGTTCTCGACTCGCTTGTGTTAACCAAGTGTACTGGCCTCGGTTTGCTAAATAGAAAGCTTGCTAAATAACTTTTATATTTTTTTCCTTTACGGCCCATATTGCGCTTGCGAATTGTAGCCAGTGATTTAGAAAGCGAAATACACTTAGAACGAAATCTGATGATGACACCGGTTGGGAGATACTCGTTCCCAAATTTTCTCACCTTCAGTGCACAAAAAAAAAGGCATTTTGTTAAAATGGTAAGTACAAGGGTGAACATTTCCTGGAAGTTGAGCAGCGCTTATCTAAAATTGGTGCTAGTCTTAAAATTATTGACAAGAAAATGTGCCTGGGGATGTCGTTGACCTCAATTGGTATTTCGCAATATGAGCGCTCAAGTAATAAGGTAAAAAGTTTATTAGCAAAATTTTAGTAATTAAGTGCCAAGTTTGGCTTCCAGTGGAACTAAGGTCCACTACCCCGAGTAATCTAGCCTAATAAATGGATTTGCGCAGCATGCCGCAGATATTGACAAAAAAATTATGTTAACGTTAAAAAATACACCCGGCATATGCAAAGAGGAAGAAGACGCAGAAGAGAGCGGACGTTCCCTCTAGACTGGTCATTTGCAATTAGGATTCCGGACTTCTTTTCCGTATTTTTGGCTGAATTTCTAGCTGTAGTTCTAGCCTTACGCAAACTAAATTTGTCAATATCGGCGGTAGTAATAATAACAGATTCCTTATCCTTATCTTCCTCGCTCACAGCAAGTGGTGTCACTAACCTTTTGCGTACATTTCATTTTCTAGTGCCTGACCACATAAATTATATTGCTTTGGGTGCCTGGACATAAAGGAATAGTCATGAACGAAATGGCTGACAGTCTAGCGAGAGCGGCCCTCAGTGGCCCTGTATTACCTTTACTTCCTACAATAGCTTACCTAACGACTACTAGATTAAGGAGATCTACAATTATTCAAGACTTTTTTGAACCCAGCTGTAGCTAATTTTTCAGAATATCGACACCTCCTATTCCCTTGGCCCAAAAATTCCTTTCACACCAGAAAAGCTGAAGTCATCTTTACCCGATTACGTTGTGGAATACCAAAATTAAACTTCTATCGTCATAGGGCTGGTCTGGTGCCCTCCCCTCTGTGCCCAGTCTGTGGAGAAGATGAAACAATCGATCATTTTTTCATATTCTGCCACCGTTTCACTTCTTTAAGAAAAAAATATTCTAGAATCAAGATTTACACAGCTTGGTTTAAGCTTTTCAATTATAAATGTTCTTTCTCTAGGAGCCTCCTCTCTTGGAAAGTGCCACAGGAATATTTGCTCAACCGTGGAGGAATTTATAATTGCTACAAAGAGATTGTCTTGAATTTTTAAACATTTTATTTTTGTTCATTTGGTCCAGTTACCTTTACCAATTTTAGGATTGAATAAAGATTGCCTAATTTCACCCAAACCTCGGCCAATCCCCCACATTGGGTGTGCGCCATCGCATAAGGAATACATACCATACCATTCCATGCCCCGCATAGGCTCCATCTCTTTGAGTGATTCTGCAGGTGATTTGGCAGGACCTCGCATTGAAGCACATCGGATTCGCGAGGCTAACGTGAATCGATGGATATTTTGGACAAGGTGGGCCAGCATTTCTTGGACTTTTGTCACCTCTTTTCTGTGGATCGCGTGGTGCCGCAACGCTGGGCCTAACGCCACTTGGTTTTAGCGAGCCCGCCAAGCCAGCATGGCTGATTTACGTATGGACGACGAACTCTCCTCGGAGATGGAAGACGGCAAGGAAAGAATGGGCTGACAGGGGATCACCAACCGAAGATTCCGATCTGCGAAAATGACCTGGGGAGCTGGTGGAGCCGCCAATTTGACCCAAGAATCACAAGGAAAGGACATCGCCAATAAAGGTGCTGCCGGGGCTGACAAGCTCAAGCGCCGCATTGTCAAGGCGTCAAGGATGCCACAACTGCTGGAGGAGCACAGGAAAATCATCGTTAGGCCTCGGGGAAGCCTAAACCTGAACCAGGTCAGCCCTGCTATTGGAGAAGCGATCGTCGAAGCGGTCGGACTTATAGCTGACCGAGCGAAGGAAGACATCGTCTGCCCCAACTTCACACAGAATATCGTGGTGGTTAGTATACCGGACATCGATCATGCCGAATGGTAAGTAAGAATCAAGTCCGTTACAGTCATGGAGGTGGAATATGAAGTGAGCGCTTAAAATACGGCCCCCCACTCTACGTGCAAGGGGGTTATTAGAAGAGTGAACCTCACTGACCGTCAAAGTGTGATCACGAAAAAGATTGTGCATGAATACAACCTAACTGCGTTGGCTGCACAGCGTATCAAAGCTACGGGCTCGGTTATTGTGCTTTACGACGAATTCAGGTTGCCCAACTTCTTCAAGTATGGGTTAAACGTCGTGATGTGCTATCTGTAAAGGAAGCAATTTGACATATATTACGCATGTAGAATAATTGGGCACAAATCAGACGTTTTCCCACTCCTGATGGTATGTAGTGCAGGGGATGTGGTATGCAAGACACAGGGGAGGCTCATATCTGCTCTCCCAAATGCAAGTTCTGCAGCGAAGGTCACACTACAGGTGACAAGGCTTGCAAGCAGCTGCACCGAGTACCATATGTAATAAGAATAAGAAGAAGACAACGGTCCAAAGTGGACACCGAAATGGAATTGGCCCAACCGACAAAGCAACCCTCGCTGGGCGCCGGCAAGTGCTCACGCTGAAGAAGCACATCAATATCAAGACAGCGTTCAACAATGAGTGGAAGAAACCGTTCCAGGTCTCGGGCGGCGCAGGACCGGTTCGAAGAGCAGGAGCTGAAGACAAATACGAAAAACGAGCCAGGAGCGACAAAGGCCCAGAAAGTCACAGGTACTGTGAAAATCACAGGTGCAATAGCCTCGCAGGAACAAATCAATGATGCCAGAGTAGAACAGCTGATCCGAGAGGTTATATCACTAATTAAAGCAAATGAAGATCTTATGAAGCAGATGCAGAAAATGAACAAAGCGTTGAGGGCAGAAAGCGGCTGTGTGGCAATAGCTAAGCTGGGGAGTAGAAGTAACAGCCAGAAGGAAGAAGGCACACCGGCGCCCAAAAAGAGAGCTGTAGTTCCGGAGGTGGAATCGATGTGCTCGGTTCTGGAGGAGATTAGGTATGCAATTAGGGACCTAAAGTACACAGTAGACAGCGTTAACCTTAAAGCGGATAAAACGTAGAAGTGTAATACCCCAGAAAAGGCTGAAAAAGCTAGAGGCCTAAGGAGAGGATGAGGGATATATGCCGTCGGAAGCCGAAAGCGCTAGAACACTCCCAGGAGCACTAGATGGTACAGTCAAGAGAACAGTGACAGAGGGTTGCATGTAAGGGGGTAACGGCAATAATAATGAATAGCGGAGAGTGTGTGTCAGTGGAACTGCAGAGGATTTCAGCAAAAAGCGGCATTAGCAGAGATGAAGCGGTTGAAAATAGGTCGAAGTTATTAATGCTGCAGGAAACTATAGCGGAGCAAATCGGGCTATCTGGCTTTAACTCGGTCTGCAAACGTAAGGAACTAGGCAGAGGAATTGCCACCCTGATTGACAAGAAAATTCCCTACATAGAGCATGATTTAAAATAGGGTCGGGTAAAATTGAATACGTATTGATAGAAATAGTCCTAAAAGGCACAGAGGTACAGCGCAATGCTTGTTCTGCCTCAACATATATAGCAGTCGCAGAGAGATGAGGCAGAGCTTCAGAGCAATTTTTAACAAGGCTATGGGGGTAGCCAAACTGCACCCCTCATAATAGGAGGGGACTCCAACACCTCACACCAATCTTAGGGCTACAGCTGCAGTTGTAAGAATAGGAAGCAGTCTGACATCTCGCCACGGATTTACGCCACTATCTTATGACGGGCCCAACCTATCCTACTAGGTGTGGCACTTCCACATTTAGGGACACTACCCCGGACTTATCCTTACCTTTTAACTTACCCAGGGCAGACTGGATCAACTCTGGCGCGGAACTAGTGAGTGACCATTATATACTACACTTAATGGTGGAAACGACGGGGGTGGAGCTAAACCTTTTCACTTACACAGACTGGGATAAATCTAGAAAAATTAGAAGAAAAGACAGTGCATACACAGATACAAAAGAGGCGCATCATACTGCCAGAGTAGGTGGTTCAGCTTAGGGATGACTTGAATGCAGCAACTAAGGCTATAGAGATAGAGGAAGAGGTCGAACAAATTGAGAGTAGATAGGCGCATTTGAACAAGCCAGGCAGTCTATTTTACAAAGATGGAAATCACAAGGCTCAAACAGAAGACTTATGAAACAAATTGCTCAGCTCAATAGGGATCTCATGGAGCACGCACGATATTCGCCGAAAAAAAAAATGGGATGAGGTGTGTAAATGCGTAGGTGGAAGGATAAAACGTGGAGGCAATTGGCGTCTGCTCAATCAAAAAGGCACTAAATCGAATAGACGTACGGCAGTGGTGATGTTGGTGCACCAGGAAGGTCAGACTACAAGCGCAGAGAGCATAATGGAGCGATTGGCAGCTAAATACTTGCTTCTCAGGAAAGGGTATCAGCTGGGGAGAATCAGGCAACAGCAGATTTGTTGAAGGATGGTGGGCAGATTGTTCTAGAACAACTGGCCACCGTGTATACGCAATGCCTCATGACCTCAAGCGTACCGGAACATACTCCTAATCCATAGGAAAAGGGACGCCAAAGACTCAAAAAATTATAGACCGATCAACTTACTGTCCGTTGCACACAAAGTATTTACTAAGGTAATCGCAAATAGAATCAGGAACAGCTTGGACTTCTGTCAACCAAAGGACCAGGCAGGATTCCGTAAAGGCTACTCAACAATAGACCATATTCACACTATCCATCAGGTTCAATATCCATAATGCATTCATTGATTACGAGAAAGCGTTTGATTCAGTCGAAATCTCAGCAGTCATCGAGGCATTATGGAATTAGGATATAGACGAGCCGTGTATAAACATACTGAAAGCTTTCTATAGCAGCTCCACAGCCACCGTATTCCTCCATAAAGAAAGCAACAAAATCACAATAAAGAAAGGCGTCAGGCAGGGAGATACGATCTCTCCAATGCTATCCACAGCATGTTTGCAGGAGGTATTCAGAGAACTGGATTGGGAATAATTGGGGATAAGAGTTAATAAAGAATATCTTAGTAACTTGCGATTCGCTGATGATATTGCCTTGCTTAGTAACTCAGGGGACCAATTGCAATGCATGCTCACTGACCTGGAGAGGCAACGCAGAAGAGTGGGTCTGAAAATTATTCCGCAGAAAACTAAAGTAATGTTTAACAATCTCGGAAGAGAACAGCAGTTTACGATAGGTAGCGAGGCACAGGATGCGGTAAGGGAATACATCTACTTAGGGCAGGTAGTGACCGCGGATCCGGATCATAAGACTGAAATAGTCAGAAGAATAAGAATGGGCTGGGGTGCGTTCGGCAGGTATTCTCAGATCATGAACAGCAGGTTGCCATTATCCCTCAAGAGAAAAGTGTATAACAGCTGTTTCTTACAAGTACTCACTTACGGGGCAGAAACCTGGAGGCTTACGAAAAGGGTTCTACTTAAATTGAGGACGACGTAACGAGCTATGGAAAGAAGAATGATGGGTGCAACGTTAAGGGATAAGAAAACAGCAGATTGGATGAGGGAACAAACGCGAGCTAAGAACACCTTAGTTGGAATCAAGAAAAAGAACAGAAGCATGGGCAGGACGTGTAATGAGTAGGCAAGATAACCGATGGTCATTAAGGGTTACGGACCTGATTCCATGGAAAGGAAACGTAGTAGAGGGCGGCAGAAAGTTAGGTGGGTGGATGAGATTAAGAAGTTTGCAGGGACGAGATGGCCAGAATTGGTACAAAATCGGGGTAGTTGGAGAAGCCTTTGCCCTGCAGCGGACGTAACCAGGCTGATGATGATGATGATGCAAGAGGATCAGGATGTAAATTATCCCGAATACTTAGAGGTAGAATGCAACTATATGGATCAGAGATTCACTGAAAGTGAGGTACGCACGACACGGTATGATTTGAATAGCAGGTCAGTAGCGTGCCCGGATGGCATCTCCAACTGATTGAATAAGAATTTGCACGACGGATCAATAAAATATTTGACCACATATATTTATGAATTATGAAAAGATGGGATATTTTCACAAGAATGGATGACGGCAGTACTATCTTAATGCCAAAGCCGGGCAAACAATTAAACTTCGATAAGCTCAGGCCAATTTCGTTAAGATCATGTCTAAGGAAGACAAGGGAGCATGTCATATTCAACAGGGTAGCGAAATATGTGGAGGAGAATGATATCCTACCGTATAATCTGATTGGTTTCGAGCCAGGTTTGTTTCCACAGGATGCCATGTTGTTAATCAAACATCATCTGCTATTAGCCAAACCAAGAGAGAGAGAGAGAGAGAGAGAGAGAGAGAGAGAGAGAGACAACTTCATGTGGTCGCCTGCAGAACGACACCATGACTAAATGGCGCCATGATGCGGGCCTTGACGTCTTCTCAGCGAGTGGTCTCTACACAACTCCAGCGCGTGTTACTCCCGCGGTCGGTCGCCCTCTCGAGGTTGGATGTCAAAAAAGCTTTTGACAGACTTAAACATAGAGCAATACTTTAAGTCATTTTTGAAACTAAGATTGGGCAGAAAACTCTATCAAATGGTCAAATTTTTCATGGCAATCATTCAGCTCACCTTAGATTCGCGGATATTAAATCAAAGAGGGATCTCGCTGACGGAGGGACCTCACAAGGGTCGGTCTTGTCACCTATGTTTTTCAATTTGGCCATGTCAAAAGTGGCAGGGGGATGAAAAAGGATAGAGGGCAGGCACGTACCCAGTGCGAGAAGGCCGCCTCCCCCCAGAACCTAAACGGCACACCCCCTCTCACCTCCCCGCCTACGCTACCACTCCTCACACACACTCCTAAAGCACCGCCAAATCAATGTTGAGAATCACAGCTATCTGACGGTCAACGTTTTGCGTCCTTTTTCACTCGTTTTGGATGGCGGTAGTTATTGGCATCTCCTTGGGTGTGAAGGCCCGTTTTCTCATAGAGTGAGTGCCCCTGCGATTAACTCGACATGCGTTCAGTTTTCACCACCTATTCAATGGTCACACGCATTGCTGTTGCTTCGTTAGTTCAACCTTCTTTGCTTACACCGATCCAGGCACCACGAAAGTGATTCGGTTCACAGTCAGCTGCTCTGTATGCAGGAGAAACGAACTGCGGCCGGAGAAAACACGAGTTGCCTATAAATTGTCCTTTTGCTTTAATATTTCCTCGAGTGACGGCTCGCCGCGACGGTGGCAGATCCTCAGAACCACATACTCGCGATATGGGTTAGACAAGGTAGAAAATAAAATAATGCGAAACAGCGTGCACCATCAAACACTGCAATAACTCTTAAGAGGAAGCTTTAGCTCGAGCCCAACTCCGACGCGGCCTATTCAAATACATGTAAAACGCAAAAACGCTTTTTTGAGATAACCGTTGCACTGATTTTAATTAAGTTTGTTGCATTTGAGAGAGAAAGTTAAATTCTAGTGACTGCTGTAATCGAAATATTGATTTATGGCATGAATATTGTGAACAAGAATTTCAAAAATTTGGAAGATCGAAGAAAAGTAGACGCACGAAGTTCATAAATTAATAGGTCTGCATGAAAAATAGATACCGCAGTTCCGCAAACGGCGTTGTTAAGAATGGCGAGCTACAATGCAAGATTGCCCCCCCCCCCCCCCAGTTACGACCGGGGAACAAGACACGCATCCCCCGCTCTCCGTCGCTTCAGCTAGGGTGCGTTCGATGAAGCGGGCTTCGTGCTGACACTGCCGCCATTCCTCCAGCCCCATCGCCGTTGTGACGAAACGGGTTCAGCGGGCGAACTATTGTGCCCGAGCTCTCCAGCGCGGACCTGATTTGCTACGCGTGAGCAAGCTGCCGCGGGAAAGCCGTTTTTTGTTGCTTCCCACGCGCGGTACGCGGCGCAGGACAACGAGCTACCCACCATGGCTCCGAGCTTCCCGGAACGGCACCCCTCTGACGGCGGCGCCACACATCGGAATGTGTGTGCCTATGTGGGCGTAAACGGTTCTGCGGAACGGCGCCCCTCTGACGTCGGCGCCGGACATCGGAATGTGTGTGCCTATGTGTGCGTAAACTGTTCTGCGGGGCGGTGGCAAGTTGACAATGAGTAAACGAACGTTCGCGTCACCTTGTATCGCGGGAGGACCCAGTGTTTAAAAACGGCTGTGGTGCGAATGCTGGACACACTTCTCACGTGCAACCATGTTAGACTGATGCACTTTTCTCAAGCACTCATGTTAGACTGATTTAAATACTGTAAATAAACCCATATTCCTCGTTCTCGATGAGTAGCAGTTCTTCCCTTCACCAACGTCCTCAGCGTGGATAAGTTGGACGACGGCATGGGCCAGCTACCTTCGAATTCATGCCGGACTCCAATCTTGACAAAGGATCACGAGCGATGGGATTGAGCCCCCAATCCTGACAGCATGCATTAGATCATTCAGAGCTGACAAACTCTATACGTCAATTTATTCCTTACGTGAATTTGTTGCGTTGTGTACAAGGGTTCAGCAAAAGCTGCATTTCCATATTATTGAATTTCTTTAGATTCATGGGAAAAGATGGGGAATGCGGGAGATGGAGATTCAAGACGATGAGGAAAACATGAACAAGGTGATGCAGGAGCCAACGTTTCGACAATTGGACTTTTCTTCAAGGCGACGTATGCTTTCCTCGCCACAGTATATATAGGTGGGGTTCTTCTAAAGGGGAGAGGGTGTGAGGCGGGTGGATGAGGAAACGAGGGAAAATGTGTTAGCGTGTGGAATTGAGCGTAAAGGAGCGCTGTGTACAAGGTCAAAGCCGGGGCACCCCTCCCCCCCACCTGCATGTGTGTAACATGTGTAACATATATATGCAACATGTGTAACATATATATATATATATATATGTTGTCCCCTTTAGCTGTAACATCAGATGAAATTCACAGAATTGTGATATTTTTTCTTGCTGAGTTAGAGAGCTGTAAACTTGATAGTTTCGCTTTTTGAAAATTTTAGATTTTTGCAAATTTTTAATAAAAAATTGACGATCTAAATCAAAATTGGGAACCAACAGTCACTACATTTTAAGTTTCTCTTTAAATGCAACAAACCTCGTCAGATTTGGTGCCGTGGTTGCCAAGAAAAACGAATTCTGCTTTTACATGTGTTTAGATAGGAGCACCCGAGCTAAAGCTTCCTCTTAAACCCATAAGCAATATAACTCTCACCCGTTATCTGGCCTGGTTTTTTTATAATTGTACAGCACTTTTTGTGCAAAATTGTCAACTGGAAACAAGAGTAGCAAGGAGTTGAGAAATTAAGCGATGTAGTACTAAAGGAGAGAGCCAAGGCAGCAGCCAAACAGGAAGAACAAGCGAATATTAACAAATTGAACCATTGTTCATGAAAATCTTTATGGATCAACATCTTTTTATTTAGAAAGTAAGTAGAGAAAACGCCGCCGGAAGTGGAGAACTATTGCGTGTGTTTTCAATGACGCTTCTACAATTATCAGTCGAGCCGCCTGACATAGCCACTCCTCTGCTGTGCTTGTGTAAGTGTTTTTCTAACCTTCCACGGTGGGCGCACTACGTCTATAACCGCAGCTTCCTGCGCTCTACACAGTTATACGGGACTGGCGGCCACGCATCGTTACGCAACTTCCCAAATAACAATACGAGTAGGTTGTGGCACTTAACTTCGTAGAGCAGTAAACGAGGGATCAAAAGGAACTGTGATTGTTCCGCAAAGGTATATTCCTCTATAATTCTACCAGAGCTAATTCAAAAAACGCTGCTATAGTTAGATACAACTCAAGTTTACAGTGAAGCCCCGCCCACGCCCTCATAACCGCCAGCCACTGTTCCTCCGCGAGGTAGCAAATAATTCGTAGTACAAACTTTTCCTGTTACCCAAACCACAAAAATAAAGTTATTAGCGCCTTAATTTCTATGTTTTCTCTCGCCTATTATAGTGGAATGGCGAATGCCTAATTCTTTATTGAACTGAAACAAAGTGCTTGCTTCGCTGCAACTGTACCGTATATTGTCAACTTGCACTTCAGTTGGCAGTGAAGCTTCATGAGTAAGACGGGCTCAGCAATGAAATGAACTCTACCACAGATTTTCGAAGATTTAATAATTATGAACTTTGACGTGCCGAAACCATGAGGCATGCCGTAGTGGGGTCTCCGGAAATTCGGACCACCTGGGGTTCTTTAAGGTGCGCCTAAATCTAACTACATGGGCGTTTTCGCATTTCGCCCCAATCGAAAGGGCGGCCGCCATGGCCGGGATTCGGTCCCCCGACCTCGTGCTTTGCAGCCCAACATCACAGCCACTAAGCAACCATGGCAGTTAGACTTTTGAAGAGATGAATGCTCCGACTCCATACACTTTGTACATGTCTGCTGCGCACCTCATTGCTTCCTTCGATGAAAAGACTCTTCAAGAACAGCAGACGGAGGAGCGTGTGCTGTTCGACGTTCCGTTTAAGTACGACGCCATTTTGAAAAGACCGCATGACAACGATTTTTTTCCTTCTGGGGTTGGCTGGCGGAGTAACACAATCCCGCGTGGGCCGACTGCTGTTTTTTTTAAATTGCATGCTACCATAGAAATCTTTACTTTACACTTTCACTTGTTTAATTGTTCTTGGCAGTGTTCTTCCTGCGCGAGTCCATTTGATGTGGTTCCATATTTGCCTAGTAAAGGAGAGGTGCATCTCACAGGCGTACCTGTGAGATACTTCTTATTTCATTTCTCTTTTGCGGGTTTACGCGTCTTTATGGCGAATGGCGGGCGTTATTAACATTTGTACCAGTAAAGGTACCCCCTCACATTTGCATAAAAAAGGTACCTTGGGTAGCCCCCCCCCCCTTCCTCTGAAAAGAAATCCTGGGTATGTGCCTAATAGAGGGCATTCACTTGACCATTTTGCAGACGGTGTGACTATATGGACCACTGAAGGAAATATGACAGAGGTGGAAAGCAGACTTCAGAAGAACATTTATGAGTTCGAGTTCACTTTGGAAGACATGGTACTCGAATATTCTGCTAATAAGTCTGAACTCCTTGTACTCAAAACAGGAGAAAGGCTAGAATACCGAGGGGATATGTTCCCGAAGAAGGACACAGCTTAGTACTAACCACGAAGGCAGGCGAATCTATTGAGCAAGTAGAAGCCATTGGAGTCTTAGGGTTATTGCTAGAGGCAAACGGGACAAACAGAAGAACAACACGTCGCAACCAAGACTGAGGAAGTAGTAAGATTGCTAAGGAGAATCACTAAAAGACACAGAGGGTTGGGAGAGGAGAGTGCCATGACAATGGTCCACTCTTTCGCCCTGTGTCACTTCTCATATGTAGCTGGGATGCTCAATTGGACACCGAGAGTTCATTAACACGTTGAACAGACTAATTAAAAGGCTCGTAAAAACCGCGGCATTACCGATTAACACGTCGGATGATAAATTAACGAAACTGGGGTTCCAACAACACAATAGCCGAGATAGTTGAAGCTCAGCAAATTGCCCTCAGAGAGAGGCTCTCTAGAACACGGTCAGGTAGAGCAATACACGAAGAGGTAAAGTGGTGCCCAGCCGAATAAAGAATTTCACGTGAAGACACAGTAGAACTAAAAGATAGCATAAGAGGGATAATCAAGACGACTCCTTTCCCCAGAAATATGCCCCCGGTGCACAACCTGGAAAGATGAAAGGCAAAGCCCAAAGCTCTCCCGCAAGAGATAAAGCACCACAGAGAGGCTGCGGCTTTTGTAGATGCTGCATGGGTCAGAGGAAAGAAAGCCTTCACGGCAGTAATAGTATATGCAGATGGTCTCACTCGGCATGTTATTACCATCATGACTAAAGACACGTCAGTCGTGGAACAAGCAGCGATAGCATTGGCTTTAAGAAATAATAGGTGGACGCGAATTTATAGGGACCCTAAGATGACTATTAGACATTTTACCAAAGGCTTTGTAACCAAAGGGCTGCCGAGCTGATTGGCGAGATGGACAGCCGAGGGATCGAAATTCGCTGGTGTCCTGCACACATGGGTCTGTCAATCCATCACGGAAGAATTTAAATCAGATGGCTAACGCAGCTGCACCAGGACGTACTATCCGTGCACTACGCGACAAGGACTATAACAATATACATACGTTAGAGTGGGGCAAATATAAAGGAAAATAACAATATACAGGAGGAGAACAGGGAACAATTACTTACATATAATGAAATCACGAAGCATTACTACATAATCAGAAGGGAATTCCCAGTGCCACACGCTAAGCTCAATAGAGCTCAAGCGGTGAGTCTGAGATTGTTACTGACAAGAACTTATCCGAGTCCAAACTTTATAAACAAGCTATATCCGGAAAGAGAGGTACCAGTCAATTGCGGGAAGAGTAATGGTGTCATTACTCTGGATCATATGCTTCGGCAGTGTCCTGACAGTGGCCTTGACAGACTGTGACAAGGAAAGAGACTGGTGGCGAAGAACCCTTCACAATGTAGTTCTTTTAGATCAAGTACAGGCCGTGCAGAAGGCCCATTATACGGCGGTAAGGTTAAACCTTACTGTCCCGACGTGGAAGCCGCCTGCGTCAACCTAAGGGTTGATCTTCAGGACTTGAATAAAGTTCATCATATCATAGCATATGCACAGCAATGACATTCGCAATGGCTGCGAAATATAACACACACAATGACGACCATCAAACAGGCTATTCATACTTAGAGGCATGCCACTAACATTCATACCTTCCTTAGAAGGGTGGCAAAGCTAAGCCTGTCGTCCATATAGCACACCAACACTGGACTGAAGAATCCAGGCCTGTGGCGTTGCTACGGGACGCACCACTGCCCGTGCTGAGCACAAAAGAGAGCGGTGACGTCCAGCTCGACCCAGCGGTCTGACTGCGAGACGTCTGCTACACGATCGCGTTGACGAAGCTAACGATGCGGCATCACGCGATAGTGAAGCACTCCACACAGACTGGCATTGCGGCGGGCGGTAGCGTCGCAGACTATTGCAAACGCCGTAGGATGGCCATCATTGAGTTTAAATTGCATGCTGCGCGTGTTTCTCTTAATGTGTCAACGCTGAAAAGACAGCGCGCTGTGGACAAACTGAAATAGTGGAGCTAGATCCGAGCCTTTAATTTAGCAGCGCTGTGGTACCTGGAGGGTGCGTTTTGAACAGACATGACCGCGAAGAGCTGATAGAATTCCTGGTCCCTAACACGCTTCCTTGAGCAGGCCACAGTAAAATATTGTAAATGCTTCGGGGAACAGAAGCCGCGCGAAATAAAGGACCCTTTGAAACGTTGACGAAGCCCAGTCGGTCAGCGACTTTCCTTATGCAGGCTCCGATTGCGACACGCAGACGTCTCACAGATCATCGGATATCGTAGAACACCACAGAGTACCAGCGCAATATCGATGACCACGTAATCTCTCAACATCGATGTTATCTGTTACACGAGGAAGTCCTTAGTCAAAGTAAACCACAGGAAGCAGGGCACCCGATCCTATGCTTTTAATGTAAGAGATGAACACCTGGGTGAGAGAATTGTATGTCACAATGACTGGACTTCCTCTTCGTTATTACTATGTGAGTAGGTATGAGTCAACATAAGTTCAATAATAGCATCATTGTATTGCAATTTGCATCATTGGATTGCAAAACACGATTGTATGTTTGTTGAAGAGACTCACGTGATGCCCTCTAGCATGTGCGCACCAACATCTGTGCGGCATACGTAACAAATATTTGTATCGTGAAGTCAGTTATCTGTATGTAATATTATCATTATTTTTCATGCAACGTAAATGCACTAAAGCGATGAATGAATCAGACAAGAATTAGCAAGGTTTTTAATATGTTTGAGAATCGGTAGCCGCATGATTCTTGGTACCCTGGTAAGACAAACTGTTATACTTAAACAATACGCTTCCATGGGCTGTCCTGGGCGGTTGCAAGGCTGTACATATTTGAGAACTCGTCTTCCTTGAGGATATCGAGGACATTTGCTGGCACGTTGGTCATAATGCCGTCAATATTCTTCCTAAAAAGAGGAAAAAAGTACAGCTGAAAGCTTTTTTTCACTTTTTCCAGGAGTCGGCATATAGCATTGGTCAAGTTTTAATGCAAGAGCATCAAGCGGTCCATTGAGCGAAAAAGGTCGTCGTCTTTCTTCGAGTAAGAGGGCGTTGACCAAGCGTCTCAATGCGCTCGCCTGTCCGCGAGAAGTTCGTAACTCAAAGTACGACGCAGCGGCTTCACATTCGCAATTCATACGACGTGCTTAGGTGCCCTTGTATTTTTTATTGAGCTTATTGGTTGTGGCGAAAATTTGTGTGCATATAACCGCGTAATAGCTTGGTAAAGGAAACAGACAATGAGGCCCAAGAAAGCACCGGGGAAATTAGGCGTGGTTGAAATTGGAACGTAGAAAACAACAAAGGAAACGGAAATGAAAGTGGACGAAAAGATACCCTGTCGCCAATGGGAGCCGAATCTCCTACCTGCGGGTTATGCATGTGTTGCACTGCCACTTGTGCTACGGTGACGCTTATGAACTCGTCCACTAGATTGAGTATTTATGTTTAGTAGATCTAGCCTTAGGAGTATTAGTCAGCGCCACTCAGAGCCATGTTGGGCGGATGTGTAGTATTCTTTGTGCCCGATGGCGTAACGTGACACATGATATTAGGAGAGCAGGCACGTGGCTAATAAGCCCTGGTATGCTACCTATGACATTAAGGCTGTCACATTCGAGGCCCTCGTTTTGATTAGACGAGTGAAGAAGGGGAACTGAGGGAATCGATTTCGTTAATTATATGGGGAGCTCAGTTTGGAGGAGGCAAGGAATACAAGTTTGGTAGCTTGAGAACGGAGAGTCGACTGGCTTTGTTCAAAAGCACAAGCAGGTTTGCCGAGTGGCTATGGTGGTGCCCCAGACGGGCAGCCACTTCTGTTGCAAGAAAGAGCAGGTGGCGATCACCCCCCAAGGGCGAGGCACAGCTAGGTAAACGGAATCTCTGGAGCGAGGGGAAATAGCCCCCACTGCGAGGCACGGCGAAGTGGCGGACGGTCGCTATAATTATAACCATATAAAGTCAACAGACAATGAAACCAAGGAAAGCGTCGGGGAAATTAACTGTGGTTGAAATTGAAATGTAGAAACTTAAAATGGAAATGATGCGGTGCTCTCGGGCCGCTAGATTAGTAGCAGCGCCAGACGAAGCTTTTCCACCGCTAGCATCGCTCATTGTCCCATGTGCGTATCGGCCCACGCGACCCACGGGAACGCCTGGGTCGCGCACAGCGCATCCTCTAGCGACAGGGGCGGAATTTAAGTACAACACGCGCAATGGGTCCGGAGGCCACGCTAGCGGTGGACGCACTCTGTACATGCCTGTTCGCCGCCGTGTGGCACGCCTCGTGCGGCACTTCGTTTTCCCCCTCCGCTTTCCTTCTCACGCACCGCTGCACCCTCCTCCTCCGCTTTCCTCTTCGCGCTCTCTTCGCTGTGGCCGTCTCTCAACCCCCATTGCGTTCCGAGTTCGCTCTTTCATCGTTCACTATGCTCGTTCACTCGGTTTCGCCGAGGGATGCTGACGCTCATACGCTCAACGCAGAAACAGGCGCCTAAGATCTGCCCTCTAAAAAAATTTGGAGGGCGCTTAAGCTTTGTCTATAAGAGTGCAACGCGATAGCGTTCGAAGATCTCTGATCGCACGCTTCTCACGCTTCCCGGCAACTACAGCTTATGTAACTGTAATATATGGCGGGAAACGTGCGGTGAACGCTATGCACGAAGGTGAGCTTTCTGGCAGAAATTCGGCCTCTTGCGTGGGCCGTGATGCGGTGGAGGCGAGCGCCATCTGGAGATGTTGCAAGGGAGCGGGCGCGCCGCTTCATGGCCTTTGAGATTTGGGCGCGCAAATCTAAGACGCCATGACTGCTTTATAAATGGTAGAAACGCTGAAAAATGTGTTTGCGTTTTGTTTTCAGTTTTCGCAAAGAGAATTATGTTTTCTCGTATATTAAAATTACAATACGACTCTACCATGTCTGTAAGTTGTGTGTAACTGTTACTTTACGATTTTTCTACGTATGTTACCTTCGGAAATTCAATTAGTTCAGTAATTTCCTTGCGCCACATAGAGGGCCTGCGCGGTTGGGTATGCGTGGTTTGAAATTCTTTTTGCTCCGGGGGCGTTTGATGCTAGACATCGGATTTCATGCGACACGGGGTCCTTAACCCTGTCGCGAGGACTCTTCATGCGTCGAGGAAGCTTTCGCACGCTCCGTTCTTTTTTTTTTTTTGCTGCGGCTTGGACGGCGCGAGAGAAACGGGGATTTCGCAGGATTTCTTTACTATTAGGAAATGATAGCTTACGGTGTGCGGTGGGCAGATATAGTTCTGGCGGCCATTAATTCACATTCGCGTTAGTATATGTTGTGCACAACCATTCCCACTACACCCCCGTGGGTATGTAGAAGCGATACATCTCTGGAAGCGTTCGTCATAAGATGGATAGAGATTGTGAACAGCCACCCACTAATCCCTTTCACCGAACTTTTGAACTACGTGCGTAGTGTTTGCTTGGTTAACGAGCGAACAATCGTAATTCGCAGAAATAAGGGTGCCATTTCAAAGGAAAATATTCAAGATGAAGTGTCGCTGAAAGTGCAGACACACAATGAATGTTTCAGCTAAGGCGCAGCAAGCTTTAAAAAAAGGTTTTATTGCGGATAAAAGAAAACCCGTGAATTGTTTTGCGTTCGTTCGCTTGCCACTGCCTGCAGCGTGCCGCAGTTTCACGGCTGCACGGAGCAAGAAATTGTGCAAGACGCGTGAAATGATAAATTATGCAAATATTCAGTCGGTTATTAACATATTGGAGAGATTGTGTCACTTTGCCTGACCCCTTTCTCGATAAGTAAGTTTCTACTTGTGGAAAATAAGGTAGCTGTGGAATCTTTGTAGATATTTCCCAAAATATTCCCGCAGGCGTCCTGTACTCCAAGAATACGCTATGCTTCCACGACTGCTGGTATCTCTTCTGAATTGAATGCATTTTCATAATCTATGAAGTCCATTAGAAAGGTTGATTATGCTTCACAGATTTCTAAATTACCTGACTGATGACATGGATGTGTTCCATTGTGGAATATAGCTTTCTGAAGGCAACCTGCCTTCTTGGCTGATTGAAGTCACGTGCTGCCTTGATTCTGATGGATCGGGGCACCACTTTACTTCAATCAACAAAGAATCTCCAATGCTATTCACTGCATGCTTAGAAGAAGTATTCAAGCTATCATACTGGGAAGGCTTAGGAGCGAGGATCAACAACGGATATCTCATCAGCTTGTCCAGTCCTGTTCAGGAACATTGGACACGAGTTACAACAAATGATTGAGTGCCTTACCAGAGACAATGCAAGAGTGAGTTTGAAGAATAATATGCAGAAGGCAAAGATAATGATGAATAGCCGGGCAAGGGAACAAGAGTTCGCGATCGCCAGTCAACCTCTAGATTCTATGAATGAGCATGTTTCAGTTATTCAAAGGGAACCCTGATCATGAGAGGGAAATTCATAGAAGAATAAAAATGGGGTGGAGTCCATACGGCAGGCATTACCAATTCCTGACTGGGAGCTTACCACTGTCGTTGAAAATTAAATTGAACAATCATTGCATTTTACCGCTGTTAATAATGGGGCGGAAACTTCTAGATTAACAAAGAACCTCGAGAACAATTTGGGGACCGCGCAACCAGTGAGGGAGCGAAGAATGTTAGGTGCTACTTAAGAGATAGGAAAAGAGCGCTGTGTATTAGAGAGCAAACAGGGATAGCCGATATTCTAATTGGCATTAAGATAAATAAATGGACCATAAGTTATATAAGCGGTGCACCATTAGGGTTACCTTATGCGTGCCGAGAGAAGAGAAGCACTATCGAGGACGGCAGAAGACAAGGTGGAGCGATGAAATTAAGAAATTCGCAGGCGCAAATTGGAATCAGCTAGCGCAATACAGGGGTAACTGAAGATCGCTGGAAGAGGCTTTCGTCCTGCAGTGTACATAAAAGAATAAGCTGATGATGCTGCTGATGATGATTAGTACACTATAGATGCCAGTCTAACGGCATCATAATTAGTATGAACATTGTGGCTGAAATTTTAATTATACCAAACACAAAAATTCGCGTCTCTCACATCACGTGTCTGCTTACGGCAAAGTTATTTTATTTATTTTCAGAAAATATATTTATAGATTAATACCTGACAGAACCTTCAGGAAGTGCAAAACTATAGTTAAATTCGTCCCGGACCAGGACGAATTTTTCTCAAACTGCGAGGCTTTTCTTTCGATGAACCTGTGTCGGTTTCCTTTGTAGCAATATCTACGATTGGGTGGATGTCTCATTTTCCCCAAATAATTACGGTTAGATCAACGTAAAACAAGTGTTATGCAACAAGGCAAAAACAAAACATCAACGTAATGATACCTTTATTGACAGAACGTAGCAGCGTGCAGTAATAATTCCGTCACTGAAAAAACTACAATAGAAATCAAAACCAAAAACTGAAAAAAGTACGCGCGGTAAGGCACTACAGGAAAAATTACACGAAGATCCCCACACTACAGTGTAGGCGTATAGCATAGCAACTCCCATATCAAATGATGAATCACCGAAACGATAAGTGCAAGAAAATGAACTAAGTAATGTAAGGCAACAATTAAATTCCGCCGTATGCAATAAACTACAAGTTCAGAGACAATGAATGGCGTGTGAACGTACATATGATTTCTTTAAAAAATAAGTTATTAATGATAAGTCACACAACATCAATCGATAAGAATATAGAAAAACACTGAAAAAGAAGGGTGCTAGAGAACGAGATGGTTGAGACGTCAAAATGTGCGAGGGAGAGCTCAGAACTCGGACGGGATGTATTCTTCGAAAATCTCCCGCAACACGCGAAAAGAGAAGCAATGCGCACATTGAGATCTCTCGCGGTGTCCCTTCTACGGCAGTCTACGCATTGGGTGGACACGTCGGCTAAGAGCCATCCAGAAGCGGCGGAGCGCACGCACCTGATTACATTTCTTTTTTCTTTTCTTTTTTCTTTCTTTTTTTGCTGGGGAGCGCACCGAATACGTCGGCCGGAGAAAAACCTGCCAGCGTGCGCAGTATCGGAGGCCATGCCACGCTATCCGTGGTTTAGCCAGTGCCCGCCAGGTGGCAACTCTGGCCGACATCACGGCCAATGGGGAGTTCTCTAAACTGCACGTTTGAAGAGCTCTGGGCATCGTCACGTCTTACATACACTGTCTCCGCGAAACACTGTCTTGAAAGAACAGCCGCTGCATTGGCTCCACGAGTGTAGTGTCCTGTTCCTGGACTCAACTTCAGGAGTCCTATTCCTGGCTGCGATGGCGTTATTTTGACGGGGGTGGATTTTCAGAACCCTGCAATATACTGAGGAATCCGTATATGTTGATGAACTGACATTTAAATTGCTGCCAAGGTCTGCCTCCTAAAAGAAAGAGCACCTTAGTAACTCTAATTGTGCTTACCCACGTGTTCACACTGGAAGATCGTGAATAACGCAAACAGGCCATACCTCAGGAATCGACGCACGCTGAGTGAAGTGTCAACCGTCCACACGTACGCCTTGTCCACGTAGTCATGCGTCGTGTTCGCCGCCGTTCGTCGTGACGTCACTGCTTCCGTGCGTAAATCCCCGTAGCCGTCAATGACGCAATTAGCCGAGCCATCACCCTGCCAGCGATGTTGCCAAATGCCCAGCTCTTCGTACGTGTTGGCTATGATGTTCAGCAACTCGTGTCCACTGATGTCAAAACCTGCGAATCAAATTGTTTCTGTGGTTGTTCTTTTCGCGTTCTCAAGAAAAAAAGTTCAGCAGAGGCACTTAAGACTGCTTACGTGCGCGAATGCGCAGGAATTGTAGTCCGTTTGGTGAAATGGGGCCCCACAACGCAAGACTATTCCAGTATATTTTTTATTCAAGTTTCCTGACGTTAAATTTATGCAACGACCGACGCAAGCGTCGGGCAGTAACCCGCAGCGTTGTTTGAGAAGCCAAATCAAACGCTCTCCTCGCTTATAGGAGCTCACTTTTTTGCATTCAGAGCGAATAGCATTGCCTGTATTGAGCAAATTTTCTTATCGAATTGGCTGACAAGAGGCGATGAGCTCGCCGAAGTGGAGATGGTTTCAATGGGGTCGAGCCAGCACAGTGAAAGTAGATATCCGGATGAAGAGGATGGTGCCGGCGTCTGTGATTAGTCCGCATCCCCTGACTTGGCTTGCGGTGGCTGCAGCCACCGCAAGCTAAGCGTGCATCAGAAGGTAAAAAATGCCACCAGAACTGATCCTCAGCAAAGAAGTGCTGCCAGAGCGACGCCGTATACGTGTCGAAAGGGCTCGATAACGTTATACTGCCATGCAGAAAGTTAAATTAAATGCTAATAAGTCCGCGCTGCTCGGCAGCTTCGAGAAGCCAATACCAGAGCGATCGGCGGGCAACCATCTGCTATTTATTTCGTAACGGGATATAATATTATTTGGGGTTTTACGTGCCAAAAGCACTTTCTGATTATGAGGCACGCCGTAGTGGAGGACTCCGGAAATTTTGACCACCTGGGGTTCTTTAACGTGCACCTAAATCTAAGCACACGGGTGTTTTCGCATTTCGGGTAACGGGATAGTCTTCGGCTATTCAAGAAAAGAAAATGTTTTGTTTATCATATAATTGCGTCTTTAACGCGCACATGTCACTTTGACCTTGACGAAGTGAGTTTTCGCGGTTTTGTCAGATCGCGTGACGGACAGGCGAAGTGAGCGCAGCCCGAAAACATTTGAGCGATAACAGAGGACAAATGGTGAAAAAGGCATTCGATCGGAAATTATTCTTCTTCTTTAGTTTTGTATAATCATCCATAATCAGTGTGCACACACCATATCAGATGGCTCGTTCTCACAGTTTTCGTGATGTCGCGTGATAGACAGGCAGAACGGGGAGGGGGGGGGGGAGTGGCCGGAAAACTTTTTGACCAATCGTGGAGAGCTGATTGCAGAACTGGAATAGAAAAGCTTGGAATAGCTTCGCGTTATAGCGCCCTTGCCTTCGCTTGCGTATTCTTCCGCATGTCATCGTGCATGTTGTAAACTTGCAAGACATTTCTTTCGAGACATGATGGCGGGATACACCTCATTTTATACCCCCATGATTTGGCATCGAGAGTACTGTTGTTGTTTGCCGTCACATATTCGTATGTCACTTGTTGTATACGTCTCAACACGGCTAAGGGCATTAATTAGATGTTTGCTACGAGGCAGCCCCGCCATTATTCAGCGCCTATCCAGAAGCCCATGCAGGGTTGACGCCGATTGTTGACGAGTCCTCAAAGGACCCCTCTTCCTCTACCTGACAACCTGAACCAATGATGAAAAGACCGAACATTGAATGCTACCGTGGGAACGGCTTCAACCTCGGATTATCAGATTGCTACGTCCTTGCATATATAACACCATCGGAGGCAGAGCTCGCCGGAAGGGTGCAATATCATGGGTGGGCTATTGCGACTGACTCGACGATTGTAATTGGCCGCGATACAGTCATCAGGTTCTCTAAGTCTAGTCACCTAGGGAAGACGACGGCAATAAAAGCTGAGACCCCTCGTGCCGGGAAGGGCTGACGTGTCTTGATGTGAACTCCTATGTTTAATATGCTCCAGCATGAAGCGGGCTTCCGTATCTGGAGCCACTGTACATAAGGCAATATAAACCCTTTACCCTTCATTACTACTACCGGACGCACTGGTCGATGGGCTTGCTGGATTCCTGGCCGAAACGCCTCCTCGAGCCGCAGAAGGCAGTCTTCACGATCTGGGATCAACGAACCTGGAAACTTTTGTAAGGTTGAGGTAAACTGCGGACGGAAGAGCTACTTTTAGCCTGCGGGCGGGGGTAGAGGTCCGGTTCAAGTATTATGATCAGCCGTGCCCAAAAATTGGTGTGTGTCATGGCATGATATCGTTGGATTGTCAAGCGCTCAAACTATTGAATCTCCGTGCACAGACAGTCTACATAGCCCTTGCAGCCTCAGTATCTGATCACCATCAAACATCTAATCAAACCTCTTACAGGTACAACTGTCGCATTTCATTGTGTAATCATCAATTATCGTAGATATGTTCGTGAAAATGACCATGGTCGAACGTGCAGAGCCATTTCTATGCCAATAGAGCAGTGATCTGTATTATTTTTCAAGGCATGTGTCATTTCTGATTTCGCCGATTTCACTTTCAGGCTGTTTCTAAATAAGACCTATATACACTATTACGTGTTTTCCGGCAGGACAAAAAACACCGGATATTTCATATTTTGAAGAAATGAAGGCCCTTTTTTGGAAAGGTGTACCGGAAATTTGAACTAAGCTAGTTGCTTATGTGCTCCGAAAAGAGACACCGAATATTCGCTTTCTCCCAATTTTTATGCGTTATACACACAATTTAGTTGTTTTACCTCGTTATCGCAGGTGAACTATGTGCTGCATGGTGTCTATATTAATTCGAAGTACGAGGCTTGATTCTTAGTGACGAGCGATATACGTTTTTTCTGGGTAGGTTCATTACAGCCTTTGTACAATGTTACGCATTCGAGCGTTCCAGGGTGTCATACTGCCGCTAGTCGTAATGTTTCCCCGACTTCTAATACAACTCCAAAAGATACGGACTTCGAATTCCACGAAAGTAGAGAGGATTGCAAGCGCAATGCATTGCGAAACTTTCACTTTCCTGCTTTATATGCAGCTGCTGCGGATAATGACAAAATCCTAGTTTTTCCATGTGTTTTCCCGCATCATAAAAGACCGTAGACACGGTGAGCTAAACAAGGCATCTTGTTTATATCTGGGAAAAGTTCGGGCATGGTATGGGCAATATGAGGGCAATGTTCCAAAATGAGTGGGTGAAATGCGTTTTTTCTAATAGAATATCTACGCAAGTAGTCCATTGCGTTATAAGTCTGTTTTAGGGTTCCTGGAAAACTTGGATGGCTGCGCTGGCACAATTACACCTGCAACAGAGGTCAAGTTTTGCCAATATAGGGTGGTAAATACACCAAGCTTATGTGCGATGGTAAATGCGTGTTAATCAAATACAGCTTAAAAAGAAAGCCGGCAGATCCCATGCCCTGTGGGAATCGATGTTATGTGAAGCAATGGGCAGGGATCCTACCAAGTTAAAGAAATGACCGTGGCAGCACCAAGACATAGGCGGCTGTTTGATGACCATAGGCAGCTGTTTCATGACCTACCTGACACGCATGTTATGAAATTCATGTCATGCCCTATCATTTATGTTCGCCATACGTACTTGTCATACCATGTCAATTTTAGTACATACCAAATTGACGAAACGACCATGAAAGCACCAAGACGTAGGCGGCTTTTTCAAGACCTACATGACAAACATATCATGATATTCTTGTCATGACCTATCATTTATGTTCGCTATACACTCTTGTCATACTATGTCAATTTTAGTACATAACTTAATGAAACGACCATGAGAGCACTTAGACGTAGTCGGCTGTTTCATGACCCAGATGACACACATGTCACGATATTCATGTCATAACCTATCTTTTATGTTGGTCATACACTCTTGTCGTACTATGCCAATTTTCGTGCATACCAACTTAACGAAACGACCATGAGAGCACCAAGACGTAGGCGGCTAGATGCATACTGTCAAAGTAGCAAATGTTCGCCAATAAATGCTTCGTATTTAAAATGCTGTAAGCAAGTATTCCAAAGTATAACGGTGCATTTATTAGCTAGGTTTCCTAATGTCCCAAGAGAACTCTTCGGTTCAGATGTTTTATACTTTGAAGGAATAGCCAGCATATAAGTGCACTGTGTCGCAAAATTTCAACGTTTCTGGCTGATTTACAAGCGATACGAATAACTATTGAACCTTCATTTTTTTACCTCTTACATTTTCATTAGTGATACATAAGTTTGGCCTGGTGTTCTCACTGAACTCATGCAGACCTCTTCGTTATTTTTGGTGAATATAAAGAAAAATTAATGGGTGATGTGCAGGTGAGGTTCAATATAGACGGGTAATTGGGGTGGTCGAAATAAAGTACATATGCAAGCAATATACAATGTTATGAGCGTATCTAACGAGTGGGAAAGAGTTGAGCCTGCTGCCCTGGCAGAACTATAAAAGCCACCAAGACAAAATTTAGTGAACATTGGTGGTACGCTACGGAAACTCTCAGTGCCAAGTGCAAAGTGGTTGGAACAAACAGCGTCTGTAAAAGATTTATTTGTGTGCACGAGCGTGGGATATGGCCAGTTTCAGCTATGCTTCCCAGTGTCTCAACATAGCTTTGGGTTACAGCAGATTAATATTTCGTGCAAGGAGGAGGGCCGGGTCATAATAAATGCAATGCGCGACAAGATTTTTACGTTCCTGGTCCAGTTAGTAGCGTTGCAAATAATTATTGAGCCGCTGTTCCCTCCCCCTCCGTATTTTCATGCGTAAAAAGATGTTTCTAGATGGCTTCAGCGATGTCCTCGATGAACAAGACAAGACACTTTGTTTATACTTGCCGAAAGTAAAGAGGGTGGTGTGGACAATATGAAGATAAAATTCAAAGACAGGAGGTTTATTATGACATTTGCAGTAAATTACGCATGCAAGCGATTCCGAGCTTTAAAAATGTGTTTTACGAACAAAGTAAAATGTATCCCTTTGCCCTGAGAGAATTCTGAACTCACCAGATATCAAATATAGCGAAAGTTGGATGGAGGGGTGGGGGGTAATGGAGGGATGACACCATGGTAAATATTATGTTGAACTAACATTGGAGGGACGACACCATGGTAAATATAATGTTGAAGTAACATCTGTGTTGATGAATTACTGGCTTCGTAAAAATTTCAACAAGAAGGGCTCCAAAGCATTACACGCGGGCAAAGTTTCAAACTGAACACTCGTACATACTGGCAACTTTATCCGATATAATTAGAGGACACAAACTTTTTGCAACTGTTCGAAAGAAGCAGCTTCGTTGCAAATTGGGTTGTAATTCTCTATGGTCGCACACATCACCTGTCTTTTTTTGTTGTCAATATTGCAAGTCACTTATGTTGAGTGTACTTCATTGTTTACAACCTCGCCACTTTATTGATCGGCGAGGTTTCATACAACAAAGTACATTGATAAAAAAAAGGTATTGCTATAGTGTTACTTTCTTTATCAATGTAGGGGGTGCCAATTTGGTGTCGCGGTTCCATCTTAGAGCTCAGCAGGAAAGCTAGTTCTGTGCATTGGGCGAGTTGCACGTAGTGTGGGTGGTTTGTGCTTAGTATTGGCTGAGCATGGTTCCAACCGGCTGCCCTTGATAAGCTTAATAAGCGGATATTGCTAGACCCCTCACTAATCTTTTCAAGAAAGGCGTACAATTATCGCGGGGTACTGCAGAAGCCCCGCCTTCTCTCGTCTCCTCACTCTTCTCTCCTCACCACCCATTTTCTCCCACTTCGACCCTGATGCCCCTACAGAATTGCGTACAGATGCCAGCGGTCATGGCGTAGGTGCCGTCGTAGCCCAGCATCAGCGTGGCCAGGATCGCGTTATTGTTTATGCGAGCCGCCTCCACACACCACCGGAGCGCAACTATTCCATTACGGAACGAGAATGCCTTGCTGTAGTCTGGGTGGTTGCGAAGTTCCGTCCTTACCTCTACGGTCGCCCTTTCTCCGTAGTCACTGACCATCATGCTCTCTGCTGGCTCTCATCCCTAAAGGATCCTACAGGCCGGCTTGGTCGATGGGCTTTGAGACCACAAGAATTTTCGTATTCTGTGGTCTACAAGTCTGGCCGCCTGCACCAAGACGCTGACAGCTTGTCGCGTTACCCTGTTGACGACCCTTCTGTATTCTCTGTGTCGCAGCTGCTTCATTTTGCCGGCGAGCAACGTCGTGACACCAACATCAGAGCACTCATCGACCGTTTTGAACACTCTCCGGCCGACGCCACTCTACGCCTCTTCGTCCTCCGCGACGGTACTCTGTACCGTCGTAACCTTCATCCGGACGGCTCTGAGTTCCTACTTGTCATACCTAAACACCTCCACTCAACCGTTCTAGAAGAGCTTCACGACGCACCAACAGCAGGACACCTCGGCGTATCTCGAACCTATGACCGTGTACGTCGCCGTTTTTTCTGGCTCGGGTCCGTACGACGTTACGTCGCCGCTTGTGAACTTTGCCAACGACGCAAGAAGCCTTCTCAGCCCCCCACTGGTTACCTGCAGCCACTCGACATCCCTGCCGAACCCTTCCATCGTGTTGGCTTAGACCTTCTCGGCCAATTTCCGGAATCTACATCTGGAAACAAGTGGGTTGCAGTCGCGGCGGTTTACGCGACCCGCTACGCCGTAACCCGCGCTCTTCCGACCAGTTGCGCAACTGACGTTGCGGACTTCCGTCTACATGATATCATTTTGATGCATGGGGCTGCGCGTCGATTGCTAACAGACCGTGGCCGTACATTTTTGGCGAAAGTCATTGACGACATCATGCGTGCCTGCTCAATATAGCATAAATTTACCACCTCCTACCACCCTCAAACTAACGGCCTCACTGAGCGTTTGAACCGCACCCTTACAGACATGCTATCTAAATACGTTTCAGACGACCACTGTGACTGGGACCAGGCTCTACCTTACATGTGCGTATTTATTTATTTATTTGAGTACCCTAAGGGCCCGTTAGGGCATTACATAGGGGGGGGGGGGACGAAAAAGTTTAAGCAAGATTGAAATCTGTACTATGTAAATATATGAAGGCATTAGGAACCATAAAAAACATGTAGCAGAAGCAAACAAAAAAAGAAAGAAAGAACGAAAAGGGTAACGAAATTTATACAATGTTTAGTAGCGTGACACACGCATAAGAACGTAAAATGTGATGCAAACAATCAGTACCCATCAGAACACGAGGTTAAGGATAAACACTTAGGTAAACAGCCTACACAGACACATATCTGATGAAACGGAATGAATTTTACACAATGCCAAGCACTTGAAAACACTGTTTATATAAATATTCAAGAAAACGTGGGTTCTGACAGGTTGACACACTCTAAAAAGGTTAGCAGTGCTGCATGAAATGATGATGACTCCGTAAGAGAGACAATGTTTGCAGGTAGCGAGTTCCAAACGGCAATAGATAAAACTAGAGGCGAATTTTGATAAGCGGTAGTCCTGGCAAATATAGGTTTTACTTTATGAACATGGTCTGTGCGGGTAGAGATGTGGGGAGCGGGAAGAATATGGGCTCGAGCGAATGCAATGTTGCTGTGGTAAAGGCTATGGAAGAAGGTCAACCGTGATAATTTCCTGCGCATGTCAAGTGAAGGGAGAATAAGTGATTTCTTTAAGGCGGACACACTTTGGTAGCGAGAGTATGAAGTTAAGATGAACCGCGCAGCTTTATTTTGAACTGATTCGAGTAGGTTCGTGAGATTACAGTGATGGGGGTGCCAAATTATTGACGCATATTCTAAAGAAGGCCTGATAATAGAAGTGTATGCGCGAAGTCTGGTATCTGTGTTAGCAAGGTGTAAGTGACGTTTCAGGTAACCAAGTTTTTTGCATGCTTTTGAGGTGATGTGTGCAATGTGAGCATTCCAGCTTAAATTGGAGGTAAACAGGACACCCAAGTACTTGATTGAAGATACTGAGTCAACAGTAATACCGCGTATTGTATATTGCTCAGAGGTAGGTCGAGTTATCGAAGCAAATTTTACGTCTTTAGTTTTGGCTATGTTAATTTCCATCTGCCATGTGTCACACCAGTCAGTTAGTTTTGTTAAATCAGACTGCAGCGCAGAGATGTCGGCAGGGCAGCTTACTTCATTATACAATACGCAATCATCTGCGAAGAGACGTATTTGTGAGGTAATATTAGTTGCGATGTCATTTATGTATATTAAAAACAGCAGTGGCCCAAGGACGGATCCTTGAGGAACTCCCGAAGTGACGTGAGTGCGGTTAGAAAAGCAGTTGTTGAGACTGATTACTTGAAATCGGTTCGTTAGGAACTCCTCAATCCATCGCGTCGTGTTATAGTCAAGCTGTAGGTTTCTAACTTTCAGTTTTAGTCGAATATGAGGTACTCGGTTGAAAGCTTTTGAAAAGTCAATAAAAATGGCGTCTGTACTAATCAATCTGTGCAAAGAAATGTGAATATCTGTTACAAGTTCATAAAGTTGCGTCTGACGTGAGCGATTTTGGCGAAAGCCATGTTGGTTATTGAGGAGCAGGTTATTCTCGTTAAGATAGGCTATAATGTGAGAGTATAGGATGTGTTCCAGTAATTTGCAGCAGATATATGTCAGTGATATAGGTCTGTAATTATTAGGGTCTGCTGTATCACCAGATTTAAATACCGGTATCACTAACGCCGATTTCCAATCTTCCGGTAGGCACCCTGTATTGAGTGATTGCTGAAATATTAGCGATAATAAAACTGAAGAGTAGTGCGAGGTTAATTTTAGAAGTTTAGCACTTATACCGTCCGGACCTCGGCTGGTTTTATGAGGAAGCCTGTCAATGGCACGAGAAACACCATGTTCCGTTATTATGATGGATGAAAAAGGGAATCGAATAGATGGTTGTTCAAGTATGTGAGTGTTATCAAGTGGCAGTTCGTTAGTAAAAACTGCAGAGAAGCATTTGTTAAATAGCTCAGTGCTATCTTTTGTGTTGAGCACTGCTCCATTTTCGGAAAATAGTAAGGGAGCAGTGTGATCTGCTTTTGGGTTTACTACTTGCCAAAACTTTTGGGATCAGTTTTTATCATATTGGGAAGGGTGCAATTAAAAAACTTGTGTTTAGCTTCGACAATTGTTGTTTCTGTATGGCGTGCAATGGTTTTGTAATTTTGCCAGACTTCTGGTGCATTTGTTCGGGCAGCTTTTCTGAACGCTCTTTTTTTCTTGTTTATACACTTCTTCACTTCGCGGTTAAACCAGGGATCGTTCTGCCTTGAGCTGATGGTCATTCTTGGTAGGCATGTAGTTTCAACTTCTTTGAGTTTATCGCGGAACAAGCTCCAGTTATCGTGTGCCGTTCTGTTTTGAAAATTGTTTGCAAAGTGTGCTGTAAATGAGGCTAACATATCAATCATTCTGCCAGTGTCGGCGCGTGCGTAGTTGAGAATGTATTTTTTCGCTGTATATTTCTTGGCAGGTTTCAATGCGAAGGAACATTGCACCACCCTGTGATCACTTAATGGTTCAAGCACATGTGTCGCAGCAAGGTCTGGATGATTTGTTAAAATTTATTTATTTATTTATTTATTGAGTACCTGCATCGCCTTAGAAGGCATTACAGCAGGGGGGTACATACATATCTACATCAGTTGACACTCATTTCAACACACAAAGCACGGTAAAACGTTTCATTACATTGTATACCAACAATATTTGACGGGAGAGCATTCCACTCCCTCGTGGTCCTGTAAAAAATTCACAACGCAAGGTGTCACCCTTAAAAGGAAATTCATGGAGTTTCAAGGCATGGTCTCTTCTACGGGAAATGTACGATGGTAATTTAATATATTTGTTCCTGTCGATGCCTATTTTAGAATAGTAAATACTGTGAAAAAATTTGAGTCTGAGGCACTTTCTTCTATCCTTTAGATCTTGCCAACTAAGTCTGCGCTTGCCTTCGGTAATACTGAAGTTTTTGTCGTAATTACCAAGAACGAATCGAACCGCCCTATTCTGAATTTTTTCCAGTAAATTGACTAACTGACACGTATAAGGATCCCAGCGAATGCAAGCGTACTCAAGTACCGAACGTACGTGAGTAAAATACAGCTGTTCTTTCAATTTACTAGGTAATTGGCCAAAATTTCGACGGAGGAAGCCCAACTTTCGTGCCGCCGTCTTTCTTACCTCCTGTACATGCCTGTTCCACCTTAAATCCGAGGTAAACCAAACTCCCAAGTATTTACATTCCGTAACCCTGCTTAGAGTAACGCTATTTAATTTGTACTCGCATGTCTTGTGTGAATGTTTCCTTGTAAAGGTGATGTTTAAACATTTTGAAACGTTAAGTGACATTTCCCATTTGATATCTAGTATGTGATCACCCTTAGTTGGTTCGTGCACTACTTGAGTTAAGTGATGAAAATACAAGGTTTGTAGAAAATGAAGACACTCAGATCTGTTGCAATTTTCCTTTAAGGAAGAGGTTGACCACTCGATACCTGGGTAATTAAAATCACCCCCTAATATTAGTATGCATTTTGGAAACTGGGATAAGACCTGTTGTACAGCATCATTGAATAAATGAACAAATTCCAAACGGCTATCGGGTGGACGATAGCATGCACCAATAACACATTGCGCATGTCCAATACGTGCAGAGACTCACACTATTTCAAGAGGAGAGTCGATTATCACTAGAGACGGTTGATAGTCATCTTTAATGACCACAATAACTCCGCCTCCTCGGAAGCCTTCCCGGTCCTTTCGAAAGATTACAAAAGATGGGTCAAGTGCAAGTTCGCTATTAGTGATGTCACTGGAAAGCCACGTTTCCGTACCTATTACTATATCTGTGGTGCAAGAATGTATGAGCGTTTTCAGTGCATCAATTTTATGAAAAAGGCTACGCAAATTTGCCAAGAGCAACGAGACTGCATGTACGGGCGCAAGCTTCCGCCTCTCAGTTGTTTTTCGTCAATTACTGGAAGGTTGGTTCCTTGCAGCAACCTGTACAACATTATTAGAGACTGAATCGAACCGGTAAACAGAATCTTTAAAATGTAGAGACGTATAACGAAGAGAAAGACGTTCGTTTCCCTCACGATTGCTCTTAGCAAACTCGCGCAACTTCCTACGAGCCAACTGTACCTTAGGCGCAAAGTCTTCTTCTATCCACTCTTTAGGGGACTCGAGATTTTTCAGTTTATGGGCATTTTGTAGGACTTCTGTTTTAGATTTAAAGTTGAGGAATTTAATTATAATAGGACGGTGAAAACCCTGACGGCGCTGACCAATACGGTGAGCACGCTCAATGTCTCCAACGTTGACCTTCAAGGGAGTGGATTTTGGATTGTAAAACTTTATTTGTCCAACAGCTGTAGGGAAGGCTTTAAGTCTTCCCGCCTAGACGACGGCCAGGAGTCCTTGGACCCTAGCGGCGATTTCGGCCAGTTGGACGGTCTTCAGTTGAATCTCCGGATCGGAGCTGAGTAATAAGGTCTCCCATTGTTCTAAACACGTTATTCTTCCCTCAGAGGGAGCCTGTGGGCATTCCCACAGAATGTGGTTAAGATTAGCCCTGGCTTTACATAGCTTACACTGGCTAGAGTACTGACCCGGGTAGTAGAGGCTGCACGACACCGGGCTTGGAAACGAGTTGGTTTGCAGGCGACGCCAAGTGGAGGCCTGGCTCTTGTTTAAGGATGCATCAGCCGGAGGATATTTAACCCGCCCTAGTCTGTAGTGTTGTGTGATCTCTCTGTAGCACACTAAGCGGTCTCGCCCCGTGAAGCCTTCGGCTAGCCCACCAGCTCGGAATGTGAGTCCTCGAGCTAATTCGTGGGCCGCCTCATTCCCAGCGAGGGAGGCGTGCGCAGGTGCCCAGATTATTTCAATTTTCCTGCTATCTCTGCAGGTCTGCAGGATTCTGTTCACCTCGGGAGAAATTCTGCCTCTGGCAAAGTTCATCACCGCAACCTTAGAGTCGCTGACTATAATTTTGGCTGAAGTACTTGCAATTGCAAGTGCTATGGCAGATTCTTCTCCAATTTGAGAGCAATCCGTTGGAACTGTGCCACTGGCTATTAATCTAGTTTCAGCGCTCGCTACAGCTAGGGCCATGCGGCCGTTGCCATAGTCTGCAGCATCAACGTAGAGCACGTCCTTCGAGTTTTTGAAACGCTTCTCATGAGCCTCGGCCCGTTTCTGTCTGCGTTCCTTGTGATGGATTGGGTGCATGTTTTGAGGTAGTGGTGGGATTATTAGTCGGTTCCGCAGGCTTCGCGGCAGGTCTATTTTGATGCGTTCCTGCCCCGCATAGTTTATGCCTAGCCTAGCTAGGATTTTCCTGCCCGTAGGGCTTCCCGCAAGTCTCTCATACTGCGAGATCCTCACTGCTTCAATAATCTCCTCAAGCGTGTTTTGGAGCCCTAGAGCTAAAAGCTTTTCATTTGCAGTGCGGATGGGAAGCCCCAGCGCCTGTTTTATACTTTTACGTATGATTCCATCAATCTTCTTCTTCTCGAATGACCTAAAACTGAGGAAGGGAGCAAAATAAGCTATTCTACCTATCACAAAGGCCTGGACTAGCCTAACTAGATTCGCTTCTCTCATCCCGGACCGCCTGTTGGCGATCCTGCGGATCAGTCTCATGGTCTGCAGTGCGCAGCCGTCTAGTCTCCTTATTGTTTCGCCATTAAAACCGTTGGCCTGAATAAAAAGTCCCAGAACTCTGATTTGGTTCACTTTTGGAATGGGGATCCCCCCAGCTGTCAGAGAGATTTGCGGTTCCTCCTTACTGGCCCTGCCTTTCGGCTGGTATAGAAGCAGTTCCGATTTCTGTGGTGAACATTTAAGTCCCCTAGGTCCGACATAACCTTCAACTGCCTGGATAGCCCTTTGGAGGGCTTCCTCTATTTGGGCATCGCTGCCCCTAGCTATCCACAACGTAATGTCATCAGCGTATATGCTGTGATTTAGTCCTTCAATAGCCTCCAGTCTTTCAGGGAGTTTGATCATGGCCACATTGAAAAGAAACGGCGAGAGCACAGAGCCCTGTGGGGTCCCTTTGCTGCCTAATTTAATGTCATCCGATTGGCATTCTCCAATCTGGATTTTTGCTTCTCGGTCTGACAAGAAGTCCCTAATGTAATTGCAGGTTCGTACGCCTACTCCCAAGTCCTGAAGGTTCTCAAGAATGGCTTTATGTGTGACGTTATCAAAAGCCTTCGCTAGGTCAAGCCCTAGAATTGCCTTTGCGTCCCCCGTTTCCGCATCGATGATTTGGTGCTTTAGTTGCAGCATCACGTCCTGGGTGGAGAGCCTGGGCCTAGAGCCCACCATCGAATGCGGATAGAGGTCATTATCCTCCATGTAGTTATTGAGCCGCGTTTGAATAACGTGCTCCAAAAGCTTGCCTGCACAAGAGGTTAGAGAGATAGGTCTTAAGTTCTCTATCTGGAGTTTCTTGCCTGGTTTTGGGATCATCACCACCTTAGCGGTTTTCCACTGATTTGGTAGTTTACCCTCTTCCCAGCACTTCTGCATAAAGTTAGTTAATGCAGTTATAGAGTTATCATCTAGATTGCGTAGCATTTTATTGCTAACGCCATCCGGGCCTGAAGCTGATTTGGTTTTGAGCTTGGCAATCTCCGCCCGGACCTCCGCCTCGCTGATGGGTTCGTCTAGGCTGGAGTTGCCTACGCCTTCATAGTTAGGTAGGGGTTCCTTGCTGGTGTCCCCTATGTATCTCTCCTGTATGTCCTTCATTAGATCTACCTCCGTACCTTCGTACAAGTGAAGAATTTTTTGAAGGTTCTGTCGCTGCGCTCTTTTGCAGCCCTGTGGATCCAGCAGGTAGCGGAGTAGATTCCATGTCCTAGCTAGGCCTATATTTCCGTCCATCCTATCGCAGGTGGACTCCCAGTTCTGCTTGGTTAGTTTGAGCGCGTAATCTTCTATATCTTTATTGAGCCTAGCGATCCGTCTCCTGAGATTGCGGTTCCACTTTTGCCTCCTGAGCCGTTTTTCCATGCTGAGCTTAGCCTCCCACATATGGAGGAGGTGGCTGTCCGCTATCTCCAGTGCAGAGTCCTCCGTTATCTCCTTGGTTGCGTTTTTAACGTCCTGGCCTAGTTTCTTAGCCCATTCATCAATATCCTTTATCTCACTCCCTGCCGTCTCCCTTCTTATTTTGCGAAAGGCATCCCATTCAACAATTAGCTGGTTTCTGCCTTTTCTCCTGGCAGGGCCTGCGCTCACCACTGTTTCGAGAATAAAGTGATCGCTACCTAGGTTTTCCTGGGTATTAACCCAGGTTGCATCTCCCACGTTTTTGACGAATGTGAGGTCGGGTGAGGTGTCTATGCTGACACTATTCCCCGTTCTAGTGGGGGTTTGGGGGTCAGTCATTAAGGTGAGCCCCTCTTGCTGTGCATCCAGCCAGAGTTCCCTTCCCTTAACTCCTTCTTTTCTGTACCCCCAGGCAGCGTGTTGGGCGTTAAAGTCTCCCACCAATACCAAAGCTTGCCTGTTGGCAATACGGAGAGTTTTTTGGAGAAGAGGTCCAAATCGGGCCTTCCTTTGTTTCGGGCTGCTATAGATATTGAGAACAAAGAGGCTGCCTTCTTTCTTTTTTGCTGGAATGAGTTCAACAAGGACGTGGTCTACGTTGATAACCTCCGTGTCGTGCTTAACGACTGCCAAGTTTCTCCTGACCAGGGTGGTCACCCCGGATCTTCCATCATCTGTACTAAATGATATGTAGCCCGATAATTTTGCCATCCCCGCAGTTTCTTGTAAAGCGATTACGTCCGGATTGTCTTTGCCAAGAAGGAGCTGCTGTAGGACCGCCCTTTTGCGACGGTACCCGCGGCAATTCCACTGCCAAATCGTGTGTTTATTGTGACTGGCCATGATTGAATTGTGGATTATCACCCAGTGATATTAGGGTCGCAGCCGTCTGAGAACCACCATGTACCTTCTGCTCTGTTTCCCTCTGCCAGTTATTAATGCTCACCAACGCGGCCCTGTGTTTCTGGCTTTCTTCCGATAGCGCCTGGATGGCTTGGATGACTGATGCGAACCTTGCCTCCCAGCTCGCCTGGAAGTCGTCCATTTTCTTGCACAGATCTGCCATTGTGGGTTCTTGTGGCGCGTTCGCGCCTGGTTTCCTTTTCAGAGGTGGGGAGCGGGTGTCATCTACCTGCATCGCCACAGTGCTTTCAACGGCTGGGTGGGTTCCAATCGTGTTAGCTGTTTTGACTGCGTTAGCTACTTTCTTCTCCCTTTTTAGCATAGCGTTTTCCTTTTCGAGGTCATCTACTCTTTTAATGAGTTTCTCTACCGTGATTCTCATCTTGGCGAGTTCCTCGGACTCCGTATTTTTTGGGGAGACCTTATCTACCCAGCTGACCTCCCTTTGCTTGTTGGCTTCATTCCTCGGCCTTGACGACGATCTTGCCCTGGAGCCGGAGTGGACCCCGGAGCCGGAACGATCCCTGGAGCTGGAGCAGCCCCTGGAGCTGGAACGGCCCGGGTGATCGAGGCGAGGGAAGGAGCCGGAGCGGCTCCGGAAGCCCTCCCGGCTTCTTGATCGGCTTTTTCGCCCAGACGAGGGTGTTTTCTTCGCCTCCTCTTCTTGGAGCTTCCGCTCCCACCGGCGTTTCCTGACGATGTATGGAGTTCGGTAGATCTCGCGACACTTCTTGTTGCCCAGTTCATGTCCCTTTCCACAAAGAGCACATTTGGGATCGCACACGTGTCCATCCGATGGCTTCACCGTACCGCAGCCGCGGCACTTGACGTCGTCCGGGTCCGGACACACATCAGAGCGGTGCCCAAGATGTCCGCATGCGTTGCACACCTCAAACTTCTTTTTGTAGAGGTAGCACTTGAGGAGCCCGCCTCCATAATAAATCCAAAACGGCACATTATCGTTTACGAAGAGTATCAGAACTGAGGTCGATGTCTTCCCCATTCTTCTGACCCCTCTGATTTTGGGGTTCCTTGAACAATCCAGGTTGTCCAGAATCTGTGCTTCCGTGTGTTCCACCGGGATCCCATGAATAACTCCTTTGCCACTGCCATCGGGGGCTGACAGGTAGGCGTTTACTTCGTATTTTGCCTGATCAACCTGAAGTATTTTTATCTTCAGGTACCGATGCATTCGTTCTTCACTCATGGTGCCCACCAAAATGGTGTTTTGCTTGGTGTTAAGTTGAATAATGTCTTCCTTAGCCTCCTTCAAATTCACGCCCGCAGCGGCTCGAACAATCTCATATATCTTCACGTCTCCACCCAAAGATAGAGCTTTCAATCCTCCGCTCGGTCGGATTATCACCTTATGCAGGCCAGTAGGTAGCCGTGGTTGCTGTGACGCCACGGAGCGCAGCGCCAATTTCCTCCCCGCCATCTTGATTGATTTGGTGCTCACGTGGCCGTGGCCGCCATCTTGTCTCTCTCTTCGATCCGAGCCGACACCTTGGTTTCCTCCTTCGCGGCCGCCATCTTGGCTGCCGCGTTGCCGGCTTGTGTTGATCGTGAACCAACCGACCTTCTCGGATAATTCTTCAGGAGAAATATCCTCCCCTTGAACAACAACCTCCATTTTCGCCGAAAATATCCAGCCGTGCTAAGCCCCAGGGGTCGGCAGCGCGACGCACCGACGCTTGGCCGGCGGGAAGTTGATCGGAGTCGACGCTAGGTCGAACGCAGCTGCCGGGACGACGCGTCAGAGTCGAAAAATAGCCGAAAATTGGGTCCACTTGCCGCAATTTCGGTATCCAGGTGATCCTGGTGACTTCCGCTGATGATTCCAATCGAAGTTGGCTTGAGCACAAGCATAAATCCGCCAGGAACGTCGAAAAACCTGGGAGCGCATGCAAGACACATCCGCACGCCTCCTCGTCTTCTTCTTCCCTCTCAAGGGAGTGGAACAAAATTTCTTCACAATGGCTTCGGATTCGGCGTATCCTTCATGGCCCTCTTCGGGTATACCCTTGATTATAAGGTTGTTGCGCCTCATTCTGTCACTTATGTCGTCCACAACATCGAAGAGTTCTTCATTGGCTTTAGATATGTTTGTCTTAACTTCCTGAACAGAATTTTTGACAGCGTCAAAGTGCTTTTTGATTTCCGGTACACTACTAATATTTTTTTTTCAATGGCGGTGACCCGGGTATTTAAGCTTGCAATTTGGTCGTTAACTTGTTTTAAATCGGATGAACTTTCTTCACGAAATTCTTTCAGAAATGTCAGTACGTCCTCAATCTTGGGCCCGGGATTACTCTCCACGTCTCCAGCTCAAAGCAAGAGCAGAGCGAGACAAATGCACAGCAATGTCAATGAGGGTCTGGGGCTAAGCGCGCGAATAAAGCACGAGCTATCATGTAAAAGTTCAACCCCACTGTGACTGCGGCATGCAAACAAACCAATGCGTGCCCGGTATGTGCACAGATCCACACTCATTTGAACATCAAAAAAGGCACATAC
Organism: Dermacentor albipictus; assembly: GCF_038994185.2. NCBI lineage: Eukaryota > Metazoa > Arthropoda > Arachnida > Ixodida > Ixodidae > Dermacentor > Dermacentor albipictus. The sequence continues at coordinate 123,909,202 of NC_091826.1, forward strand.
ACGGGGGATCAACGGCCAAAACAAAAATCACGTAGGGCTAAACGAACAACTCAAAGTTATGGCCTACCTATGTCAGGAAAACGCACAACTCAGTACATGCTGCTTGTGGCCGCGAATCCCAACGAGTTGCTGCAGTGCTGGTCCTTTTATAGGTCCAGGTGGCGCTGCTTCCGATACCGGCGACGCAGACTCAGTGAAGTTCGCTGCGGAACCAAGATAATCTTCGGGTGATGCAGAGCTTCGGTTTCTGATGATGGACGGCCAGGCAGCACACGGCGGCCAGCACGAGTCAACCTATGACAGGAAAACGCACAACTCAGTACATGCTGCTTGTGGCCGCGAATCCCAACGAGTTGCTGCAGTGCTGATCCTTTTATAGGTCCAGGTGGCGCTGCTTCCGATACCGGCGACGCAGACTCAGTGAAGTTCGCTGCGGAACCAAGATAATCTTCGGGTGATGCAGAGCTTCGGTTTCTGATGATGGACGGCCAGGCAGCACACGGCGACCAGCACGAGTCAACCTATGACAGGAAAACGCACAACTCAGTACATGCTGCTTGTGGCCGCGAATCCCAACGAGTTGCTGCAGTGCTGATCCTTTTATAGGTCCAGGTGGCGCTGCTTCCGATACCGGCGACGCAGACTCAGTGAAGTTCGCTGCGGAACCAAGATAATCTTCGGGTGATGCAGAGCTTCGGTTTCTGATGATGGACGGCCAGGCAGCACACGGCGGCCAGCACGAGTCAACCTATGACAGGAAAACCCACAACTCAGTACATGCTGCTTGTGGCCGCGAATCCCAACGAGTTGCTGCAGTGCTGATCCTTTTATAGGTCCAGGTGGCGCTGCTTCCGATACCGGCGACGCAGACTCAGTGAAGTTCGCTGCGGAACCAAGATAATCTTCGGGTGATGCAGAGCTTCGGTTTCTGATGATGGACGGCCAGGCAGCACACGGCGGCCAGCACGAGTCAACCTATGACAGGAAAACCCACAACTCAGTACATGCTGCTTGTGGCCGCGAATCCCAACGAGTTGCTGCAGTGCTGGTCCTTTTATAGGTCCAGGTGGCGCTGCTTCCGATACCGGCGACGCAGACTCAGTGAAGTTCGCTGCGGAACCAAGATAATCTTCGGGTGATGCAGAGCTTCGGTTTCTGATGATGGACGGCCAGGCAGCACACGGCGGCCAGCACGAGTCAACCTATGACAGGAAAACCCACAACTCAGTACATGCTGCTTGTGGCCGCGAATCCCAACGAGTTGCTGCAGTGCTGATCCTTTTATAGGTCCAGGTGGCGCTGCTTCCGATACCGGCGACGCAGACTCAGTGAAGTTCGCTGCGGAACCAAGATAATCTTCGGGTGATGCAGAGCTTCGGTTTCTGATGATGGACGGCCAGGCAGCACACGGCGGCCAGCACGAGTCAACCTATGACAGGAAAACCCACAACTCAGTACATGCTGCTTGTGGCCGCGAATCCCAACGAGTTGCTGCAGTGCTGGTCCTTTTATAGGTCCAGGTGGCGCTGCTTCCGATACCGGCGACGCAGACTCAGTGAAGTTCGCTGCGGAACCAAGATAATCTTCGGGTGATGCAGAGCTTCGGTTTCTGATGATGGACGGCCAGGCAGCACACGGCGGCCAGCACGAGTCAACCTATGACAGGAAAACGCACAACTCAGTACATGCTGCTTGTGGCCGCGAATCCCAACGAGTTGCTGCAGTGCTGGTCCTTTTATAGGTCCAGGTGGCGCTGCTTCCGATACCGGCGACGCAGACTCAGTGAAGTTCGCTGCGGAACCAAGATAATCTTCAGGTGATGCAGAGCTTCGGTTTCTGATGATGGACGGCCAGGCAGCACACGGCGGCTAGCACGAGTCAACCTATGACAGGAAAACCCACAACTCAGTACATGCTGCTTGTGGCCGCGAATCCCGTCTCTTCTGTCTCTTCCCGTCTCGAAACTGCTGGCTTTTCGCCTTCTTACCTCCTGTATGGTCGTGAACCGACGCTACCACTGGAGAAGGGCAGCGGATTGGGCGAGTTGGTGTTCAATGGCAACAATAAAATTCAAACAGCGCTAGACGACAGGACCAGAAAGAGGAGGAGACAAACACGGCACTGAACTTATAACTACCACTGGACACTGTGCTTCCGTCCACCACAGCTTCAACTAGAGCTTATGCCCGTGATGCTATCGCCCATGCTGACCATGCTCGCCTACTTGCGCGCGCTCCTCTACAAGTCTTTCAAGGCAAACAAAAGCAACTCTACGACCTCCGTCACCGTGCTGTCCATTTTGTGCCCGGCACCCTCGTGTTGCGTTGGTCACCATCGCGTAATGTTGGCCTTTGTGAAAACCTGCTTTCCTGCTACACAGGCCCATATCGCGTGCTTCGCCAAGTAACCGATGTCACTTACGAAATCGCTCTAGCCACGCCCACTACGTCCTCCGCTGTGACAACCAGTGACATTGTCCAAGTCGCCCGACTCAAACGCTACAACCCTCCAGGCGCATTCGATATTTAACAGCATCGTGACGGCGCCTTTGCCGCCGGGGGGTAGTATTACGAAATCATCGAGCGATGCTCAAGGGACGAGCCGCCGCGAGAACGACGACGAAGTGGGTCTGTGCCCTTGGCGCGGACGAGTGTTAGCCTGGTGGTCTGGCTCCAGTGTAAATACCCTGTATATAGCCTCTTTCATCTGTGTTCTTCCACACGTAACAATACTAAAAGGGCGAACACATACTTTTCTAATCAACATGTCAGTACTACCATGCCATCGTTACCCGGGCTCTTGTAATTTCCTGAAGGACGGAAATTCCGTTTACGTCAACGACGCGACAAGGCGTAGACACTACGCCGCATAAGAATACGCTTCGAAAACCGGCAATGAGGATATTGTTAGATCTGCACACTGGTAATATATTCAACAATCTTTACAAGCTACTTGAGAGCTGCTCTATCAGCTACGTAGGCGTCACTTTGACATTGAGTAGGCGAAGCAAGTGGCCTTATAAGGGAGGGTTCTCGCTGTCGTTTAAACATGACTGAAGAGTGGCCATCGAATGGACTGGACGAAACGTTTGCAGCATTCTGCGGGGCATGGGAAGGTGAAAATTGCGATACCACCAAATATATTTGTCATCCAGAACAACTCGACAGTGAAATTGTAGCAAAGCTATTCGAAAAAGAATGTGGCGGAACGAATCTACGCAGGTGTGAAGAATTTAGTGGAAACACGCACGCAAATTCTTCGGGGTCTACTAGTGCCGGAGTAGACACAATTTCACTATCCTGTAAGTTCCTGTGGAAGCAGAGGGCCAGCCACTCCTTATACTGCAACACTTCATGAACCAGTACGAAAACGAAATACTTCTACAGATGAGAATGATGGTCCAAGGAGTAATCAAGATGCTCACTCAAAGGTATCACCCAAGGAAAGAACGGTTCTTGCGCCAATAGATGATGGCATCGCACATGTTAAGCTTGAAAATGGCAAAGCAGAAGTACCGCAACTTCAATAAGACGTGGGCGGAATTTCTACTACTGCTGTACTGCGGGCTGGAAGCGCCATGTAAGCGTTGTGGCGTGCAGGAGTGCGCTGTGGACAGTCCTTATGCGGACTGCATCGATTTGTTGATGCGTGTGCGTGCAAAACGTGTAGACTTATTCATGCAATTTTACCCGAATGGGCGGTACAACAACTAGCCGGGTATTGCAGCAGTTGCATACCGCTCGACGAAACAATGGTATGTGGCTCGTTGTCTACTCGTGCTAGTGAATTCGTGGAGGAGCCAAATATCACTTCAATGCGGTCAGAAGGACTTGGGATCGGACAAGAAATAAACAGAAGTGCTCCATGTGGACCCTGGAGACCCAGCCATGTTGTCCGCTGCAAGCTACTGTCGCTCCAAGCCATTACATGGGATCCCAATCAAACGAAGAATAAGACCTTCAAGGCAATGGCAACAACTAACCGAACAGTATTTTGCCGAGTTGTTATACTTTCTGTCACGCCGCCGACAGCTGTGCTTCATTGAAATTTGGAGGTACTGCTATCAGCACCGCACCTCATTCAGGAAAGTGTGTTCAAGTAATTTTTTACGCAATGCCTAATAGAACTCTGTATATGTAGCTCCGAGTAGAGAAGATGGAGCCACCGATAGAACCTGGGAGCCTGCCTATACGACCGTTCATTGCTACGCATGACTGTACAGATTGGGCTAGAATCAGACTGGGATTCTGCAGCAGACGCAAAAGAACATGAATCGCATGTTGCAAACCCACTTGCAGAATTGCATGAAGTGAAGAGAAAGCAGGATTCTACAGGGGATCATTGGCATGTGTGAGTCTTCAAAGTCCGTTTCTTTATCACTACCCAAATCTACGTGTTCCATATTGCAGTGGGTCAATGGTCCACTTGGTCGTCCCCCGCTAAAGACGGTGAATACATAGAAGCAGTATGTAGATGCTAAATTGAACTTTAGTATTGGAACATTGAAGATTTCCTTCATCACTATCAATACGTTCAACATAAGCTCGTGTTTGTCCCTATGTGTCAGTACCTAATTATCACAGAGAGTGTAGTTATACTTGAACACATCTTTGTATTCGTAATATTGTGAAACAGTTTATAAATGAAGTTTAACCTGCGCTAGAAAAAAACTTCAGAAAAACTGCTTTTACATTATTAGTGCGCCAAGCTCTGAGAAAAATTATGTCTTTGACGGCATAATTTCATTCTATCTAAACACTGGTAAAATGGGGACTTCAACAAAATTACTAACTTTCCATTTCAAGACGTCAAGGGAGCCTTTGATAACGTTAGCCACGACACGATCCTCAGCAACCTCGAAGGAACCGGTAGCGGCACTGGGACCTACGTACGTCAGAAACTTTCTGATGGACCGCACAGCAAGAGTCGGGATCTGCAACATCCGCAGCGAAAGCTTCCTCCTTCCAAGCAGAGGCAACCCGCAAGGGTCCGTCATTTCACCGCTACTCTTTGAGGTAGGTATGATCAAGCTACCCGCATTCCTCGAGACCATACTAGATCTGCGTCACGCGATCTATGCTGATGACATCACGCTCTGGATCAGAGCTACGAACACTGGAAGTCAAGAAATATATCTTATTTTCTTGTAGCGCAAGCTGAACAAGGGCAACAGAAAGGCACATCTGACACACACAGCTGTGTCAGACGTGCCTTTCTGTTGCCCTTGTTCAGTTTACGCTACAACAAAATAAGATATGCCGTAACAACATGCCCCTATTGCTATCCTCAGCAAGAAAGTAGCTTACAAGAAGTCGTAGACACCATCGAAAGCTGTCTCCGAAACTGCGGCCTCCGCTGTGCACCCGAGAAGTCTGAGTACCTCGTCCTGAAAGAAAGAACGAGAGGCCGGCCACCAAATACGAAGAGCCCGACCCCAGTGTCGCCCTCAACGGGTCAACAATGCCGAAAGTCAACACTATACGAATACTTGGACTCCACATCCACAAGGACGGATCGGAAGCTGCCAGCCTACCAAGACTGCAACGCACCCTTTCGCAACTCCCACACCTCGTCAAGATGATCTCCAGCCAAAGACGCGGGGGAGGAAGACATGCTGAGAATAATACAAGCACTGCTCACCAGCCACATCACATACGGCACGTCATCCCTGGCGTTGAAGAACGCTGAAACAGAAAAGCTCAACACCAGGATAAGGAAGGCAGTCAAAGTTGCCGTGGACTCTCCGCCATGGCCTCAACTTCACGTCTCCTTACGATGGGCATCCACAACACATGGCAAGAGATCGCCGTAGCGTACAAGAACAGCCAACTGCAACGACTCAAACTCACCTTCACAGGGAGATCAGTACTCCCGACACCTGAACTACAGCGAGACGTACGTTGCAGACACGGACAAGAAAGAGCGAATCCCACCGGACGTTCGAGAGTTCATTTGTATCGTACGTGTCCAGCGCAACATGCATCCTTTATACCACAAGAGTAGAAGACAGGCTAGAGCTAAAGCCATCAAACGAAGTTTCATGCACGACTCGAATGCCCGCTACACCAACGCGCCAAGTATCCGCAGCGAAACGCGTACGCTCTGAGCGTCGTAGACTCCCGAGGCTGCGAGTTAGCACCGGCAACCGCCAGGGCACGCAACCCGGAAACGGCAGAAGAAGCGGCGATCGCTCTGGCCACCACCACATGCACATATGCAGCGGTTATGTTAGGTACACCTGCGGTTATGTACTCCTGCGTAACGTGGGTACCCGGAAACGAGGGACTAGAGAAGAACGAAGCGGCCCACGCCGCTGCCCGCGAGCACGTCAGCCGGGCTCCCATCTCCCCACGCGCTCTCCGACGCGCGACAGAAGAGGCAGAGGCCGTACTCGAAAATTATTTGGCCCTATTACAACGCTACAGGCTCGAGCGTCGAGTGTACCTTCTACGGCACCCTAAACTCGGTAGGGAAGAAAGAATTATCCTTCTACAACTGCAAATTAACACGTACACTCACGGAACGGTAATTCATCACCTCTACCCGACGTTACACGGCTGCCTCTGCCCACTCTGCAACGTACCCGACACTCCGGCACACTTGCTCCTGTAATGCCCATGGCAGGAAGGCAGCGAAATGCAACCGGAAACGGACGCGAAACGAGCACTAGAAGCAAACCACCTATTCGAAACGTAGGAGGCCAAGCTCGCACTCGGGGATCTGAAGACCAACTACGACTCGTCGCCGGGACCAAGAGGGCCGTCGAAGCCAGAGGGTTTCTGGACTAAGGAGCCTTCCCACCTTGGGGTGATACCGGGCCTCGGTCGGTACACTGTTTCAAATAATAAACGTTTCTTTCTCTCTCTGTCCATTTTAAGACTGTGAGTGTTGTCGTGTTATACTTTGACATGAACCAAACATTGAGCCTAGCTCCTATGAAACTGTACAGATTCTCGTGGGTGGTGACAAACTAAGTGCAATAAAAACATTAAGATGTGGTAATTATGCCACTAACATTGAAGTGCTTGCTGCCAGGGCAGCCAGTGTGGACTGACATATGATATTCAGAGCACAGTTCTTAGGTGCCCGTTCCTGCGACGAGCGTCGGCGGCGGCGGTGCGCAACCGAGTGAACGAGCGCAGCGAAAGATGAAAGCGAACGAGGAGCACAGCGACGGTTGAAAGACGCGGGGAGATATTATTGCAGTCTGTAGGACAATGAATTGGGGCTGGATATTACGTTAGCATGCTTCACTGCTGTACGTGTCTCTTGTCTGCAGGAGAAAATATATTGTTACGCAAATCAAGGAGTGAATGTACGGAACACTATTTACAACACACAAAGACATGCACAGTCATGGCATTCTACGGGTGCCAACATATGGGGGAGAAACCTAGAGCTTTACAAAGAAGCTCCAGAACAACTTAAAGACCGGGGAAAAAGCGATGGAACAAAATAAGTCAGGCATGAGGTTGAGAGGCAGGAAGAGACCAATGCCAATTAGAGAGCAAACGGGGATAATAATATACTAGTTCACATTAAGAAAAAAAAAATTGGAGGACGCTTAAGCATCGCCTTCAAGAGTGGGACGCGACAGCGTTCCCGTCGACCCGCCAAGGGGTATAAGACAATGCGCTACGGCACAGCGATCTCTTACGATGCGCCCCGCATCGGACTTAGCGCCCACCTATCACGCGGTGAGCGTCGAGCAACGCAGCGTTCGGCGCGGCAACGAAACGTGCGCCTGAGCGAACGAAACGAACCAAAGAACTCGGTGTCTCGGAGGGGAAACGATCTACGCCAGCCAAACGTCGTGATCGGCACGGGCAGAGAGATAGATAGTAATCTAAACCGGGAGCACGGCGAAGCGTCGTCAGGGGAGAGGGAGTCCCGCGACGCGCCTGGCAGCGGTCCCAATGCGCGCGCGGCGCGCCTCCTGTCGGGGCAGCGCCGTACATTGAGAGGAGGGGGTCTTCTGTGTTTGCCGCAAGATGGCTCTGCGTGTGCGGAAAGCGCAGAAGAAATGCAGCGGAAACGCACTTCGCAACTCGTGTAATTGTGACTTCTGTACGTTACATGTTCATAATTACCGATATACACCGCAGTATAACTTTCCACGGCTCGTTTCGAAGGCAACACCGCATTCACTAGAGGCGCGTTTGCACCGCTTGGAAGCATCGAACTCGTGGCTGAGTGGTAGCGTCTCCGTCTCACACTCCGGAGACCCTGGTTCGATTCCCACCGGGCCAATCATGGAAGTTGCTTTTTATTTATGAAGCGCCTGCCGTGATTTATCGCTCATGGTCAACGCCGCCGACGCCGACACCCGACGCCGACGACACCGGCTTTTCTGCGACACGAGCTCCTTAACGCTATCGCGTTAAAATGGGGCTGGGCAGGCAATGTGATAGGATAGACAGCCGGTGGACTACTAGAGTGACAGTATGGGTGCCAAGGCAATGGAAGCATAGTCGAGGACGGCAGAAAATTAGGTTGGGCGATCAAAATTAGGAATTTACACGTGCAAGTTGGAATCAGCCAGCAAGACACGGGTAATTTAAGATCATAGGAAGAGGCCTTCGTCCTGAAGTGAATATAAAAATAGGTTGGTGATGATAATGATGACGACTCACCCCTGACAGCGTCGTCGTCATTTTTTTCAGCCCTTTTTTTCAGACCGACACAATAGGAAGACACTCTAAAAAAAAAGAGAATATAAAGAGAGTCAAGGCAACTTGACTCTCTTTTTTCTTCCGAAAACCCATTTTTGCACGAGCAGAGTAACAAAACAAGAGTCAACATTTGTGCATGGGTCGTTTGACTCTCAATAGCAGGCGAACAGTCGTCGTGGAAGATCGCGACTCCTCTGATATTCGAGATGAGTCTGGCGAGAGAAGGATTATAATTCAGAGGAAATGCCAGATAACGTCTTCTGTTTTAGGGAGGCTCTCGGGTTCCTGTGCCTGGTTGTAATGCAGCGTATCATTCTTTCGTCCTTGTCATGTTCTGCAATTACTTCAAACTCTAAATATTGATTTTTCTTGACCATGTTTGCTAATATATCACATGCTTAAGCGATAGCTGGTTTCCTGTGCTAACGAAAACATGAATTTGTCACACTGGATTCTGACTATAAGAAAATGTAAAAAAAAGGTATTGGCTACTAAAGAAAGCAAAGCAACGAGATAAAAACTTCAGTAGGCGCACTCAACAGTGTCGATCTTAAATGTAATTCTGCGACGTAAAATTGAATTTTGAGGATTTAAGTTCCCAAATCAAGATCTTCTTATGAGGCGCACGGTAATGGAAAACTGCAGATTTATTTTCAGCAGCTCGGGTTATTTAACGTGTACGGAATGCACGCTATACGCGCGTTTTCGCATTGTGCCCGCATCGGAATGTGACTGCCGCGGTTGTGATTGGAGCCGCCACCTCGAGCTCGGCAGCGCAAGACCAAAGCCACTGGGCTACTGCAGTGCGTTGCGTTCCGCAACAAGAAACAAACATTAGCGTACGCACCACTGCTTTTTCGCCCCCCTAGAAATATAAAAACAAACATGTAGCAGTTTCACCCCCATGCGGCGTGAACCACTGCACGAACAACTGCACGAACAAAGGTTCGTAGCTTCATCGGCTAAATAAACTGCAGTAGACATTCGCTTGCTCCTTAAATTAGCAAGCACGGGGTCACGCGCTTACGTGCATACATGAACAGATCTCACTCAATGACCGCGAACACTCGCTGTCACAGCGTCGGCGTGATGAAGGGCGCAAACAGAGCGGAACGAACGCTTCTGCTGCCTCTTCCTTCAAAGCGTCTCCGAAACTTGAACTTGTGCTATATCAGCGCCCCCCAGCTTCGCACCCATCGGAAATTATCTCCAAGACAGAGCGAGGGTAACGCAAGACCGGGCCAGAGGAGGAGAAGCGTGCTAAACCAGCGCCTCCCTTGCCCGGCTTGCGCGCGTTTTATCACGTGACCACCTATAGGTACTTGGGGCGCCCATACAGGCACTATACGTCTTGGCTCACCCTCGAACACTTAGTCAGCGTTAGAATACGAACGTTGCAGCATTTCTGACACTTCCACGAGGAAACAAAACAAGAGGTGAAAGGCAGAGATGTTAACCAGATTAAGCGTCCCTTACTCCCACGAGAAAACATGTTTCACTGGATGCCAGGAAATATGTTGAAATATTCGTCCAAAAACGGGCGAATAATATTTTCAAGCTAAGCGAATAGCCTTCGGCAGACAGCATAAATTAAATAGACTCAACAGCGCTACTTCCGAAGTAAATTGATGACATCGATCAGAGCGCTTAATGATCGCTCTGCTAATTATCGTCTACATATTTGGGTAGACGCCATTGCAACGTGGCTCTGATGGGGGAGACGAAACGGTGATGGCACGACGATGATGGAATGACGACGACAGGGTGGATGGCGCAACGACGCTGGCAACACGATCAAAACGGCGGGGTTACAATGGAATTGCGACAGTTTGACGGCAATGGCAGCATGATGACAACGTAGGGATGGTAGCGTGAGGAAGGACCACGGTGACATGACGACAATACAACGACGACTGCGTGAAAACGATGGCATCGCGATGGCTGCGCACGTGCGCTTCTTTGTCAGCTCGGTTGCTTCGTGGTTGCCCAACGCTCTTCAGACCATCCGGTTGGAAATCACGAAGGACGACGCCGCAAAGGGATGCGCAGCGGAGTACGGCGAAGAACCTGCTGCATTACCGTCAACCTACGGGTGGGCAGCCAAGACGCAACGCCACTATCAACCACATTAACAAAGGAGAAATCAGCCATCCACCCGTTCGTAGCGATAGCTACAAACGAAACCCATACGGGTTCCTCGAAAGAAAAGCCTCAGAGTGGAAGAAAAATTTGTCCTGGTCCGGGAGTCAAACCCGGGACCACCGCCTTTCCGGGGCAGCCGCTCTACCATCTGAGCTAACCAGGCGACTAGCAGATGGCAGGGCGAAGTGGAATTCGTCGACAACACACGAAGCAAGACAAGTGTTTGAGGTAGTAGTTCTGCGGAAACCCGCAAGGTGGGGAGAAGTAATTAATGGAGAAGTAATTAAGGTGGAGAGAAGGGTGGATGGTGATTTCTCCTTTGTTAATTCCGTCCACCTTGCGGGTTTCCGCAGAACTACTACGTCAAGCACTTGCCTTTGCTTCGTGCGTTGTCGACAAATTCGACTTCACCCTGCCATCTGCTAGCCGCTTGGTTAGCTCAGATGGTAGAGCGGCTGCCCTGGAAAGGCGGTGGTCTCGGGTTCGAGTCCCGGACCAGAACGAATTTTTCTTCAACTCTGACGCTTTTCTTTCGAGGAACTCGTATGGGTTTCCTTTGTAGCAATAGCTACAAACAGGTGGATGGCTGATTTCTCCTTTATTAATTACTTCTCTCCACCTTCCGGGTTTCCGCAGAACTACTACGTCATCAACCACATCATGTAAAGTCCCACCCACACGGGGCTGATCGTACGCGCCTGGATACGAATCACGCGTCCCTCTAGAGAAAATGCACGGGTGGTGCCGACGTCTGCCCGTGCCAAATATGAGCGCACACGCCAGAAGTGGCAGGTTGTGCGCCGACATTACGTGACTGGCATACACGCATCTATATCGTGGGTACTGAAACTAGCTGGCTTCTGTTTCGAGGATGTACACATTTAATCTTTGTTTCTCTATGTGAAAAAGAACGTAGTGCCACTGATATCGACAAATTAAATCGAGAGAAAAGGTAGCCTAATGAGGTTCGCAGTAATCTTTTCTCAAGCCCACACACCAACAGTTCAGATTAAGGTAGTCTAACAGCACTTCATCCATGCCCAATGAAACGGGCATTTGGAGAACGTATCACATGTCCGGTCAGCGTTCCCGTTCTCACATGCGCACTGGCTCCGAGGCGTGTATGCGCAAGCATACGCGTATGCTGTGCTCCGTGTGGTTAGGCTTCAAAGATTCGGATGCCACGAAGTTCTCGCACGAGTGCAGGTACGTCTCAGTAAAACATAGTTTGCGTTTAGCGACACATACTCTCCGAAATATCACTCCTCTCCCTGCGTTACTCTCTGCCGTCTCCAATGCCAGTGCTGGCACTCGGTATTTTGAGAGTGACGTCAGTCGTGACAGACGCACTGGCGCTGCCTGTGGGTAAGCGTAGCAGAGATAAATCAGCGATAAGTCTCTCCGTTTCGGACTTATGCCATTTTTCGGGCTGTCCTATCGCTCTGGCGAGATTCTTGGCCGTGGACATCTAACTATGGAAGACGCTGCCCCCCCCTCCCCCCCCCAAAAAATATTCAGTTTAAATAAAAGATCAAGTCAAAAGTGACTGGAGGCATTGCTAGTTTTCTGGAGCTTCAAAATGTGCCGTCCTTACCCACGTGGTCGAGATACTGCGAGGAATTGTCGGCCCGCTTGATGGTATCCAGTGCTCCCGAGATGATGTATTTGTCCAGCGTTGTGAATACAGACAGGATCACGTTCAGCTTGTTCTGGGACGTAACTGTGCATTGTAAGGAAATGAAAATGAACTTTGGCCAATAAAACATGAATACTGTTAACAAGAGTGCAAAAACGAGCAAGGACAAAAGGGCCCGAAATGAAGTTCGAAGGTAAAGTTACTGATAACAAGGCGGCCTTGCTGGCAAGCGTTAAAAAGCTAATATTTCGTAGAGAACCAATGGCGAAGGCGACATGGCTAATTAGCTAGAATCTGGCAGTGCGGCCTTAACAATCCGCGGGAGACAGAGCTGTAAAGATATTTGTGAAAACTCCACTGCTGTGAATTCTTTTGTAAGGAAAGTATCACAGTTTATTATCATCATCAGCGTATTTTATGTCCACTGGAAGACGAAGGCCTCTCCTAGCGATCTCCAGTTACCCTTGTCTTGCGCTAGCTCAGTTCCACATGCGCCTGCTAATTTTCTAATTGGATCACCCCACCTAATTTTCTGCCCTCATTGAAAGCACTTGTCTTCCCTTGGTACCAATTCTGGGAGGCTAATGGTGCAACGATTATCTACTCTACGCATTACATGACTTGCCCAGCTACATTTTATTCTCTTAATGTCAACTAGAATATCGGCTATTCCCATTTGCACTCTCATCCACGCCGCTATCCTCCTGTCTCTCGACGCTACGCCAATATTCTTAGTTCCATTCCTCTTTGCGCGGTCTTTAACTTGTTCTCGAGCATCTTTGTAAATCTCCAAGTTTCTGCCCCATATGTTAGCACCAGTACAATGCATTCATTGTGCAACTTTCTTTTCAAAGGTAAGCTTCCAGTCAGAGTCTAAGAATGTCTGCCGTATGCACTCCAACCCATTTTTTCTTCTCTAAATTATATTCTTCGGTATCCCTGTTAGTAATTGACCTAAGTAAGCGTACGCCTTCCCAGACTCTAGAGGTTGTTGTCTTCTGCATATTAATCAACACCACTTTTACACTCTCTATGTTAACGTCCACAATAATTAGTTGTAACTCATCCCCAGTGGTGCCGAACAGCACGTCATCTGCAAACTGAAGTTTGCTGAGATATTCGCCGTTCATTCTCACTCTTATGCCTTCCCAGTTTAATAGATAGAATTACAGTTCTGGCAGAGTTACTGATAATCACTTGTCAAAGAAAATTGTTGAAAAGGGCAAGCAGCAAAGAAGTGTAACGCATTCGCCCGCCCTATTTGCCTGCGCTGTGCCTTTGCGTTTGCGGGTTCTCAGGCTGTTTATATATGCAGTTTCCGTCGAGTTTCTTTGGACATAAGCCTCAGGTTAGGAAACAGCCGTCTGTATTAAATTTTTACGTCGCCTGAGGCTCTTGTTTTTGCGATGAAGATGAATTAAGCTGAGCAGTAAATCAACAAGGGTCAGTAGGCATCTAACAACGCCTGCACCAACTAGTGCGGCAATTAGGGGAGCATTTTAATACGAGAACAGTACTGAAATAATCTCTTGTCTTAAGAAACGTGGAACAAACAGGCGGAAATTGGAACCAAGGGGATTTCTACACGGGTAACATCCTCGGCAGTTTAGCCCTTGTTGCGCTACTGGTAATGGCAACTGCTTTAGAAATATTACGGTTAATGCATAGTGCCTCTGCACAATCTACGTGGCTAACTCGATGAATCAGCTTTCACTAACTCTAAGTTCTCCATTTTTAAATGCAGTCATATTATCCAGCTTTTTTATGTTTGATAAAATTCGCTGTTATATTTCTAGGCTTTCTTGTGGGGAACAACCAAAAAAAAATACATACGATTCATTCCTCTTAACAAAAAACCGCCCTCAACCGTCTTTATTGAAGAAAGAACACGCTTAAATTGCAATAGGAAGTTGTCCTATATAATGTTGGAAGAACAAAAATAAGTTCCACACCATGGAAAAATCTGAGGAGGTAGAGAAGCAGGTAGCTTTGATGGGGGTATGGGGGACGGGGAGGGTTGAGAAGTCAGCGTTACTGAAATGGCTGTAGCCTGCTTCCCATGCGCCAATTTTGGGTATTGACATAGACAGGGCAACGTTGTATGAGAAAGGACAGCGCGTCAAAAGGGACGAGAGTTTCCTTGTTAAAAATAACTTAGAGTAATGAGCAGATCAAAATATTACCATTTCATGTACGTATTTATTTTTTTCTCTTTGGATTGTTTGACTTCAGTGGTATTATATAGCAGCTTGTAAAACAGTTGATGTTGCCGTAGTTACGACTGCACTCTGCGGACCAGAATGGCTACAGGTGCACAAGGGTTATAAACAGCGATAAGGTGCCTCAGAAAGGCAGGCCAACGATTCCATAGGAGGACCCATCTTGGTCAAAGGCATAGGTCGTCCTATCGAAACATTGGCCAGCCTTTCTGAGGTACCTTATCTCTGTTTATAACCTTTATACCACAGTGTGCTATTCCATCTGTAAGCCCCTTTCTTGATTTTGGATCAGCAGGTGCACAAGGCATTCAATACTGTTGAAAATTTCGAGTGCACAGCGCTGCTTCTCAAGTGAGAGATGGTGTCACGCTGATGTGGTTTTTCTTGGATTACGTATGGAATCATAATTCGGCTTTTCATCGATCAAAGGTTTTCTTGAGATAAAGCACCTCAGAAGTGAAAAGCGGCAGCCAGCTCGAATAACTTCTCCATAAGCTTTCCTTTCTAATGTGGAAGTCTCAAACTTCGCCTTTCTTATTGCACATCTTCTTGTTCTTTTATTTCTGTTGAAGCTCATCTTATAAATTTCCTTTGACGATTTTAGCATTGCGTAACCATGTCATCTGACAATCCTAATAATACATCCCACTATAAGAGGGGGATGCAGCTAATCTTGTCATATTGTCCACCCGGCTATGTTATGCGCTCCACTCAGGGCATATCCCCGTACCTTCAACAGAAGAGCCTAAAGTTATGTAGTTATGCAATTATCCATAGTGAAATGAGAGCAGCGCGCAATAACCAAAGGTTAATGCGAATATACAACAGAAGTGCTTGCTCGTAAGTAGATGTGTATTCGAAAAGGTAAAAAGACTTGTTTAAAAGTAAGGAGTGGAAACGGCGTGCACGTCAAAATTCTGAGTAAATTCTGAGTAAGTGCTTTGGTGCCTTTTCTTATAAAACCTTTGTTGTCGCGCGTCTTTCATTTCACCATGAATTCCACAATCTCGCAGAAATGTGGCTTAGAAGAACTTTCTGTGGGCCTAGTTGGTGCATAATTGATAAATATTTTTCAATGCACAAACAAGGAACACAGCACAAAAGGAAGGTCATTCACAGGACAGGCGCCGGTCCTGTCCTGTGAATGACTTTCCTTTTGTGCTTCTTCCTTGATTGCGCGTTGAAAAATATTCGCACATGTGTCTACTTTGCTGCCTTTTTACAAATTCCTCACCGGCTCATATGTGTGGTATGTTGCCAGAGGAAATGGTATATAAGGGACGATAATTGTTATTCTTAGGTTAGGGTACAGGCCTAGCAGGTAAACAAAAAATAATGTCATAAAAAGGGTTAATGCAATAACAAAAACACCAATTAGTTACTATACAACCGAGCAGCCATGGTTGCTTAATGTCAATGGCTTTAGGCTGCTAAGCTCGAGGTCGCGGGACCAGATCCTGGCCATGGCGGCTGCCATGGAGGCTTCAACACAACGTGGTCCAATTTCCCCGAGTCCTCCACTACAGGGAGCTTCATTATGAGGTCGTGCCTTTGGCACGCAAAACTTCAAAATTTTTTAAAATAATGTAACCTGTAACTGCACAGAACATTTTAATAAACTTTAGGTAATATGCGATATCACGCAACAACCATCGTAATAGCGTTCACTATGCAGTGTCATAGATGATCTTATTACGTTTCTACGCGCAATATTGTCGCGGAAGATCTGAACACTGCACTCAGGAAATAATTCTAGTAACTGCCTGCTCGGAATAGCGCCTGCACAATAGTGAAGGATGAGTGTGTATTCACATTCATTCGGGCACTGTAAGTGCAAGAATCGGGACTATTATGAAAATCGAATTGGTGAGAAATCGTAAGAACCAACCGTTGTTCCAGAGGTAGCGCAATAAGCTTTTGGCCAAGTGGATGCCGGCCTCGTATTTCTTGCCAGGAAGAAGGTTTCCAGCCTTCGCGTTGATGTGCAGGAGCTGCAACTTGCCGGCAAACTTGCCACCTTACGTTGACGAGAACAAGCAAATTCAGAAAGTTGCGTTTCCAGCGAGACAATTTACATTTAAAGATATCGCGTATTCATGGTTAAAGCATATTTCTGAGAATAATTGTGTGCTACTTAACAGACGCGTGAGTCTCCTTAGTGAAAAGATTAATTAAAGTTAACAACGTTATTAGCATACTTTGGGAAATTCAAGCGCTTTTGGACCTGCTGTGTCCGTTTAATGCTTATTTCGCGTCAACGTCCGCCACTGGGCATGTGCGCTAAGTAAGCAACCTCGGCTTCTGAACATCTACAACAAGGCATATACCATTGTGCATGTGCCCCTACAATCTGTGCTATCAGCTATGCGTCGTGGGGCCATACGAAAAGCTCGTATTCGATATTAGATACCTACTCCCTGCATGACATGAGAAAGGGCACCACGTGACGTTTCAGTGGCTACCAAGTCACTGCGGCGTCATAGGAAACGAAGGCGCCGATAATGCCGCTCGGGCCGCTCTTGAAGACACACAGGAAGAGGCCATGCCACTTTCACAGTCCGACGCAGCCAGCAGACTTCAAATGTTTGCATAGAAGATCACGCTCTTCCTAATGTGCACACCAAGCAGCCAGACCAACCGCAGCAATCGGCAATACCACCTGCCCTCTTTGATGCATCTCTGTATACCAACTGGACTCCACCGAAGAGAGGCCACTCTGCTTTGTCACCTATGGCTAGGGGTGGCATTCACGAAATCTTACTCATTTCGCATTCGAATGACCGACAAAGCTTTCTGCAATGGCTGTCTTTGCGAGGAGACACTAGAACACATTCTGTCCATGTGACTGTCCTGAATATATTGTTTAGAGACAGTCCCTGGCGTCCGTTCTAGCGCACCTTGACAATATACCATTGTCAGCTGCAATGATGTTCACATGTTACCGACAGAAGACATCGCAGCTGAAGATGACGAAGGGACTACTTCGGTTTTTGAAAGAGACGGGCTTGGACAAGTCACTGCGACAGTGATGTGACGTACCATGCGATAGTGACGGACTGTAAATAACGATGTGTGTGCTGTGCTATGCGCTATCTCTCTCTCCTCCCCACCTTTCATCCCCCCATCCCACTTCCACGTGTAGGATAGCAAACCGGTTGAGCTAAACTGGTTAACCTTCCTGCCTTTCGTTCTCCACTGTTTCCTTTCTTCCGAATATACAAATTGAGGCACTGGCTACGTGAAACTAGACGTGTGCCATTTGGATTGCGCACAAATAGACAACTTGGGACGCTGGGTAAGTGCGGCTGTCATGTCCCATTGGGTATGTGTAACGGGACATGTGACGCTGAGACGCCAACATTTTTGGCCACTCCTTCAGAATGGCTAGGTTCGACCGGGTAGGAGCCCAAATAGACGAGCAGAAGGAGATGCGTGATGCGAAGAAGTCAGCAATAGAAAATGAAATAAATCAGTTAAATATAATTTAAAAAGGCATCAATAGCAGCCGGCTGCCGAGAAATAAGCGAACAGAATGGGATGATTGTGTGCATTTAGCCAGCACTGTCGATCTACAAACAAGTGAAGAAGTTGTTCGTAAGAAAAGACTGGGGCAGTCGGCTACACCTGAGTGAGGAATTTGGAAATGCGGTTTGTGGATAAGTTGCTTTATAGCTTATTGTATGACCATCGAAGGTCATCGTGTGATGGGTGCGGCCGCATAATTTCTCGCTTACTATGTGCATTTGCACCTCTATTATTGCAATAGCAGATGCATATACAGCCTAGGCTAATTTTCGCTGTCGTCATCACCGTGGCTATCAGCGTGATGTTCCTTATATATAAAGATATCAAAAGTGGCTCTATATATGTAGTGTCTTTTGTGCTTCAATGCATAAAACAGTGGTTTCTTAACAAACTAACTGGAGCGCCAATGCATTTCGTCTGAGACTTTGCAAATGATTATCTCGGAACTGTTGCTGTCCCGACAATTCGTTCGAAGCGGATACGCCATGCGCACTCAGTGGCTATGATTGCTAGATTTAAATATGTGGCGTACCGTAAATAATTAGAATGTTAATTAGCGTAATTACGTTATTTACTCAATTGAACATTTCGATTTTACGCACTAAGGGTCGCCCAATCGAGTAACTTAGGCCATGAATTAGAATTGTGCTACCTGCAGGAGGCAATCATTAAAAAAACTAGGTGCACCTGCCCATGATCTAGTTTGCTTACACACACACACACACATATATATATATGTATATATATATATATATATATATATATATATATATATATGTATATGTATATATATATATATATATATATATATATATATATATATATATATATATATATATATATATATATTTATATATATATATATATATATATATATATATATATATATATATATATATATATATATATATATATATATACGTATATATATATATTTATAGAGAGAGAGAGAGAGAGAGAGGCAGAGAGAGAGATAGACACTTGGATATTAACTGCTCGGCTATCGGCAACCTTTGCCGATGGAAAGCAATGAAGAGTAAATACCCTGGACAGCTTCCACATTCCCATACGAAAAAAAAATTGATAATTGATAAATTGCTGCACATCGAGCAGGAATTTGAATATATATATATATATCTATACATACATACATACATACATACATACATACATATATACATACATACATACATACATACCTGCATACATACATACATACATACATACATACACATATAGTCGGCAAAGAGGAATTTTTCAGGCTACTTTCAAACATAATGAACTTGAGCGGTGCTACAAGGTAAACAGAACATGTATTTAATTCCAACAGTTTCGAGCAGTGGACCAATCTTCATCAGGGTTTACAAGAAAATGGCAGTTCGGCGCTGATCTACCATTTCACCGCCGAACTGCCATGAAGATCGGTCCACCGGTCGAAACGGTTGGAATTATATGTACTGTTTACGTTGCAGCACAGCTCAAGTTCATTATATATATATATATATATATATATATATATATATATATATATATATATATATATATATATTATTTATTACATGTATATATATTACAATATATATATAATATATATATATTGTTACAAGGACGGGGAAAAGGGGTTTATTTAGGCGTGCGAGAGCAGGAACGGCAGGCTACGAACAACAGGAATGGCCGCTGCACAGTCTTCGTTCTCTTCTTCCCCCCTCTTCTTGATCCCCGCGTCCCTTTGACGCGCTTGGACGTAACATACCTCCCCTCGCAGACAAAGCCCCCTGGGCGAGTCAACTAGCTTGTCGTGGCGTGCATGATTTCAACCGTGCGACATGCGCGACTTGTGTCCTAGCAGAACGTCTACCAGTGTTCGTGAGGCGCGCGAGAGTATAGTCCACTTCGCTGACTTTGTCGATGACGACATATGGTCCATCGTAGTTTGCCAGCAGCTTTTGACACAAACCGCGCTTCCTTGCGGGAGTCCAAAGCCAAACGAGATCACCAGGGTTATATGTAACTGGCCGATGTCGTGCGTCGTAGCGGGCTTTGGAGTTTTCTTGTGATGCCAAAGTCCGAAGACGCGCAAGTCTCCGAGCCTCTTCAGCGAGCCACAGCGTATCGGCGACCGTAGGATTGTCGTGGTGGTAAAAAGGGAGGACAGTGTCGAGCGTATACCGGGGCGGCCGAGCATATAGAAGGAAGAAGGGGCTGTAGCCGGTTGTCTCGTGCTTGGCGGTGTTGTATGCGTAAGTAATAAACGGTAGAACTTCATCCCAATTCTTGTGATCGGACGCAACATACATAGAAAGCATATTTGTGATCGTTCGATTAGTGCGCTCAGTGAGGCCGTTCGTTTGCGGATGATATGGCGTCGAGTGCCTGAGGTGCGAGTTACACAATCGCACAAGCTCTTCCACTATATCCGCCGTGAATTGACGTCCTCGGTCGCTTATGATAACACCAGGTGGTCCATGTCGTAGAACAATAGCGTGAAGTAAGAAAAGCGACACTTCGGTGGCAGTTGCTGATGGTATAGCCGCCGTCTCGCAATAGCGTGTGAAATAGTCGGCGCAGACAATTATCCAGCGGTTCCCCTTAGATGACTTTGGAAAAGGGCCTAACAGATCAATTCCAACTTGCCGAAAGGGTGAGCTGGAAGGCGGCACAGGTTGAAGGAGACCAGATGGGGCAGTGGTTGGGCGTTTCCGACGTTGGCACTGTATGCAGCTGGCGACATAAAACTCAACCGAATGTCGCATCCGGGGCCAGTAAAAGCGTTCTTGAATGCGATAAAGTGTGCGCACTGTGCCTAAGTGCCCGGAGGTAGGGTCATCGTGCATAGCCTGAAGGATTGCTGGCCGGAGACGCTCCGGCACCACTAGAAGGAAGCGTGCACCCGTGCTTGAGTAGTTCCTTTTGTACAGGAGCCCGTCACGTACACAGTAGCTGCTTGTTGCACTTGAGTGGGCAGAAGTAAAGAGTGGCTCCAATTTAGTGTCTGTCCGTTGTTCTGTTTTGAACGCATCGATATCTGGAAAAGCGGGTGTCACAGAAGCGACGAGATGATCAAAATCGTCTGCGTCGCAGTCCGTCGTGGCAAGCGGCATACGGGAAAGGCAGTCTGCGTCAGCGTGTTTTCGGCCACTCTTGTAGGAAACAGTGAAGTTATATTCCTGCAACCTCAAAGCCCAGCGCGCAAGGCGACCACAAGGGTCGCGAAGGTTCACGAGCCAGCACAGGGAATGGTGGTCTGTGACGACTTGGAATGGGCGTCCGTACAAGTACGAGCGAAATCGCTGAACCGCAAAGATTACAGCGAGGCATTCTTGCTCTGTCACCGTGTAATTCCGTTCAGGTTTGCTTAATGATCGGCTTGCATAAGCAATCACGTGCTGACGGTCATCATAGCGTTGGACCAATACGGCACCTAGACCAACGCCACTAGCATCTGTGTGGATTTCTGTCGGCGCAGTAGGATTGAAGTGGCGAAGGATAGATCGAGAGGTTAACAGAAACTTCAGCTGACGAAATGCAGAATCGCACTCGGGTGTCCACTCAAACCGTGCGTCTTTATGTAGCAGATTTGTCAGAGGATAAGCGACGTCAGCAAAACCAGGAATAAATCGGCGAAAGTAAGAGCAAAGACCCAGAAAACTACGAAGTTGCTTCACTGACTGCGGTGCATTGAATGCTTCGACAGCTGCCGTCTTGAGAGGATCAGGCCGGATACCGTCTTTGTCAACAAGATGACCCAGCACAAGGGTTTGACGGTCACCAAATTTACATTTCTTGGAGTTCAGAACCAGGCCGGCGTTTTTGATGCAGTCGAGGACAATATCCAGGTGCGTATTGTGCTCATTGAATGTGCGCCCGAATATAACAACGTCGTCAAGATAGCACATACAGATGTTCCATTTTAACCCACGCAGAATGGTGTCCATGAACCTTTCAAAGGTTGCTGGAGCGTTGCACAACCCAAATGGCATCACATTGAATTCGAATAATCCATCCGGGGTTATGAAGGCTGTTTTCTCTCTGTCTGTCGGGTGTATCGGGATTTGCCAATATCCTGAGCGCAGGTCCACTGAAGAAAAATAAGAGGCCGAATGAAGGCAATCAATTGCATCATCAATCCGGGGCAGCGGGTAGACATCCTTCTTAGTCACGGCGTTTAATCTTCGATAACCGACGCAAAATCTCCAGTTGCCGTCTTTCTTTCTGACGAGTATGACCGGAGCTGCCCAAGGACTCGAGGACTCTTGTATTATCCCATTTTTCATCATGCCACTCACTTGTTCCCCGATTATCTTGCGCTCGTTAGGCGACACGCGATAAGGCTTTTGCCTGATCGGGCGCGCAGATCCCGTATCGATAGTATGGCGCGTTCGTGACTCGGGAATCGAGAACGCTTTGTCCGGCTGCGCAAAGTCAAACACTGAGAGATGCTTAGAAAGCGTATACACCAAGGTATGGCGCTCCCTTGTGCTGAGCGACTTGTTTATCATAGACAGAAGCTTTTTGTCTGAGACTTGGCGAAGGTCAGCAGGTTCACACGGCGAGTCTGTTAGTACGGCTACGGACGAAGACGTGTATTCTGTAAAGTAGGCGAGTTTCAAGCCGTCTGGAAGCAGGACGGGTTCTGCCGAGCAGTTGGCCGTCCACAAGCCAGCACGCCCGTTGCCGATGGATACCACACAATGAGGGACAAAAACGTTCTTCTTCACAAGATTTAGATGCATTGGCTCTACGGAGGCATCGAAACTGTATGGAACTTCACCGCGACATACAACCGGCACGCACACCGAGGTGGACGCAGGCACAACAGTATCTGCAGACACACAAAGTTCACCTTGACTACAAGTCTCCTCTAAGAGCCCGGACGAAACATGGCCATCGACGCAAACTTCCCCCGTGCGACAATCAACGGTCGCACCACACTGCCGCAAAAAGTCAATGCCCAAAATCACTTCGTGCGTCGATCGGGGAATAACTACAAACTCCGTCGCGAAAACTCCACCAGCCAGGGACACTTCAGCAGTGCACACACAAACAGGACGCAACGACTCGCCGCTCACTCCACAAAACGTTGCAGCTTGGTCCCACGGAAATACAACTTTGCGCCCCAACCGACCTTTAAAACTGAGACTCATTACGGATACAGTTGCCCCGGTATCCACTAAAGCCATTGTAGGAACACCATCAACAAGTACATGCACTTTGTTCTTAATCATAGCAACTGCAGGGGGCATTTCTGTCGATAGCACGTGTCGAGCGACCTCACCCCCATCGGCCGCGCTAGCTAGTTTTCCGGTGGTGAAGGCGAGGCTGAGCGGCGCACTGGCGATGGAGATTGACGTAAACGCGGTGCACGAGAAGCTGGCGGTGGCGTCAAACTCCTGTCAGATGCCGGCGAGCGGCTCCGGAAGCTTCTCTGCCAGTAATCGTTGCCAGGAGGGACGCCAGCTGACCAAGAGGTGGTGCATGGCTGTTGAGTTGTCCTCGTAGGAGGTGTGGTCCTTGTTGAACGCCCCGATCGACGATTCCACGTTGTTGGGCGACGATTGCAAAATCTCGCTATGTGGCCCGTGACACCGCATTGGAAACACACCGGAAGATGCCGCAAATTTCGATGTTCTTGCACGTAGTCACGCATGTTGCTGTCGACTGCATAGCCAGCAGGTGGGTCCCATTCATCATGGCTAGGCATCGGCCGCCCGGAGGCGTGCGTGCGGCGAGGGCGTTGGTCGTAGTCATGATCTTGATAGCTCAGGGTCCCTCTCGTTTGTGGAGTAGACCTATACTCGACGGTCGCTGAGTGAACCGTGGGTTGCCATGCGGTCGAAACGGCCGTGTTTCGCATCTCGTGTGGTAAGTACGCACCAGTGATGCCGGGTGTGCAACGGTACATCTCTTCCCGATGGAGCAACTCTTCGCGAACAATCTGCCGTATTGTTGATGGAAGGTCAACGCACGAACTCGGGTCTACACTTGCCACCGTTGTGACATTCGCCAGGCGACCAAACTTCGGTATTATCCGTCGCATCTTCAGCGTCTCAAAGGTCCTGCAATGGCGAATGACGTCAGACACGGAATCCAAGCTTTCTTTGCCGATCAAAAAATTGTAGACGTCTTCGGCTATCCCTTTCAACAAATGCCCAACTTTGTCCTCTTCAGACATTTGAGAGTTCACTATTTTGCACAGTTTCAGCACTTCTTCGATATAAGTCGTACAGGTCTCGCCGGGAATCTGAGCTCTTTGCGAAAGCGTCTGTTCGGCGCGTTTCTTTTTCGCGCTAGAGTCGCCAAAACACGCTCTGAGCTCCTCTACGAAAAGCTCCCATGAAGTGAGCGTGTCTTCGTGATTCTCATACCAGACAAGTGCTGTGTCGGTAAGGGAAAACACAACATTGGACAACTGCGCGGTCGAGTTCCAACCATTAGATCGGCTCACCTTTCGGTAGTTTGTGAGCCACTCGTCGACATCTTCTCCGGCTTTTCCTCCGAAAGTGAGTGGCACCCGGTAGCATTGCCACGGAACGCCAGGTGCTGGCCTTGAAGCCGCGTCAGAACTTTTGGGAAGCTGGCAGGCGTATTCAGTCATGTCAGGTGATGGTGGCGGAAGTCCGGCAAGTCGACGGCTTCGGCGAAGTTGTAGCAGCGTAGGCTCCGTGGTTACGAGGTGTACCCCGCACCTCCACCAATTTGTTACAAGCACGGGGAAAAGGGGTTTATTTAGGCGTGCGAGAGCAGGAGCGGCAGGCTACGAACAACAGGAATGGCCGCTGCACAGTCTTCGTTCTCTTCTTCCCCCCTCTTCTTGATCCCCGCGTCCCTTTGACGCGCTTGGACGTAACAATATATATATATATATATATATATATATATATATATATATATATATATATATATATATATATATATATATATATATATATATATATATATATATAAAAACGAGCAGGAAGGGGCTAACCGAGAGACCCGATTTTTATTAATCATACGAAGCCAACAACCATTGACACTAAGGACAACATAGGGGAACTTACTTGTGCTTACTAAGTGAACTGAAGAAATGCTAAATTAATGCAAATTTAAATGGATGAAAAACAACATCCCGCCGGTGGGGAAAGGTTCTACGTCTTCGCATTACGAGTGCGATGCTCTGTCAATTGGGCTACCGCAGCGCCGTTCTCCTATGAACTTTCGTGGTTAGTTACGTTTTTACTACTTTAACTAACCCTGGGAGTGGTAGCCAGTGTCACCACTTAGAAACCTTCGCGGCGGATGTGGAATATCTTTTCTGCTGCAGGCCGGCGATGGCGGCAGCATTTCGATGGGGGTGAAATTGGAAAATACCCGTGTACTTAGATTTAGGTTCACGGTAAAGAACCCCAGGTGGTCAAAATTTCTGGAGTCCTGCACTACGGTGTGCCTCATAATCAAAAAGTGGTTTTGGCGCGTAAAACCGCACATTTTTTTTTCTGCTGCAGGTGTCACGCGCACGTGATCTTTTTTGGGTGAAGGCAACTGGTCAATAAACCCACATGTACTCCCTGAAGGCATCAACGTTGCCAGATTCTAGAAACTCATTATGTAATGAACAAGAAGAAGGGGGTTAACCGAAACCCCATTTTTATTAATCATATCATAAGAAGCCAACAAACAATGACACCAAGGACCATATAGGGGAAATTGGTTGTATTGACAAATTGAATTAAAGAAATGATAAATTAAGGGAAATGAAAGTAGAAAGTGGCCCCTAGGTTAACCCCTTTCTTCTTGTTCCCTACATAACAATGGTTTCGAATACGGCAACAATGGTGCCTTCAGGATGCCTTCAGGAACAAAATTCTATATAAAGTATCATGCAGTGTTTAAAAATCTTCATAAAACAGGCAGATAATTGTGAAAACACTATTATAGCGACGAAAAAAAAGCAAAAGTACGGAGAACGTGAAACCAACCTTATTTCAATTATCCCAAACTTTATAACACTGACAACGAGCCAGCTCGGACAAGTGGTTGCTAAGATTGTTCCAAGGTCTGCTCCGTACGGAAAAACAGGATACCTATAACTGGATCTATAGGAGCGAAAAGTCGTTGTTACGTAGGTCGTGCCTCTGATTTGTAGAAATAGCGGAAGTGAAGCCTATTCACTAATGTCAACTTTATAGCCCCCTTTAAATAATTGATGTGAAAACTTTAGTCTTGATGGGTGGTTTCTTTTGGATAAGTAAGTTGGATTACCAAATATTTCAAGTTCAGTAATTGGGCTGGGTCTGACATCCGTATCAATGAACTGTACGGCCCCTTTCTGGCCTTTCTGAAGTTTCCGAAAATTAGCTTTTGCACACGGGTCCAATATAACAGTATAGTCTAAAATTACGAGGCAAATGGACTTGTATACCAATCTTCGCAAAGGGGACGGTATCTAGAGTCCGTGCACTTATCAAGAAAAATAAATTACGGTAGGCGTTAGCCGTAACATGTTCAATATATGTATTAGAACTGAGACTACTGGAAATCGACCACCCGAGATATTTGTTGTAGGACATTTCAGACCAAAACACATTGTTGAAATCGTATTAAATCTCCAAGGGTGCTATTTTCAAGAGTGATCCACATAAAAACAATTTTGTCTAAGTTTATGCACATCTGCCAACACTTGCACCACAAAACAGCACGCTGAAAATTCTCATTTGACAATACGTGATCAGATCGACTGTTAACCTCCGTGTACAGAACACAGTCGTCTGCATATCCTTTTATTTTACCACAGATCCTTTGTATATGAAAGAAAAAAGAAGTGGCCAGAAAACCGAGCCTTGTGGGACACGTGATCTCACCGGTAGTTGTTTCGATTGATGGCTTTTAATTGAACAAACAGGCGGCGGATATTTAAAAATAGGGAGACCCGCTTAAAGAGCTGTAAATATAATCTAAGCAAAGTATACAATTTAGATAGTACTTATGGCCACATGTGTTGATAGAAGAGCTGTTGGCTGCTTGAAGGGGCACGGTTTTATTTTTCGAAGGCTGCTGGTCTAGTCACGCGGCAGGAACGACGCTGACCTCTGCACCTGTGTCTTCGAGAAATCGTTGTCGAGCTTGTGGGGATGCGCGACCCTCGCGCCTCCCCTGATATCTTGTTTTCCCGCATAGCAAACGCAGTGCGAGAGATGGCGCTAGTGTTGCGGTGCTGCGGGGTTACTTGGGTGCGGGAGAGACAGCCCCCTCTTTGGGGTTTCGGGAAGCAAGCGGTACGGACATGCCGTGCCGCGCTTGCGCCGACCCATGCTTCTGCGAGACCGTCTCGCGTGGCCGCCTTGGAATGCGCCACCGTTCGTGTGACAGTACGCGCGAACGACCAGGCGTTGGGATCCAGCATGGGGCGAACGGGACTTCTAGATTTGTCGCGCGCCCATCGGCATGCTTTGTGGATAGCAACTCGGCTATCTATAGGCATTGATCTATGAAAGGTACAATAAATTCCCTTGTGACTGTTTGCACTACTGTGTTGTCGTTCCTTTGTCCCAAGAGCCCGGTGTGAGAACCCCACAAGCTATCATGTCAGTCATGTAGAACAGGCGGCTTGTCGTACGGCAAAAGTCACCGGCCACCATCAGTGACTGTGCGGCATGCTTCCCTGCCAGCTGCAAGGGCAAAGGGCACTGACGTATATAATGTACTATGTGCCTCGACGAGGGCCAGAATGGGAGCTGGACCGAGATGGCTACCTGCGACGGCAATCGCGGTTGCGCAGATGACGGTGGGGCTATGAGCATAGTGCAGTAATGGTCAGCAAGACCTATCAGCAAGACCTATCAGCCTATAGACCTACAGACCTATAGACCTATCAGCAAGACCTAAGTCAGCAAGACCTATCTAAAGCCTTCGATTCTATTGATCATAAACTTCTGGTTCATAAACTAACTTATTATGGCATCCGTGGCATTGCTATCAGCTTACTTGAATCTTACTTGAATCACAGAAAGCAATTTGTGCATGTAAATGGATTATCATCCAGTGTCCTTCCTTTTCATGTGGGTGTCCCACAAGGAAGCATCTTAGGCCCTCTCTTGTTCAATATTTTCGTAACTAACTTGATTAACATTGATTCTGGCACAACGTACATTATGTATGCCGATGACACCACACTTCTTTTTTCATCCAATTGTCTGGATAACCTGGTCTTACGTGCTAACAGCGTGCTCTCCAAAGTACACCAGTGCTCCCTTGAAAATGGTCTCACAATCAACTCCGCAAAAACCAAAGCCTTGCTCTTTCATCCAAGAAATATGAATGTCGCGCTACCTGGAGATATTGTCCTTAACTCCAGTACTATTGAAGTTGTCCAATCAATCAAATGTCTGGGTGTTCACTTTCATCATGATATGACAAGGCGCTCTCATGTAGATTTCCTCACCGGCAAACTGTCACAGGTTTTGGGTGTTGTCTATTCCTTTAGATACCTGCCGCAATCCGTGAAATTGCTGATTTATAACTCACTTTTTTTCAGTCATCTAAATTACGGCTGCCTCGTATGGGGGATAACTTCAGCCACAAATATTCAAAAGCTGTTTGTAATCCAGAAGAAATTTCTTCGTGTCATTTGTAATAAGCCTCGTGATTTTCATTCCGCTCCTCTTTTCAGCGCGCTTAAAACCCTTAAATTGCCTGCCCTAATAAACCTGCGCTTGTTGTCAATCTACGGAAGATATGAGAAAAATATTGCTGCCCTTAGCTCTCTCGCTAATCTCACAAAACGAGAAACCCCCTACACAACTCGAGCTCCTGAGACTTGGTGTGTTCCTCAACTTCGGAATAATTATGGCCAACAAGTGTTATGCCACTGGCTGCTCAGTTTACTCAATGATCTTACCAGACGCAATATCGATGTGTTGACTTGTTCCGCAAAAAATCTGCGTGATATGTTCCTGCAAACTTGAGTGTGTACCGTTGAACTTAGTGATTTTTTGCCCTAAGTGCTTTTGCTCTACTCTCTTTTCTTTCATTTTCTTCTTCTCTTTTTTTCCCTTACCGTTTCCCACCTGCCCTGCTGCTTCCATTGTAAACGGAACCTGGGGCCAGTCAAGCTGCTTCTCCGCAGCTTTTTCCCCCTTGTTTTTCCGCCACAACCATGTACCTCGTTGCTTGTGGAAACAAATAAATAAAAAAACAATGGTTTGTTCGAGGCGAAACTGCCAATCTGCGAGGTGCTACGGGGGAATGTCGTTATTACCATAGTACCTTTTTCTGAATATTTAGCGATGCTGTCGGCCAGCTCTGCAAGGTATTCGAGGGACATGTCTTCTGGTGCGGCAACCAAGGCGACCACACCTCAAGATTCTGCGGCAGGCGCTGAAGGAATAGTTCACGCAGCAGTGGGTAGTTTGCGTGCAGCCACAGTCCCTGAGGAACCGCCGCATAAGATGTAGAAGTTTCCATAGTCTACGATCGACGAGCTCCTCTTCGTTGCGAAGCTGCTGGAGGCGCCTAATCGAAGACACAGATATGCGTTGCAGCACTGTCGTTTTGAAGTGATCGTAGGTGGTGGTGTCTCGAGGTGTGTCCACAACGTCGTGGAGCTCCTCCACCACCTCCGCAGGAAGTGCCGACACAGCGTGGGGGAACCTCGCACATTGCGAGGTAATTTACCGAATGTCGAAAATGGCCTCAACCTGAGCGAACCAGGCTGCAGGAGTTTGTCGCGAAAAAGGGCGAAGGGTGAATTTGCACTACGGAGAGGGTGTCGGCGCTGGTCGTCAGTCTCTGGTTCGTGTCCTATTCCGTGACGTCGTGCTCGCCGTACAATCACGTCCGGCTCAGCACGTTAAAGAGACCGAGGTTAGGTCCACCACAACAAATCCAGCGAGCAAAAGGCCCGAGAACCGTTTAGACTGATGGAACAATTATGATGATGATGATGTTGAAGCCTCAATTAATGACAAAGAGCCACTGTGGAGGATGGGCCACAAACCGGAAAGTAATACGATTGAAAATCGAATAGGTTACTTAATAAACAAATAGGTAATAAAAAGGGAAATAAATTAATAATCGAAGATGACAAATAAACCGAAAATAAATAAAATCTCGTATAATAGCTAGAGCAGTCAGCCCAGTCCAGATAGGAACAAGCCGAAGAAACTTTCTCTTTTATTTTACTTCTGACCTTGCCGCTCGCAGCACGAGGAACGAGGCACACGCCCCAGAGCGCGCCGTGTATAAAAGGCGGCCGAGGAGGAGGATTGCTTATTTATTGAATTTCTGATAGAATGAGCCATTCCATTGGGTTGCTTCCTTACGGCAGTATGAGCCAATGCTGGTGATGACGGAAGCTTGTTGTGAGCTTGTTCTTTATTGAAGCGTACGCTGTTCCGTATGTTTTATGCGTGATTCCAATGAATGTATGTATTGCTCGCTTAAGTTTGCTGAGCGCTTGTAGCCTATGCATTATGACGCGGATGAGCCATTGCCTTTGTGCTTGTTTAGGGGGTATGAGCCATTGCTGTTGATCATAGTTTTTGTTCACGCAGGGACACGTAAAATAGCGACCACAGAGAGGCTAGCTGCTTCGCTGTAAAATGTCTCGTAGCAGACAGATTATGCAAGGCTCACTTGCAAAATAGAAACATTTATCGTTTTACTACACTTTGTGATACTGAACAATAAAAGCGTCTTTGTCTGTGTATTAGTAAAATCTGTCGTGTGGATTGCTACTTACCTAAAATACTAATCAAACATCACTGAGCTGAACGTGGTTTATGATTTTGCAATACGCATTCATGGGATTTCTCTGCATCATAGGTACCATTCCTTGCCTATGACACCTTTTTACTTTTAATGTTGTAGTATTGTGTATTTTCGAGACTTCAAATATAGGAATGACATTATTAGGTTACACAGAATACAGAAGGTGGTAATATGTAATTTATGTAAACCCGCATTCTCGTCAGTTAGACTCAGAAATCATACACGTTCGCTAAAATTTTTTTGTCATCTGGTAACTGCTCATTATAGTACTGATGGTTTGAAATCCTTCACTTATAGAATAGGTCCCCACCACAACGAAAACAGAATAATACATCTATGACCGCAAAAAACGACATTGATTTTCTGTTGTCGCGGAATATGACGGTGATGAAATTGAAGAAAGTTTCAGCTCGGAGGATCCTATTAAAATGGTTGGAAATATAAAAGTGTTTTTATCTGCTACTACTAACCAAATTTTAGGAAAGTTTGTAGCATTTCAAAAAAAAAAAACGGAGTTAAAGTGTAGTGGTCGTAGGAGGCAGATATTTATTTTGGTGCACCGTTCTTACTATATGGTTAAAGATAGCAAAATTCTTAGAGATGAAACCATGAAATTTACAGATTTGTTACTCAGCAATGAAAATTATTATAACGATTTGGTGGACCACACGTAATAGTGCCTCTAAAGCGGACAAAAACTGATGTACCAATCTCAAACGGGATTCAAAAGCGAATAATTTCTGTGTAGAACTTTTGTAAAATCCTTGTAAACACTGTAACAATGAAACGGAAGCTGTAAATTCAAATATCAAATTTCTCCGTTTAAGTTGCGCTAACAGGTGAAGTTTAAATAACTGCGATATCTCCTTCTGGCACAGAGTTAGGATTTGCTAAATCAGTGCTTAACATTTTTTAAACTTACCAAATTTCGAAAATTTTCGTGACAACGTCGAAGCTCTTGAACAAAAATTCGACTTCCTACAGTGCCTAGGACTCAACTTTCTCTCTCAACTGCAACCAACTTCATTATTATCAGTTCGGTGGTTTTCTCATACAAGTACTTTCGCGTTTTACATCTATTTGATTGGGCCGCCTTGGAGTTAGTCCTGAGCTAAAGATTGCTTATACCTTTACTGACGGCATTTTCAGCGCGTCTTCTTGTGGCCCATTTAGGGTGGTGATATGTGCATTTTTCTCTATGAATCAACTTTGGGCTCGAGTATGCTCTTCCTTAAATGCAGTCCTCTGTGTTAAATCGTGTGTAAATTTAATTTGAATAACTTTTGTAGAAATTGATCTGTGAGGCTGGACGTCGGACAAGAACCATTGATTTATCTCTGACGATTGTACTGCCTAACTTAAAATATCGTGTTATAGCATCACTGAAAGGGAATATGTTGTTATATGACTTAGTACATGAGAGGACGAGACCTCTTAATTGGGCAAAATTGGCACTGTCATAAACTGAGCCTAAGGTTCGCACTTAACACATTTTCTCCATATTGTAAAATATATGAGAACTTGTTGCTGGGCGAGTTGGTTGGGATCTAATGAATACATTGTTGCGCCAAAAAGGAAAATAAAGATTTGGGAGGGAGAGTATGAAACGACTGATTCAGCGCTCGATTTGTCGTTTCATACCCTCGCTCCCAAGTCTTTATTCTACTTTTTGGCGCAACAATGTAATAATTGTGAAATATATATCCCGGTACAGATATCCTACCGCATTGAAGCTCTTGCCCATGACCTATAAGTCTTAAGCTCCAAATGAAACATCTTGGACATCCTAGAATACAGCGACAAAGTCACTGTTACGCTGGCTTTCAGAAAACGGACGCCAGACCAAGGATTTTCACTGTCGCCTGTTTGTGCTGCAGTACTACTACGCGAGGCTTCAAAAGATAAGCGTGGTGCGATAAGTGTGGGAGCTTGGTTCACAAAGCCTCCCGACTGACCTCAGGCACAAGCTTTATTGTTATTACGTAGTACGTGATGTAGGTATATGGCCTGATGCTCCTTATTGCACATGCCTGTAGCGCCTGCTTTCAAATGTTTGCCATAGCCTTTTCGGAAAAATTTTTGCTTCTCCAAGACACGTCCTTGCTGCGGTAGCACGCTGCATGCGAAATTTGCATTATTATGCCATCTATGTGATCTAGCTTTACGCATCCCCGTATTCTAGAATGTTCCTCCACTGAGAGCTCCGCCTCATCTCAACGATGAGAACGATGTTTATTGGCATATGCATTGAAACGAGGCGGCGACCTAGCCTAATTTATTCATTGAGGTTTCACTTCATTTATCGCCATCAACTCTTTTGCCTATTTGATCTCGTTTTGAACTTTCCTATTTAAAACTTGTATTCACATATTGTATCGTTACCTACGCTTCCCATGATTCCGGTTCTATCAAACTCTTCCCGGTTTTTTTTTTGACGAATACTCTAAACGTCTTAGTTATCTCGACTGCTGACCAATTATTCTGCTCAAGAAAGTGGACGGCGCCGCTACCCATTGATAGAGGTGGTCGCTGTTCTAAATTGCCAATAAGCGGTAATTTTTGGAAGTGTAATGTATTCATTGATCAAGGGACGGCGCTATGGTCAACTCTGTGATGTTGTTTCGAGCTTCGAATCAAGGACCATGTCATAATGGGGCACGGGAGGGGGGGGTTAAGTCTGCCTTTTTACGCTGATCTGCCAAAATTGTACGTGAAGATAGGTTTTGCACACTCAGTCACTTTCTTTGTTTCTTGAACTGACCTTCATTGACCGCGTCCCTCAGGTAGGACAGGTACTCGGGAACTTTCGCTGATTTGAGGCAGTCGCGACCGCAGCCGCAAAGCGCGCCGTGATAGAAATCCAGCGCCGTTCCGTCGGAGGCAAATCTGAGGTCAGCTTCGATGGCATTTGCACCCTGCGTTACAAAGTTGTCGACGTCTGCCAGGCTGTTCGCCATGTGTCCGAATAAGTAGAATGGCCGATGGCTTGTCGAGGTTGATCCCTGTTAGGCACGAAAGCAGCGGCAAAATTTTCGTTATTTATACATTTGGGCCTCATATCCACAAACGGGGCGACGACTAGGATTGTTTGCTCGATGCTGTCTAATATTGTGAAACTGCTGTGTCCACATCGACATCTCCTCCGCATAGCTTACCGATAGAATGGTCACTTTCTCAACGAAATAGATGCATGGAAAATTCTGTAAGCAGATTTCCTTAAACATTTTGGTTGCCCCAACTTAGACGGCCGTTTTCCCACCAGCAGCATTGTAAAGCTGAAACGCGCATTTTGAAAGCTTTGAAGGCGCGGGGAAACATAGTGACAGAAATGATGTCCAGAACCTATTACGCTCCTAGCCCAAAGTCCGCTATCTGGGTTAGGTCCGAGAACATATCAGTTCTCCAGCAGTGCACCAATTCACAAAGACAAAAGGAGGCGGTCAGAACAAGCGCTGGTCTAACAATTGAGAATTTTATTTGGAAACAACGCGCTATATAAACGTTGAAAAGGAAAACATCAGGATCACGTGTGTGTGCTCGACATGGTGAATCAGTAAAAGTGATCTCGTCGTTGGATAAGAAACGGAAGGTTGACCAACACACATGTTCTATAACTCTTGATGATGTACGCCTTTTTGCTTTCACGTTCGCGCTTGCCGCAGTGCTTCACAAAGGCCAGTATATCCGCAAAAGAAGTGTACTTGAAAGTTTTGGATGCCGTTTGTTAGCCTGCTTGGTAAGGACTATGAACAATTATTCTACCACATAGCTAAAATTCAAAGATGCAGGTGTAATCAGAATGAGCCATAGTACACTAATGCTGGAAGACAAACTACAACAGCTATCAAATTTATGTTGTATTCATAACGGGTCCACAAAAAGTACACCCAGAAAGGATTGCATGCCTTATTTACCTGTTTGTGAACTGTTGATTCATAAAATATTATCGTAAACTAGGATGTTACTGCATATACAAATTATAAACCACTTTAAAAAAAACAGCTGCGGAAACTGATAACGTTATTGCTTTTTCTTTGTTTATTTATATGATACACAGGGTTAACTGACATTTATCTGTGAAAATTTATTCCGTTTGTGAAGGTTTCGTAGAATTCGTTGGTCTACTGTATGTCCTTAGCTAATTATGGGTGATGAGCAATAATAATAATAATAATAATAATAATAATAATAATAATAATAATAATAATAATAATAATAATAATAATAATAATAATAATAATAATAATAATAATAATGTTTATTGCCACACAATATACAAAACAATACAAGCAGGCCGGTCTAAGCCTTAGTTGGCTTGTAGGACCGTGCCAATGAATATGATAGACAAGGCAAAAGATGTACAAACATTGATGAGAGATGAAGAAAGGAAAAAAATGAAAGGCAAAAAATTAAAACGAACAAGATAACATTTGTTTATCTACATTTAACAAAAATTGAAGAGGTAAATATTGCGATGCAAAAAAAAAAGCAATGTACAAGAGGGTAATTTTACTCTAGCTGCTTTAAGATGTGTTTGAGCGTTCTTTTTGATGTCGCGTTAAATATCTCCTCTGGTAGTTTGTTAAATATGTCATGCACATAAACACAGCGTCTGGCCGCGCCATACCTTGTGGCTGAACGTGGAACAACATAACGGACATGTTTTCTAAGCTCCCTTGCGGCGGCACGTTTTTGTTTGAAATCGGAATTCCAGAAATGTTTAACGACAACTGTTTCTATAAGTAATGAATGGAATTTTGGTAGCCCAAGTTCACGGAAGATGTTTGCGGATGTTACTATTGGGGAATTGTACGCAACGTTTTTAAGAATGTTTTTTATAATCTGGTCAACCCTGCATCTCCAACGATCCGAGTAGAAGCCAAAGACTGTAATGCCATACCTTAACACACTGTAACCTAGTGCCTGTGCTATAATATTTTTTACAGACAAGGGTGCAATACTTTTGATATTAAATAACAGCCAGGCTACTGACATCAGTTTGGAACAAATAAGTGATAAGTGCTGTTGCCACGATAAATTACTATCGAAATAGATTCCGAGATATTTCACACAATCCACGTATGGAATAGGTGCGCATTTACAATGAACACAGTCTGACTCATGCAAGTAGAGAGGCAAGTTAATAACAGTAGTCTTAAGTGGGGAGCGAAAACAAACAAGTTTTGTTTTTGGGGCATTTACAACAACTCCATTATTAGAGTACCAAAGCATTGCCTTGTGCACGTCATTTTGCAAAATTTCAGTGGATGTTTTATAAGAAAGGTGTTTCGCTAATAATACAGTGTCGTCAGCATACTGGAATACTGAACTTTCCGAAATTGCCAAAGGGAAGTCGTTAACAAAGATATTAAACAACAATGGCGACAAAATGGACCCCTGAGGAACTCCAGCTTTTACCGACAGCTTAGAACTAAATATGCCCTTATCATCGGTAGAGACCAGCTGAAATCTGTTGCTCAAATAATTTTCGAGAACTTTGTAAAAAGGCCCACGAAATCCCAAAAAATGCAGTTTACTTAACAAGATTTGATGATTCAGGGTGTCAAATGCTTTTGCTACATCTAAAAATAGCGCACATGTGAAAAGATTCTGATCAAATGCCGAAAACAGTTCATCTGAAAATTCCTCAAGCAGTGCCGCAGTACCACGCACTAAAACAAAGCCAAACTGTCGATTGGTCAGGACAGAAAATTTGTTAAGAAAAGAAGACATAGTGTGGAAAAGAAATTTTTCTAAGACCTGAGCAATAATCGGCAATATTGAAATTGGCCGATAGTTTTCAATACTATCTTTCTTCCCTGACTTGTGTAGTGGCACAATAACTGCAGTTTTTAAGCATTCTGGAATTTCATCGCCTTCCAAGAAACCGTTCAGTATATGAAGGATAATATTTGACAGCGCATTGAAATTCCTCCTGATGGTGTGTAAAGAAATTCCATCATATCCAGTGGGCTTGTTAGGACGGAAACTGAAAATAATTGCCTCCAGATCACCCTTCAAAATTTTCGGAAGAAAAGCCGACGCAGATACGGAATGCCCTAACGGTGAAGTGCTTGTATATGGAGAGAGGGCCCTTTGGGACGCTTTAACAAAGTGCCTGTTGAAAGCATCAGCCACTTCTGTGGGAGGTTCTTGAAAAACACCGAAAATAGAACGGTTATAGGAACTCACTCCTCTGAGATGATTTACCAAAGACCAACTTTTGCTTACATTATTTGAAGATTGTTGGAATTTATAAAAAAAGTAACGGCGTTTGGCACCACGCAGAAGAGCAACAACTCTATTCCTTGCCGTCTTGTATTCTAATCACAGTCTTTGGTTTCTGGGATTTCTTTTGCAGCGTTTCCACAAGTTGTCTCGATACGAAATGGAAGCAAGAACTTCCGTGTTCATCCAGCAGTGACCCTTCCTTATCGGCTTAGATATCAGCCATGTGCAACGCAATTCAAAATTTTTCATTTGCATGCAGAACCTTTCATATACTTTGGCCGAAGAATCTTCTTTGGCTAAGGATGTCCAGTCAAACGAAACGATAAGGTTATCAAGCTTGGATTGATTAACAGTAGGGACAAGGCATTTACGCTGCCCAGATCCAGTTTCCACCGATAACGTTCTAGACGCGTCTGGTAGAACTAGACGACATGCTACGAAATAGTGGTCCGCCATGCGTTGTAGAATAGTACATGACCTAAATGAACAGCAGGGAGCTCTGACCGCTATGTGATCTAAACAAGATTGCACTAGACTATTATTAACTAATTACGCTCTAGTAGGAGCTGCAATTGTACATTCCAGACCATAAGCGGACAACGTAGATAAATAATCACAAACAGTCACTTTTTCAGGGCTTAAAATATTGATATTCAAGTCTCCGATCAAGCAAAATTGGTCCACAGAGCTCCCCTGCCGCAGAGCTTCTTCAAGCTCAACAAGAAAACGTGACAGGCTGCATGAGGGTGGTCGATATATCGATAAGATATGGGCAGAAAATGACCTTTTACAAACTTTGACCATCATAGATTCGGCATGTACAAAAGATACATCAATAGAAGAAACTCCACAGTTGTCGTCTACATAGAGAGCAATGCCCCCGCCACGACGCCCGCTTCGTGTGACAAAATGTGCGGAAAAGCCCTGTAATGTAAGCGTATCAAGACAAGCGTGGGAAACATTGATTTCTGTAATCAGAAATGCGTCTACAAAGTTAGCTGCCGATTCAGCCTGAAATTTAAATTCGTCCCAGTATTTACGAAGACTTCGAATATTAACGCTCATAATGGTAAAATATTCATCAGAGCTGCACAGAAATTCTGTTTTAAATGAACTGAAGTCTGTTATTGATCAATATGTTGAACTCCTCAAGTCTAAATATTGTAAGGCAGTTTGTCGTGTGCGTATCATGGACACGCATGCTTATATCGCCTTCCGTTTCCCTACCACGGTTGCGCTTTAAAACCACGGCCATAGAGAAAGGAATGCAATAAGAGGGGACACTCCCATAGAGCCCAGCGGCCGAATTGACTGCAGCGCACCAAGCCGTCGATGTTAAAACCTGAAGCACACTTGCGGTTTCGGTTTTGTGCGCGCGTGTTTTGAATTCTAGCTGGTTCGCGTCACGCCGGCTCCGTTCTTTTTGTTTTCTTTTGCAGCACATATTTATTTACATATTTATTTTTTATTTATTAAATATTTATGTGCAAATTATTTTATAAAGTAAAATTGATCGCGAACGATCTTCACAAGCCTCCATTGAATATGTGCCACGTGCAATTTCATAAAGACGCAAGACACCTTGTGAAATGTGGAAAAATTAACGTTTATTTTATTCTTTGTAAATGCTCGTCGCGGGCTTTTTGTGCATTCATCCAGCGTTTTGGTGCCAGGTAAGCAGCAGTAGTTTCCGCAGGAAGCTCCACCAGACGACGTGAGCTGAAAAAAATTACAAGCGTTATTTTGGTATTACCATCTAAGAATAATGCCTGTAGAGGCGAAGCGTGCGAAAGTGGTGAGTGGGTGGCATTACAAACAAAAGCAGTTCGTATTTACACACACGGCGTAGAAAATACCCGACTCATCCCAAGCAATTCCGTACATACCACAAACACATTCTAATTCCAAACATTCCCCTCTTCCCAATACTTATTTCCTGCACTTTAATGGCACGAATGCGCGGGCAACGGCGCGATTCGCGAACTTGGCTACAACCGACGCGATAGTACGCTACGAATACACAGAGGTGGCCACAACACAGGCTCTCAACCAGAGCATGCTGGACGCTCGCAGGATTCCTTCTACTCGCACTCAAGACAAAATGCGTGGGTGTCGTTCAGAAGAAAGAATTTCGAGCTACTAGTTCCTGACGTTTGAGCTCCTTGGCTTATCACTTGTACGTTCTGCAGGCGCAAGCAACGCACTCCCGTGTTATCACTCTTGACGATTGCTCGTCGCGTTTTCGACAAGCGTGGGTAGCGAAAGAAGGCTTAAATTGTTGCGGGGACATAAAAATTGCGACAAATTTGTCGGAGTAAGATTCAGTACGCACCAAACTAACTGTCACCACGACCGAGCTGCTTTTCGCTGCGTCACAACAGGCGCGGTGAGTGGGCCTCATAACATAAAAGTGTCGAAAATAATTTTCAACAATGTTTAGCGTCAGAGAAAGAACAGCGCCATGAACTTGTCAGTGAATTAAAGCGCGAAACCGCGCACCACGGCCGAGCTGATTTTCGCTAACCGAGTCACGGCGCCAGGCGCACCCACTGTGCTCGAAAGGTGGCCCAAAAAGTAATGAAATTAGTTTCAATAATGTTGGCAGTCAGAGAAAGCGCCAAAATTTCTCGCAGTAAAATTCAGTACACGCGAAACTGCGTCACAGCACCCTGTGCGACTAGCGTGCCCAAAAACTACCGAAATTAGTTAAAACAATATTGGGGCTGACAGGAAGCGTCGCAAACATCTCCCAGTGCGATTCTTTAATTCAAAGTAACTGCTCCACGACGGCCACGCTGCTTTTCG
Organism: Dermacentor albipictus; assembly: GCF_038994185.2. Lineage (NCBI taxonomy): Eukaryota > Metazoa > Arthropoda > Arachnida > Ixodida > Ixodidae > Dermacentor > Dermacentor albipictus. The sequence continues at coordinate 123,949,179 of NC_091826.1, forward strand.
TTAACTGCGTCACAAGTCTAGCCTAGCTACCGGGCAGTAAGCCTAATTGCTTGAAGTGCGTCGCAGACTGTCGAACAAACTTTCTCACCTTGCCGTAGTCCAATAGTGCAGTGCTGCCTTGTCGAAGTTCCGAATGAACGCAATAATTCGCCGGGAGGCCACCAAACCAGGCTAAATCCCAAAATAGAAAAACAGTCAGACGGGTGACCGAACAGGCCAATGCTCAGATGCGCGGCCGGTCGCTCTCGCTTCGGCGGTGAGTCTGACGAATGACGTAAACATTTGGCTCGTCATTCGCCAGTTCGCCTGTCGCTAGGCAACGAAAGTAAGCCGCAAAGTTTAACTTAATTTATACGCAGATATTTTAAATTTTTCCGGGAAAGAATAAAAAAAATAAAACAATTTCTGTTAATCTCATTTCACATTCTTCTTTTTCTCGATGCTCGCGACCCCAATTCGTCGATATTAAAAGTATAGCGTGACGTGTTTCCTGTTTCCAATTTTCGCCGAGTGTCCGCTCTTGTTCAATCCCTTTCTCTATGCCACGGCGCTGAAATATTGCTTTCCTCTCCTTCCTTCTTCTCCGCCCTTAAACTGGCTCTCTTAACTACTACACGCAGAGACAAAGCAAGAGCGCGCGCATGCGATCCCATAGATGAGATGAATACATAAATATATAGAAAAGTATCAGTTACGGCTCTCGTAGTATAGCCTTCTGAGCCGTTTCCTTTCTTTCTTTTCTTTTCTTTGAAAGAAGTCCTATTAGGGTTATTATAATTACACGAAGGTATTTCGCCCTCGCCAGCAGCAGTACTTGAGATAGCTATTCTGGAGGCTAGCTTCCCACGCTATGCGTGCCGCCTTCGCACCTGTTTAAGCTTTTCCTAGACGCTAGAGCTATACTATGTCCGTGCAACCTTGAGCGATCGGAAAGCGCGTTTTCCACTCTTGGCCGGCGGAGAGGGGAGGCTTCGTTCCGGCCGCGAAGCTCTCCACATCTCTGTAAGGTGCCTGGTGGTGGTCTCGTGCTGACGATGCCCTCTCGGTGAGCGCATATTTCCCCCCTCATCTTTGAAGAGGTTCAATACTGTCCCGTGGTAGTGACGTTAAGGAACACAGTAGCAGTACTGTGAACGACAGAACTAGCTTTTATTGGGCGAACCTGTGCCCACAAAACAGGCTACACTTAAAGCACAACGATAGCGGCGAACACAATCGGCGATCGTCGAAAATCTGATCAGCGGGTCAAGCGCGTCGGCTTTTATAGAGCAGTCGTCGAATGTTCCAGACTAATCGTTGGGACCCGCATGCCTTCTACAATGTTCTACACCATTCGCGTCAAGCGATTAAATCAGATAACACAAGGTTCGGCAACAACAGACCGCGGATAGAAGCATCGATAACTTTCCAGAAACTTCGGATACATGCAAGCGTGTCCCGCGCTGTGCGATAAGATTTGTTAGGCGGTGAAACCTGGTAGCCCGATAAATATAAATACACGTGTCAGTACCCCCCTCTTAAAAAGCATCGTCCCGATGCTACAAAGAGAGCGAAACACAAAGGGACACTTATTAAACATAAGTAACAAAACAACGAAAAGAAATAAAGTCCAAAGGTCAGTTACGCGAAGTCCCAAAGTTCGTCAACGCTGGTGGTACGGCTTGAGCCGCACAACGTGGACAATTTCAGGTCGTGAGCGGCGCCACTGTGACAGCGAAATGCCGTCTGGCACGACCTCGTAGTCCAGTGCACCAATACGTCGGATGATCCTTGTACGGTCCAAAATAGCGACGCAAAAGCTTCTCGCTCAGTCCTCGTCGGCGTATAGGGGTCCAAACCCAAACACGGTCACCGGGCTGGTACTCGACAAAGCGTCGTCGGAGGTTGTAGTGTCGGCTGTCGGTCCTCTGCTGGTTCTTGATCCGCAGGCGGGCGAGCTGTCGGGCTTCTTCGGCGCGCTGGAGATAGCTAGCGACGTCGAGATTTTCCTCGTCAGTGACGTGGGGCAGCATGGCGTCGAGCGTCGTCGTCGGATTCCTGCCGTAAACCAGCTTAAACGGCGTGATCTGTGTTGTTTCTTGCACCGCCGTGTTGTACGCGAAGGTGACATACGGCAGGACCGCGTCCCACGTCTTGTGTTCGACGTCGACGTACATCGCTAGCATGTCGGCGAGGGTCTTATTCAGCCGCTCCGTAAGACCATTCGTCTGCGGGTGGTAAGCCATTTTCCTCCTGTGCCTTGTCTGACTGTATTTCAGAATGGCTTGGGTGAGCTCCGCTGTAAAGGCCGTTCCTCGGTCGGTGATGAGGACTTCTGGGGCGCCATGTCGCAGCAGGCAGTTTTCGACAAAGAATTTCGCGACTTCGGCTGCGCTACATTTCGGCAGTGCTTTTGTTTCAGCGAAGCGGGTGAGGTAGCCCGTCGCCACGACGATCCACTTATTTCCGGTTATTGACGTCGGAAAGGGTCCCAGCAAGTCCATCCCTATCTGCTGGAATGGTCGGCGAGGAGGCTCGATTGGCTGTAGTAATCCGGCTGGCCTTGTCGGCGGTGTCTTGCGTCGCTGACAGTCTCGGCATGTTCTGACATAACGGGTGACGTCGGCGGTCAGGCGCGGCCAATAATACTTTTCTTGTATCCTCGATAGTGTCCGGGAAAATCCGAGGTGTCCAGCGGTCGGATCGTCATGTAGGGCGTGCAATACTTCTGGACGAAATCCTGATGGGACAACAAGAACGTAATTGGCGTGGACTGGTGAGACGTTCTTCTTCACGAGTAGACTGTCTTGAAGCGTGAAGGAAGATAATCCGCGCTTAAATGCCCTGGGGACAACGTCGGTGTGCCCTTCCAAATAATCGACGAGGCCTTTAAGTTCCGGGTCCGCTCGTTGTTGTTCGGCGAAGTCTTCCGCGCTTATTATACCAAGGAAGGCGTCGTCATCCTCGTCATCTTGCGGCGGCGGGTCAATGGGGGCGCGTGATAGGCAATCGGCGTCTGAGTGTTTTCGTCCGGACTTGTATGTTACAGTGAAGTCGTATTCTTGTAGTCTGAGGCTCCACCGTGCTAGCCGTCCTGAGGGATCCTTTAAATTCGCTAGCCAACACAAGGCGTGATGGTCGCTGACGACTTTGAATGGCCTGCCATATAGGTAAGGGCGAAATTTCGCTGTAGCCCAAACGATGGCGAGGCATTCTTTTTCGGTTGTAGAATAATTGCCTTCCGCTTTTGACAACGACCGGCTAGCGTAAGCTATCACGTGTTCATGTCCATCTTTTCTCTGGACCAGGACGGCGCCGAGGCCTAGGCTACTGGCGTCAGTGTGGATTTCGGTATCGGCGTTCTCGTCGAAGTGCGCAAGTACGGGCGGCGACTGCATGCGTCGTTTGATTTCTTGAAATGCCTCGGCCTGCGGCGTTTCCCACTTGAACTCGACGTCACATTTAGTTAGCTGCGTCAGCGGCTCAGCGATGCGTGAAAAGTTCTTGACAAATCGCCTGTAGTAGGCACACATGCCAAGAAATCTACGCACTGCCTTCTTGTCAATGGGCTGTGGGAACTTTGCTATGGCAGCTGTCTTCTGCGGGTCGGGGCGGACTCCAGATTTGCTGATGACGTGGCTTAAAAATAGAAGCTCCTCGTAAGCGAAGCGGCACTTTTCCGGCTTCAGAGTAAGTCCTGATGTCCTGATGGCCTCTAGTACTGTTGCCAGCCGCCTAAGGTGAACGTCGAAATTTTCGGCGAAGACGACGACGTCATCCAAGTATACGAGACAGGTCTGCCACTTCAATCCTGCTAAAACCGTGTCCATCACGCGCTGGAACGTTGCAGGCGCCGAGCACAGTCCGAATGGCATAACCTTGAACTCGTAGAGGCCGTCTGGGGTGATGAAGGCGGTCTTTTCGCGATCTCTTTCGTCGACTTCTATTTGCCAATAGCCAGACTTGAGATCCATGGACGAGAAGTATTTAGCGTTGCAGAGCCGATCCAATGCGTCGTCTATCCGTGGGAGGGGATATACGTCCTTCTTCGTGATCTTGTTCAGACGCGGATAATCGACGCAGAAACGTAGGGTTCCGTCCTTTTTCTTTACCAGAACTACAGGGGATGCCCACGGGCTTTTCAATGGCTGGATGATGTCGTCGCGCAGCATTTCGTCGACTTCTTCTCTTCTAGCTTCACGTTCTCGCGCCGAAACTCGGTAAGGGCTCTGACGGAATGGTCGAGCGCATTCCTCGGTGATTATGCGATGCTTGGCGACTGGTGTTTGTCGAATCCTCGATGACGTCGAAAAGCAGCCTTTGTATCATCGGAGCAGACTTCTGAGCTACTGTTGCTTAATCATAGGGAGATTTGGATTAATGTCGTAGTCTGGTTCGGGAACCATGGTCGTCGGGGTAGATGCGGCGGAATCCGAGAGGACAAACGCATTACTTGTTTCCAGAATTTCCTCGATGTACGCGATCGTCGTGCGCTTGTTGATGTGCTTGAACTCCTGGCTGAAGTTTGTCAGCAACACTTCAGTTTTCCCTCCATGCAGTCGAGCGATCCCTCTTGCTACGCAAATTTCACGGTCTAGCAGTAGACGTTGGTCGCCTTCGATGACGCCTTCTACGTCAGCGGGTGTTTCGGTGCTGACCGAAATAACAATGCTGCAGCGAGGCGGGATGCTCACTTGATCTTCAAGCACACTCAAGGCGTGGTGACTACGAGGGCTCTCCGGCGGCATTGCTTTATCTTCCGACAGCGTTACTGACTTCGACTTGAGGTTGATGATTGCGCCGTGTTGGTCCAGGAAGTCCATACCGAGAATGACGTCTCGTGAACACTGTTGGAGGATAACGAAGGTCGCAGGGTAAGTCCGGTCATGAATGGTTATTCGTGCCGTGCAGATCCCAGTCGGCGTGATGAGGTGTCCTCCAGCGGTGCGAATCTGAGGGCCTTCCCATGCGGTCTTCACTTTCTTCAACTGGGCGGCGATGTGTCCACTCATTACGGAGTAATCGGCCCCTGTGTCGACTAAGGCAGTGACTGCGTGGCCGTCGAGAAGCACGTCGAGGTCGGTTGTTCTTTGTCTGGCATTGCAGTTAGGTCTTGGCGTTGGATCACGGCTGCGTCGTGTTGAACTGAAGTTGGAACGTCGCGTCGTCAAGTCGTCTTTCGTCGGTGTAGTTTTGGCTTCCAGACTTCGTCGGGACGGTGGCGTGTCGTCATTAGGTCGTCGAGATGGTTTCTTCGTCGTCTTCGTCGGCGGCGGAGGATCTTCGTCAGTTCGACGAACAGCAACCGCACCTCCATCGGTTGCTGCTTTTAGTTTTCCGGGTATGGGCTCGCTGACCGGCCCCGGGCTGGGCCAGTGTATGGTCGGCGCTGCGGCGACAGGTAGCGGCCTGGTGATGGCGAACGCGACGGTCGTCGAGAGCTCCACTTAGTAGCGGCGAGGTAATCGGCGTTATCGCGTGGGCGCTCGCCAAGCTGTGGACGCGGCGCGTTGACGGCGAACCCTCTCAGTCCCAAGTCGCGGTATGGGCATCGGCGGTACACATGGCCGGATTCTCCGCAGTGATAGCAGAGCGGGCGGTGGTCGGGGGCTCGCCAAATGTCCGTCTTCCTCGCATAGATGCGTTGGGCGACGGGTGGGCGCGCTGGCGGCGGCGGCGGTGGACGACGGAATTGCGGTGTTGCAGGACCTTGGCGCGGTCGCGGAGGAGGGCCTTGACGGCGGGCGACGGCGGCGGCGGCGTAGGTCATTGCTTCCGGCTGCGGTGGTTCTGGTTGCACCTCAGGAACTCCAAGGGATCGGTGCACCTCTTCTTTCACGATGTCGGCGATAGAGGCCACTTGAGGCTGCGATGAAGGCAAGACCTTGCGCAGTTCTTCGCGCACAATGGCCCTGATGGTCTCGCGCAGATCGTCCGTGGCCAGTGAATGAATTCCTGCGTAGTGAGTAGAGCTTGTGCGGCGGTTGAATTGCCAGTTCCGCATTTCGAGTGTCTTCTCGATGCTGGTGGCCTCGCGAAGGAACTCTTCTACGGTCTTCGGTGGGCTTCGTATCATTGCGCCGAAAAGTTCTTCCTTCACACCACGCATGAGAAGGCGGACTTTCTTCTCCTCAGGCATATCCGTGTTGGCATGGCGGAACAGACGTTTCATTTCTTCCGTGAAGATGGCGACGTTCTCGTTAGGTAGCTGCACTCGGGCGTCCAGCATGGCTTCGGGCCTTTCCTTGCGCACGACGCTCGTAAAGGTGTGCAGGAAGCCGGTACGGAAGAGGTCCCATGTCGTCAAGGTCGACTCCCGGTTCTCAAACCACGTTCTGGCGGCATCTTCTAAGGCAAAGTATACATGCCGCAGCTTGTCGTCGGAGTCCCAGTTGTTAAAAGTCGCGATTCGTTCGTAGGTCTCCAACCAGGATTCTGGGTCTTCAGTCGGTGCTCCATGGAAGGTCGGTGGGTCCCGAGGCTGTTGTAGGATAACGGGGGACGCTGGGGCAGCCATTGGGGTTGTTTTGACCACGATCTTCTTTGTCGGCTCAGGTAGAAGTCCGTGCTCTGGGGGCAGTCCTTGCAGTCTGCGGCTAGCACGCTGGTCTTCGGTGATGTTAGTTTTGTCCTCGGGCTTTGGGCTTGGATCGCGGCTTTGCGGGGGCGTTCGGTACATGAATGCACCAGACCTCCACCAGATGTCACGTGGTAGTGACGTGGTAGTGAGTGATGCTTTTTAAGAGGGGGGTATTCACACGTGTATTTATATTTATCGGGCGACCAGGTTTCACCGCCTAACAAATCTTATCGCACAGCGCGTCCCGCGCTGTGCGATAAGATTTCAGGTTTTTCAACTCCGGGTCTGCTCGCTGCTGTTCAGCGAAGTCTTCTGCGCTTAAAATGCCGAGAAAGGCGTCGTCATCTTCGTCATCTTGCGGCGGCGAGTCAATGGGGGCGCGTGATAGGCAATCGGCATCAGAGTGTTTTCGTCCGGACTTATAGGTTACAGTGATATCATATTCTTGCAGTCTTAGGCTCCACCGCGCCAGCAGGTCCTGAAGGATCCTTTAAATTCTCTAGAAAACACAAAGCGTGATGGTCGCTGACGACTTTGAATGGCCTGCCATATAGGTACGGGCGAAATTTCGCTGTAGCCCAAACGATGGCGAGGCATTCCTTTTCGGTTGTAGAATAGTTGCATTCCGCTTTTGACAACGATCGGCTAGCGTAAGCTATCACGTGTTCATGACCATCTTTTCTCTGGACTAGCACGGCACCGAGGCCTAGGCTACTGGCGTCAGTGTGGATTTCGGTATCGGCGTGCTCGTCGAAGTGCGCAAGCACGGACGGCGACTGCATGCGTCGTTTGAGTTCTTGAAATGCGTCGGCCTGCGGCGTTTCCCACTTGAACTCGACATCACATTTAGTTAGCTGTGTCAGCGGCTCAGCGATGCGCGAAAAGTCTTTGACAAATCGCCTGTAGTAGGCACACATGCCAAGAAATCTACGCACTGCCTTCTTGTCGCTGGGCTGCGGGAACTTTGCGATGGCAGCTGTCTTATGCGGGTCAGGGCGTACCCCAGACTTGCTGATGACGTGGCCTAGGAACAGAAGCTCATCGTAAGCGAAGAGGCACTTTTCTGGCTTCAGAGTGAGCCCTGATGACTTGATGGCCTCTAGTACTGTCGCAAGCCGCCTAAGGTGATCGTCGAAATTTTCGGCGAAGACGACGACGTCAACCAAGTAAACAAGACAGGTCTGTCACTTCAATCCTGCTAACACCGTGTCCATGACGCGCTGGAATGTTGCAGGCGCCGAGCAAAGTCCAAATGGCATGACCTTGAACTCGTAGAGGCCGTCTGGCGTGATGAAGGCGCTCTTTTCGCGATCTCTCTCGTCGACTTCTATTTGCCAGTAGCCAGACTTGAGATCCATCGACGAGAACTATTTTGCGTTGCAGAGCCGATCTAATGCGTCGTCTATTCGTGGTAGGGGGTATACATCCTTTTTTTTTATTTTGTTCAGTGGACGATAATCGACACAGAAACGTAAGGTGCCATCCTTTTTCTTCACCAAGACAACAGGCGATGCCCACGGGCTTTTCGACGGCTGGATGATATCGTCGCGCAGCATTTCGTCGACTTGTTGTCTTATAGCTTCACGTTCTTGCGGCGAAAATCGGTAAGGGCTCTGGCGGAGTGGTCGAGTGCTCTCCTCGGTTATTATGCGATGCTTGGCGACTGGTGTTTGTCGAATCCTCGATGACGTCGAGAAGCAGCCTTTGTATCGTTGGAGGAGACTTTTGAGCTGCTGTAGCTTAATCACGGAGAGACTTGGATTTATATCGTGGTCTGGTTCGGGAACCATGGTCGTTGGGGTAGATGCGGCGGAATCCGAGAGGACAAACGCATTACTGGTTTCCAGAATTTCCTCGATGTACGCGATCGTCGTGCCCTTGTTGATGTGCTTGAACTCCTGGCTGAAGTTTGTCAGCAACACTTCAGTTTTCCCTCCATGTAGTCGAGCGATCCCTCTTGCGACGCAAATTTCACGGTCTAGCAGCAGACGTTGGTCACCCTCGATGACGCCTTCTACGTCGGCAGGCGTTTTGGTGCCTACGGATATGATAATGCTGGAACGAGGCGAGATGCTGACTTGACTTTCGAGCACACTTAAGGCATGGTGACTACTAGAGCTCTCCGGCGGTATCGCTCGATCTTCCGACAGCGTTATGGACTTCGACTTCACGTTAATGATTGCGCCGTGTTGGTTCAGGAAGTCCATGCCGAGAATGATGTCTCGCGAACACTGTTGGAGGATAACGGAGGTGGCAGGGTAAGTCGGGTCATGAACGGTAATTCTTGCCGTGCAGATTCCAGTTGGCGTAATGAGGTGTCCACCAGCGGTCGAAATTTGGGGACCCTCCCATGCAGTCTTAACCTTCTTCAACTGGGCGGCGATGTGTCCACTCATTACGCCGTAATCAGCCGGTGTGTCGACTAAGGCAGTGACTGCATGGCCGTCGAGAAGCACGTCGAGGTCGGTAGTTCTTTGTCTGGCGTTGCAGTTGGGTCTTGGCGTCGGATCACGGCTGCGTCGTCTTGAACTGAAGCTGGAACGTCGCGTCGTCAAGTCGTCTTTCGTCGGTGTAGTTTTGGCTTCACGACTTCTTCGGGACGGCGGCGTGTCGTCATTAGGTCGTCGAGATGGTTTCTTCGTCGTCTTCGTCAGCGGCGGAGGATCTTCGTCAGTTCGACGAACAGCAACCGCACCTCCATCGGTTGCTGCTTTTAGTTTTCCGGATATGGGCTCACAGAGCGGCCCCGGGCTGGGCCGGTGTATGGTCGGTGCTGCGGCGACAGGTAGCGGCCTGGTGACGGCGAACGGGACGGTCGTCGAGGGCTCCATTGAGTAGCGGCGAGGTAATCGGCGATGTCACCTGGGCGCTCTCCAAGCTGTGGACGCTGCGCGTTGATGGCGAACCCTCTCAGTCCCAAGTCGCGGTATGGGCATCGGCGATACACATGGCCGGCTTCTCCGCAGTGATGGCAGAGCGGGTGGTGGTCGGGGGCTCGCCAAATGTCTGTCTTTCTCGGGTAGCTGCGCTGGGCGACGGGTGGGCGTGCTGGCGGTGGCGGCGGTGGTCAACGGAATTGCGGCGTTGCAGGGCCCTGGCGTGGTCGCGGAGGAGGACCTTGACGGCGTACGACAGCGGCGTAGGTCATCGCTTCGGGCTGGGGTTGCGGTAATTGACGCTGCACCTCCGGAACTCCAAGCGACCGCTGAACCTCATCTTTGACGATGTCAGCTATCGAGGCCACTTGAGGCTGCAACGACGGGAAGATCTTCTGAAGCTCCTTTCGTACGACTGCCCTGATAACCTCGCGCAGGTCGTCGGAGGCCAGTGATTGAACTCCGGCATAGTTTGTAGAGTTGGTGCGGCGGTCTAATTGCCGGTTTTGCATCTCTAGTGTCTTTTCGATGCCAGTGGCCTCGCGAAGAAACTCGTCGACGGTCTTCGGTGGGTTTGGTACCATACCGGCGAAAAGTTCCTCCTTTACACCACGCATTAGTAGCCGGACTTTCTTTTCCTCCGACATTTCCGGGTCGGTGTGGCGGAATAGGCGGCTCATTTCTTCTGTAAAGATCACGGTGGTCTCGTTAGGTACCTGCACTCGGGTTTCTAGTAGTGCTTGGGCTCGTTCTCGGCGTACGACGATTGTGAATGTCTGGAGGAAGCCGCTTCGGAAAGGGTCCCTGGTCCTTAAGGTGGCTTCTCTGTTCTCGAACCACGTCCTGGCAGCGTCTTCCAATGCGAAGAAGACATGTCGCAGTTTGTCGTCGCTGTTCCAGCCGTTAAATGCAGCGACCCTCTCGTACATCTCGAGCCAGGTTTCCGGGTCCTCGAATGTTGAACCGCGGAACATGGGGGGCTCCCTGGGCTGCTGCAGCATGACGGGGGATGCTGGGGCTGCCATTGGGGTGGACTTGATGGCAATCTTCCTGCTCGTCTCAGGTAGAATCCGTGCTCTGGGGGCAATCTTTGCAGTCGGCGGCTAGCACGCTGGCCTTGGACGACGTTGGTTTTGTCCTCGGGAATCGGCCTTGGATCGCGGCTTTGCGGGGGCGTTCGGTACATGAACTCACAAGCACCTCTACCAGATGTCACGTGGTCGTAACGTCAAGGAACACAGTAGCAATACTGTGAACGACAAAACTAACTTTTCTTGGGTGAACCTGTGCCCACAAAACAGGCTACACTTATAGCACAACGATAGCGGCGAACACGCTCGGCGATCGTCGAAAATCTGATCAGCGGGTCAAGCGCGTCGGCTTTTATAGAGCAGTCGTCGAATGTTCCAGACTAATCGTTCGGACCTGCGTGCATTTCACAAAGTTCTACACCATTCGCGTCAGGTGATGAAATCAGATAACATAAGGTTCGGCGACAACAGACAGCGGATAGAAGCATCGATAACTTTACAGAAACGTCGGATACATGCAGGCGCGTCCCTCGCTGTGAGATTACAGTTAAGCGGCAAAACGTGGTCACCCGATAAAGATAAGTACACGTGTCAATATAAGCGCTTATGCATTCCACTACCTCTTTATTCTTCTCTGTGCAATTTTTTTTCCGGTCCACAAATACGTAACGCCCAGCCAAGTTTCTTTCCCACTCATTGTACCTGATAACCAAAGATGCTCTTGACATTGTGAATTTACTCTTTTCCATTTGGCTCCCTGATGGATGAGCGTTCCGACTCCCCCTCCCTTTCTTTCCGACTTAGTTCTGTTGCGCCCTTCCCAAACATACTTGTCAATAACTGGTGGCTCTTCTGAGTCTCTAAGGTGCGTTTCTGTAACCGCGTACACCCCTATTTGTTCTCTGTGTAACTGCTCCTCAATCTCTGCCCACTTTTCCTTTCTTCTGCCGCCCTGCATGTTTATGAAACCTATCGCATGGCGAGCTCTTTTTCTTGTTTTCCTCCTTTTTCGATTTTCCGTGGCGATGCTCTTCTGATGTTCCCCTAGGGGACCTTCTTCATTACTATCTACTCTGACCTCCTGAGCGCACACGGGTCCCCTAAAAAAGCAACAGCGCGACCACCAATTCGCCAGCCCACTTCTCGTGCTAACCTGTAATTGAAGTGGATCCCGTCTCGTTTAAAACCACCGCAACTTCTCACTTCCCTGTTTACTTCGGCAACCTCGAAGCCTTTCTCTCGGCTCATTTTCCATATGGCCTCATTAGCAGCCACTACGGCTCTTTGTATGTGACTGTCAGGCACAGGCACCTCCGGCACCGTGCACACCACGATCTGCACCTGAGGGGATAGCTCACGCAAGTCGTCCACCCCCTTCGCCAAGCGCTGGGCTAGTCCTGGCGCTTTCCTGTTTAGGACGTCATTTAGCCCACCTGCTACTATGACGAGGTTGCGCACGTGGGCATTTTCCGCGAGCTTCTCTTGCTCGCTCCATGACAGAACCCAGTCTGCGCCCTGGAAATGTCCCTACCACCACTCTTTTGTCGCCTTTCACCCTCTCCACAATTGCTTTCGAACACCCAGCCAGGTTTGCATGGCCTGCAATAATCACCCTTTCACTCTCACCTACCTCTCCCTGCTTCCCTTTGTCATTTTCCGCGTGATTCGGACTCGACAAGGGGCATTGTCCACTCGGCTCCTGCTTTTTCCGCGTAGCGGCCTCAAGGTAGGTGCTGCTCTTTCCAGCTAACCCATCATCACCCTGCCTGCGTTTCACGTATTTCTCTGACCCTCCCGCGTCTGTCGCGCCAGGGGTCTGCGTTCAATTGTCACGCACATTCTCGGTCAGAATGGCGGGCCTGTTCAGCTTTTCCTCGGCTGCTTCCAGTCTCTTTTCAACTACCTTCTGTGCCTCACGTTCTGTGTTTAGCTCATTTTTGAGCTCTTGCACCTGTTTGAGAAGCTCTTCCTGGAAACTCTCCATTTTCTGCAGCCCAGTATCGACATCTCATTGTGTGGCGGTTCATTCGACGCCCTCTCCATTCTCACCCGTCTCCTCCTCTGCCTTGAGGGTCGTCCACCATACTGCCTGCTTTACCGGCTTAGGGGAGCGAATTTATCATTAGGGGAGCGAATTCCCATCTCGTTAGTTGAGCTATCCGCATCGTGCTCGACATGCTGCTTGTGGCCGGAGAGGCGGGATAGGTGCTGTGGATGTGTTATTTGTGCGTTCGAGCTTCGGTGCTACGGATCCCCTCCACGTGGGCCCCTCTCGGATGGTTGGATAAGATTACGGTGCGGATTCTTCTAGACTCCAACCTGCTGTTCTTCGATTTGGTGAGGTGTTCCGGTGGCTATTTTTGTCCTTGGTTTTCTCCAGTGTTTAGCTGAGGGCGTTTAGCTTCCTACCTTGTGTAGTGCTAGCTTAAACTTCGGCTAGGCGTCGGCGCCACGTGATTTTCACCGCGATGGTGGCCGCATCGCGGCTTCGGCCGCTTACGTTTTTCGGGCGAGTTCCGAAATGCGCGTCCAATGTAGATGTTTGCAAGGCACTCGGAAAACGCTTTTCGTTGACCGACCTTAACGCAGTGCAGGACTTTGGTGCAGGAAGGTTCGAGATAACGTTTAAGACTAAGGCCGCGGTTGATCGCTTCTCAGCTCATCCCGCATTGAAGGTTCGTGATGTGGAAGTTTGTTTTGAGTATAGAGGTGTGCGAGTGAAGTTGGTTAGGGTATTTGGCTACCCCGTGGATCTTCTGGACCAGGCTCTTGTCTCCGAGCTAGAGGTCTTCGGAAAGGTTCATGGGATCTCCGAAGAATGCGTGCCCGGGTTGCCTGCCGTTGGCACGGGAAACCGGTGCATTCGGATAGAGATGGCGCGGCTCGTTCCTAATCTTCTTCGTGTAGGTCAGCGTGTCGTTCAGTGCTTGCTGCTTGGAGCGAAATGTCAATTGCCAAGCCTGGCCTGACGAAGGTGGTGACATAAAAATCACCTCGGCTTACTCGGGAGCGTTCCCGTTAGATACTATAGCAGTCGAGCCAGGTAGCACGTCGCCACGGATCGAAGTGCACCAGCCTTGTGCTATCTACGAGGCGTTGGTCAAGCATCTCTACGCGCTCGCTTGCCCACGAACAATCTCGAAGCACCGTGCAGCACAGCTGCGTGCAGTTGGCATAATCCTTTCGCATTCACAAATCACAAGAAGTGCTTAGGTGTTCTCAGATATTTACCCTTTCTCTATTTGCGCTGCAGCGCGCATAATGATATTTGATACGAGCACGCTTCGAGCGAATCCTGTGTCTCCCCGCGCCCTTTACCCGGATACGGCAGCGTTGTAGGATGCTCGACGACGCCAGTAGCGCCAACACGTGACGTCGTTCCCGTCGCGATAAGCCAGTGCGCTGCGCGGAGCAGCGAAGACGGACGGACGCCGGCGTCTCCCTACGGTAAGCTTCGCTTCTCGTTTGTTGGCCGCGAGTAGATTGTAAACAACGTGTGTGAGGTCAGAGACGACATGGTTACATCGCGTGGGCACCATGAGGCAGTGCTTTATAATGCCAGTGCTAATGCGCCCAGAAGTTGGCGAAGTTACAACTTAATTCTCTGCATTTTACCGAGTGAGCTTTCTCAGTTCAAGTTGTATCGACGAACTGCGTCCGCGTTTCTGCGATCGGAACTAATCTTGATGGCTGGCGTTAGACTGATATGCAATTCGCTTCAAGTTTTTGATTATTGGGAGCACTGCGAGCCACTTGAGGTTAAATTTCCGCTTTCGAATCCCGTACTCGGCAAGCACATTATTTTCCGGACCGAGTCTTGGCCTCGGCTAGCACTAAAAACAGCTTAACGCTTTGCATATGTTCTAGGAAATGAAGTACAGCTTAAATGGACAAAGCCAACATTAGCACATGCCGTCTCCCACCTAATGCAGGACTAATTGTTAAAGAGCGTCATTATATGTTACGCCACAGCAACACTTTACAGGATAATTCACAGTCCAATTGCGCTGCTTATACACCGTATATTTCAGTGCATTTGAAGATAATTATCGCGTGTGACAAAACAGCTTCGCTATCGGCGCGTATACCAAAGAAAACGATTAGGTATAAGTGAGCATGCGTTCGTTCACGTAATGAAGTATGTGCAAAGCATAAATATTGCGTCTGTATCGCGGCATCATGGTGTCACTACGTCCGCCAAGTTCGAGAAAAGCTACCCAAATTTCTTATAGCATCGAATACTCCGGATATCGGTGGCCGACGTGCGGCAGAGCCGTTTGTGGGCATCACCGGCACATGACTTATCTTCGTGCCATATCTTGACAGAACCTATCGCCAACTTCGAGTGTGGCTCTTTCCCATGCATTCAGGTGCGCCCGTAACGACCGACAAGCTTTAAGCTCTTTTACAGACTTTGGCTCAAAAGCTGAGACAGCAGAAGCGGTAAAAACTGGTATCGGAGTCCTACGGGGTATTAATATATTTCCATTCAGACATCTCGGAAAAAGGCTGATGGAATTTGGGAAAGCTGGCGGGCAGCTCCTTTCCTTTTGCTATAGTGGTTTTTATATAAGCAAACTAAGTCATATTTCTGCCGTCAAAGGATAATGTTTGAGAAGTGGATCCTCACATATGTTTACCTTTTCACGCCCATGAAGCCGCATCTGTTGGGTCATGATACCTGTTCGTCACAGGTATGAAGGGAAATTGTCGTCTCTGTTGAATATATTTTTCATCTTTTTTTCTAATATTTACAGCTTTCTGAACAAGCGCGATCAACGGTCTTCATTTCGCGGCGCAAACAATGCTGATGTAGTCATACTAACGAAAACGGTGATAGCTAACGCCGAAATTTTTTTTTACAGCGAACCTGCATAACTCTGCCTTCCAAGGAAAGTGTCGTAAGTATTTTAGCATTCCATTTTAGTGTCGTAAGCAAAAACCTCCCCTTACATGGGTTGATCCCTAAGATAGTGCAATGTCGCGCCGACCCACCTTGGAGGTATAGTTCATCATTAAGGGGCCCACATACACAGCTTCGCTGGTCATCCTTGTTCACTGAGTGGCAGGGCACTGAGTTAATTTTAATGTGAGGAGGATTTCAGAACTCGCCGATGTTACCGCTGCGTTAGAACAATAGCTGCCGTCCTAATCGCGTAATGTTTTCACGCTCCTGTTGTCTGCAGTTTTCAATAAGTGCGCGCTTTCGTTCGCATTGGTTATAGTAACATGGCAACAAAAAGTCACAGCGACGTATGAAATAGCCGGATCTGGTTCTGAAAAATATAAACAAAAGTGGCGTTAATGCATGTTGGTAATGCATGCATTGCTAACATTTTTCGACGTGATTTGCACACGCATGCACCGTGCTTGTACGTATTCTTTCGATACCGCCCGTCGTATGGTGTGCTCTTAGAATGCTTTGGCATGTATTTCATATATCTTCGTGTCTACCTCTTTTTCGCGCCATACCGTTTCGATTACTTGCCCACCGACTACCCCAAGAATCCGAAATCACAAATAGTTCAGTCCTTATTCACAAACAGTTCAGTCCTTATTCTGTTGCTTTCTACTTCTACCTTCCTAAGTCTGTATTTTCTTGTCGCCCTAATATGGATACCTTAGACACCTGTTTTGACATGAAAGGTGTAACTTCATTATTGAATAATTTTTTGCGAAACAGCATTTGGTCGATGCTTGCAACACGTTCGCTAAGGGCCCTTAGACCAGCACCACTTTTGAGATATCCAACCCAAAGCTTGCAGAAAGACCGGCATTGCGTTCTCTGGGAAACGATGAACTTTTTTTAAAGAAATTATCCTGGCAGAGAAAATAGTTTCCTTGACGGCGCGTATGTCAATAAAAACAATTCTGAGAAATGAGCATGTATGTGTGGGTGCGTGCTTGCAATGTCTTCTACATGAATCGGCCCAAGGAAACCGCGAGATATCGTTGCACTCTGAATATATATCCTCGTTTGAAAAACAAATGCAATATATACGAACAGTTCAGTGATGTCTGGTTATTTGCTAATTTGTCAAGTAAATATATAATGCATAAGTTACTTAACTGGATTGCGAATTATCCTGTATGTGAGCATGTTATAACGTAGACTGGCGTCTTTAAGATATTGGTCCACGTAAGGTGGGACACTTTTTATGTGCTAGTGTTCACTTTTCCAATTGTGTAACCTCATACGGAGATTCCCTTCCGTTAGGTATTGCACAAAACATGTAATTTTCACTTTGCATAAATGGCACGATACGAATGCATTTATTTCACATTTAGTTGCCTTGATTAAGTTTTCACGTTTTGGTGTGGCGAGCTTCTTTCGAAGCCTACGTGTACCTATTATTCTGCATTAGGGCAATCGAAGGCACCGAAATTGTCAATGCCTTTTTTTGTCAAGTGAATAGAACGCAAAATAGCCCCAATGAGGTATCAAAATTTAAGAAAAATTTTTGAATGACATCTAAACTTTATTAAAGTCGGTATTGAACAGATGGATGAACTTGAGTAGGAAGAGAGAAAACCCGGCGTCCCGCGTGGGACATCGCCTCGGCAAAGAGATTTTCGAACCAAATTGCGAATCACGCAATGCCAATCACTTCTCTACCACCAAGCTTGATCATACCTTATCTTTCCTTCTTTACAACGTTATTCCTCCTAATTTCGTGAATGTGAGTCAACAAACAAAGGTAATGGAAAAAATACCGACAGTGCATGTCCTTTATGTTAGCTCTTCTCAGACCGATATAATAAATGTGCGAAACAATAACAGGACGTCGACCCACGCAAGAGGCCGCGTTTGTACCAGAAAGCTCCCAGTCGTGCATAGCGTTCACAGCCAGTGTTTCCCGGTAATTTGATTGAAAACATCTTTATTTGCAGAATATTCATAGAACTCGTGGGTGGACCACCTAGTCCGGTAGTCCACTGGTTATTGCTGCTGCGCTGGCCCTCCCTACCAGCCAGTGCTGACGGTCAGGATCATCACTGAGCAGAATAGCCTCCCACTGCTCTTCTGAGGGATTTGGAATGGGGTCAACTATGGGATTAAGTTGGCAAGCCCACACCATGTGGTAGAGGTTAGCTACCTATCCACGGCGTGGGCATTTCAAGGAGTATAGTGTAGGGTACCACTGGTGTAACTTAGTGGCGTTGGGTATGTATTAGTTTGTAGTCTCCTAAGAGTCTTCTCTTCTACCTTATTGAGGGATTTATGTGGTGTTGGGTACGCCTTCCTGGCTGTTCTGTATGGTGCGAGATTGTCAGCATACACTGCTAGAGCAGTTAGGTCGCAGCACCCTTCAAGGTCATCAGGGGGAGACGCCCGGTATAGAAGAGTTCGGGTATGCCTGTGAGCGGCTTCGTTTCCTCCTGGTAGTTCCAGGTGATCGGGAAACCAGATGACTGAGGCTTGGCTGGGTGGATGCTTAATCAGCAATGACAACCGTGACCTGTGAATTAATCCATTATTGAAGTTGCGACAGGCGTTCTGTGAGTCAGTGAGCACATCGGCGTTGGGGTTAGATGCTATAGCTAATGCAATAGCTGCTTCCTCTGCGTGAGTGGGGTTGGATGTTTTCATTGAGGCGCAGTTCACCATAGATTCTGAAGGTGTTCAGACAACAATAGTCATCACTCCATTCTTTGGCCCTGCAGCTCTCCACGTCAAGGGTGTTAGGTTGCTCGTCCCATTTCTTCTGCAGGGCTTCCACTCTCGCTTTTCTCCTTTCGAGGTTATATGCGATATGCATGTTCCGCGGAATGGGGTACACGTTCATTTGTCTCCTCCCATCCCGTGGTACTTCTTCCCTTTGGTCTATCGTATAGGGCAGATTAATATTGACACGTGTACTTATCTTTATCGGGCAACCACGTTTCGCCGCTTAACAACTGTAATCGCAGAGCGAGGGACGCGCCTACATGTATCCGACGTTTCTGGAAAGTTATCGACGCTTCTATCCGCGTGTCTGTTGTCGCCGAACCTTGTGTTATCAGATTTCATCGCGTGACACGAATGGTGTAGAACTTTGTGGAAGACACGCAGGTCCCATCAGTTAATCTGGAACATTCGACGACTGATCTATAAAAGCCGACGCGCTTGACCCGCTGATCAGTTTTTCGACGATCGCCGAGCGTGTTCGCCGCTATCGTTGTGCTATAAGTGTAGCCTGTTTTGTGGGCACAGGTTCGCCCAATAAAGGTTAGATTTGTCGTTCACAGTATTGCTACTGTGTTATTCAATTTCACCACCACGTGACATCTGGTGTAGGTGCTTGCGCGTTCATGTACCGAACGCCCCCGCAAAGCCGCGATCCTAGCCCGAAGCCCGACGACAA
Source organism: Dermacentor albipictus (assembly GCF_038994185.2). Classification (NCBI taxonomy): domain Eukaryota; kingdom Metazoa; phylum Arthropoda; class Arachnida; order Ixodida; family Ixodidae; genus Dermacentor; species Dermacentor albipictus. The sequence goes on from NC_091826.1 coordinate 123,967,990, forward strand.
AACCAACGTCGCCCAAGACCAGCGTGCTAGCCGCCGACTGCAAGGACTGCCCCCGGAACATGGACTTCTACCTGAGAAGACCAAACAAATTGTGGACAAGGCAACCCCAATTGCAGCCCCAGCGTCCCCCATCGTGCTGCAGCACCCCAGGGACCCTCCGACGTTCCGCGGATCAACATTCGAGGACCCGGAAACCTGGCTCGAGACGTATGCGAGGGTCGCTACGTTTAACAGTTTGGACAGCGACGACAAGCTGCGGCATGTCTATTTCGCACTGGAAGACGCCGCCAGGACCTGGTTCGAGAATCGAGAAGCCACTTTAACGACATGGGACCTGTTCCGAAGCGACTTCTTACAAACGTTCACAAGCGTCGTACGAAAAGAGCGAGCCCAAGCACTACTAGAACCCAGAGTGCAGCTGCCAAACGAGACGATCGCGATCTTCACGGAGGAGATGGCCCGTCTTTTCCGGCACGCCGACCCGGAAATGTCAGAGGAGAAAAAAGTCCGCTTCCTGATGCGGGGCGTCAAGCAAGAACTTTTCGCAGAACTTATTCGTCACCCGCCGAAGACCGTAGCTGAGTTTTCTGCAGAGGCATCGACGATCGAGAAAACTCTGGAGATGCGCACCCGGCAATATAACCGCCAGGGGCTCACGCCACAGTACGCCATCCAAGGACTGGATTCCGGCGACCTTCAGGAGACCATCAGGGCCATTGTGCGCGAAGAACTGCGCAAGGTCCTCCCTTCGTCGCAGCCCCAAGTGGCTTCGATCGCTGACATCGTCAAAGATGAGGTTCAGCGGTCGCTTGGAGTCCCGGAGGTGCAACCCAATTACCGCAACCGCAGCCCGAAGCGATGACCTACGCCGCCGTCGTACGCCGTCAAGGTCCCCTTCCGCGACCACGCCAGGGTCCTGCAACGACGCAATTCCGTCGTCCGCCGACGCCGCCGCCAACACGCCCACCAACAAAATCACGAAGAAAGACGTATACCTCCTCCCACGGATAGACGACGCATTAGATCGGCTCTGGAATGCTAAATACTTCTCATCGATGGACCTCAAGTCTGGCTACTGGCAAATAGAAGTCGACGAAAGGGATCGCGAAAAGACCGCCTTCATCACGCCAGACGGCCTCTATGAATTCAAGGTTATGCCATTTGGACTTTGCTCGGCGCCTGCAACGTTCCAGCGCGTGATGGACACGGTTTTAGCAGGATTGAAGTGGCAGACCTGTCTTGTTTACTTGGATGACGTCGTCGTCTTCGCCGGAAATTTCGACGATCACCTTAAGCGGCTTGCGACAGTATTAGAGGCCATCAAGTCATCAGGGCTCACCCTGAAGCCGGAAAAGTGTCGCTTCGCTTGCGATGAGCTTCTATTCCTAGGCCATGTCATCAGCAAATCTGGGGTACGCCCTGACCCGCATAAGACAGCTGCCATCGCAAAGTTCCCGCAGCCAATCGACAAGAAGGCAGTGCGCAGATTCCTTGGCATGTGTGCCTACTATAGGCGCTTTGTCAAGGACTTTTCGCGCATCGCGGAGCCGCTAACACATCTAACGAAATCTGATGTCGAGTTCAATTGGGAAACGCCGCAGGCCGACGCATTTCAAGAACTCAAACGACGCATGCAGTCGCCGCCGGTACTTGCACACTTCGACGAGGACGCCGATACTGAAATCTACACTGACGCCAGTAGCCTGGGCCTCGGTGCCGTCCTAGTCCAGAGGAAAGAAGGCCTTGAACGGGTGATATCGTATGCTAGCCGGTCGCTGTCAAAAGCGGAAAGAAATTATTCTACGACTGAAAAGGAATGCCTCGCCATCATTTGGGCTACAGCTAAATTCCGCCCTTACCTCTATGGCAGGCCATTCAAAGTCGTCAGCGACCACCACGCGTTGTGTTGGCTAGCTAACTTAAAGGACCCTTCAGGACGGCTGGCGCGGTGGAGCCTCAGACTACAAGAATATGACGTAACGGTAATATACAAGTCCGGAAAAAAACACTCCGACGCCGACTGCTTATCACGCGCCCCAATCGATCCCCCGCCGCAAGACGACGTGGACGACGACGCCTTCCTCGGGATAATAAGCGTGGAAGACTTCACTAAACAGCAACGAGCAGACCCGGAGCTAAAAGGCCTCGTCGAGTATTTGAAAGGGAACACCGACGTTGTCCCTAGGGCATTTAGGCGCGTGTTGTCTTCGTTCACGCTACGAAACAACCTCCTCGTGAAGAAGAACTTCTCACCAGTCCACGCCAGCTACCTTCTTGTGGTGCCGTCAGCGCTCCGTCCTGAAATACTGCAAGCCCTACACAACGATCCAACCGCTGGGCACCTCGGATTCTCCTGGACGCTGTCGAGGATACAGGATAAGTATTACTGGCCGCGTCTGACCGCCGACGTCGCCCGTTACGTCAAGACATGCAGAGACTGTCAACGACGCAAGACACCACCGACAAGGCCAGCAGGATTACTACAGCCGATCGAACCTCCTCGTCGACCATTCCAGCAGATTGGGATGGATTTGTTGTGGCCGTTTCCGATGTCAACATCCAGGAATAAGTGGATCATCGTGGCGACGGACTATCTCACCCGCTTTGCTGAAACCAAAGCTCTACCGAAAGGCAGCGCATCCGAAGTGGCGACATTTTTCGTCGAGAACATCCTGCTGCGACATGGTGCCCCAGAAGTCCTCATCACCAACTGAGGAACGGCTTTTACAGCAGAGCTCACCCAAGCCATTCTGCAGTACAGCCAGACGAGCCACAGGAGGACAACTGCCTACCATCCGCAGACGAATGGTCTCACGGAGCGCCTGAACAAGACCCTCGCCGACATGCTAGCAATGTACGTCGACGTCGAGCACAAGACGTGGGACGCGGTCCTGCCGTATGTCACCTTCGCCTACAACACGGCGGTGCAAGAAACAACACAGATCACGCCATTCAAGTTGGTTTACGGCAGGAACCCGACGACGACGCTCGACGCCATGCTGCCGCACGTCACTGACGACGAGAATCTTGACGTCGCTACCTATCTCCAGCGCGCCGAAGAAGCCCGACAGCTCGCCCGCCTACGGATCAAGACCCAGCAGCGTACCGACAGCCGACACTACAACCTCTGACGACGTTTCGTCGAGTACCAGCCCAGCGACCGTGTTTGGGTATGGACCCCGATACGCCGGCGAGGACCCAGTGAGAAGCTGCTCCGACGCTATTTCGGACCCTACAAGGTCATCCGACGTATTGGCGCACTGGACTATGAGGTCGTGGCAGACGGCATTTCGCACTCACACGGCGCCGCGCACGATCTGAAGTGGTCCACGTGGTGCGCCTTAAACCATTTTACGGACGCTGATGAACTTCCTTAGTTTGTTGTTTTCTTTGCTACGAGTGCTTTTCTTTGTTACTTTCGTTTGTTTGCAGCATCGGGTCGATGCTTTTTAAGAGGGGGTAATGACACGTGTACTTATCTTTATCGGGCAACCACGTTTCGCCGCTTAACAACTGTAATCGCAGAGCGAGGGACGCGCCTACATATATCCGACGTTTCTGGAAAGTTATCGACGCTTCTATCCGCGTGTCTGCTGTCGCCGAACCTTGTGTTATCAGATTTCATCGCGTGACACGAATGGTGTAGAACTTTGTGGAACACACGCGGGTCGCATCAGTTAATCTGGAACATTCGACGACTGATCTATAAAAGCCGACGCGCTTGACCCGCTGATCAGTTTTTCGACGACCGCCGAGCGTGTTCGCCGCTATCGTTGTGCTATAAGTGTAGCCTGTTTTGTGGGCACAGGTTCGCCCAATAAAGGTTAGATTTGTCGTTCACAGTATTGCTACTGTGTTATTCAACGTCACCACCACATGGCAATATGTATCTTTTCCAGCAGATCTCTATCTGGTTTTGTGAGTGCGAGCCTATTGAGTTGTGAGAGGCATTGTGGTTCCCACATCTCTTTGAGGGTATTATGTACTCCTAGAGCCATGAGATTTGCCGTTGGCGTGGAGTTTGGTGGCCCCAGTGCCGTCTTGTAGGCCTTCCTGATCAGTGTCTCGAACTTTTCAATTTCCGACTTGGAGAGGTTTTAAGCAATGCCATCCCGTACATTATCCGAGAGATCATGATAGCCTGCACTAAGCGGATGGCGTCCCCTTTCCTTCATGCCGTGGTGCTTATTTCTGATACGATGTATCATCCGGAGAATTTGCTCGGTGGATGTTGTAAGCTTCTCCATAGTGGTGGTGTTCAGTTGCCCCTGCGGCATATGCAGCCCTAGGATATTGATCTCCGTGGATTTCGCTACTGAGTGGTTGTCTATATGCACCGTGATATTCTGCGCCAGGGGTGCCCTCGAGTTCTTCAGGATGAGCAACTCGGACTTTTCCGGCGCACAATGGAGGCCTCTCTCGCTGGCGTGCTGGTCTACCGTGTCTGCTGCTGCTTGAAGACCCTCCTCGATCTCGGCGTCACTCCCCGAGTTGCACCACACAGTGATATCATCCGCATACAATGTGTGCTTGATACCTGGGATTCCGGATAGAAGGCCTGGGAGATCTTTCATAGCCAAATTGAAGAAAAGGGGTGACAGTACCGCTCCTTGCGGAGTTCCTCTCGGGCCTAGAATGACGGGATCTGATTTTATTCCACCGAAGTTTATAGTGGCTTGCTTGCTGATAAGAAGTTTTTGATATAGTTGTAGGTTCTGGTGCCACAGTTGGTGTCGGCGAGGCTTTGCAGAATATTTTTATGCAGAACGTTATCAACGCTCCTGTCAAATCAAGTGCCAGGATGGCCCTTGTCTGTGACTTGGGAGGTGTCTAAAGGAGGTCCTTGTACAGGGACAAGAGGGCGTACTGCGTCGATAGGTGAGGGAGAAAGCCGAATTGAGTGTTAGGTAGGAGGGTGTTCTCTTCTAAGTATCTACTGAGTGTCGTGTTGATGACCCTCTCCATGAGCTTCAACAAACACGAGGTCAGCGATATCGATCTTAGGTTATCCAGTTTAAGGGGTTTGTTCGGCTTCGGAATCAACCGAACCTCGGCCGTCTTCCAGGATATTGGTAGCGTTCCTGTAGCCCAATGGTGCTCGTTGAAGCATTCCACCAGCGAGGTGATGATGTCATCGCTGAGGTTAAATAACCACTCTGCTGTTATTTGATCTGGACCTGGAGCTGCATTCTTTCTCGTGTCCGCAATTTCTGCTTTGATTTCTTCTTTCGTGAGTGGGATGTCCAGCTTGGCATTCGGCAGCCCAAAATACTCCGGTTGTTCCACGACTTGGGCCATGCACAGAGAGGCTCACGAAGATTGTACACACCATCCCGGGTACGGACACAGAGCGTTTCCCGGTAAACTTTACTCTTACATAAGGCGTAGTTACCGGGCAACATGAAAAGCAGCAAGGCCCTCTGAACGCTATCACGTTCCGCTCTTAAAGGCGTAGTTTAAGCTCCTCCAAATTTTTTGAGCTTATGTTCACACGAAGACATACAATGCTGCCTACAGCATCAATAAACATCATTCTACGCCAGAAACCCTAAAATATGTATACAAAATGCTCCAAACTACACAACAAGGCCAATATTACGATTCACATGTGTTTCTCAATATACCGAGAAATCACGGATCATATTTGCATGCTTATGTTTTCCTTATGTGCAGGTCTTCTACTGTGAAAACCCAAAGCAAAATGAGGCACTCGGGAATGGCTATTGGTGTATTATTTCCGCTTTCTTTCCTGGCCGGTTTCTTGGTTGCGTGTGAAGCGGCTGACTGCAAATGGGCTTGGGCTGCACCAGAATTAGGAACCAGTCGGCTGCAAATCTACGACGGCAAGCCGCCGTCGGCTCCTCATCTTGGTGGTTCATCGGCCTTGGCCCCGGTGGCATGGGCGAATTTTCGAGACGACATCGAGAACAGCGGGTGAGTATGGAGCAAAGGCGCAGTTTCATGCTCGAATACATTTTTTCCCCCTGGAAAACTGTGTATTCGCTCTAATACAACAGTACTTACGTGTACAGAAGCATCTTGAGTAACGCTACGCAGTGCAACGAATCGTTACACGGTCACCCAGTGGCAAAAGGAGGCATCTTGAATAAACAGTAAGCATGATGAGGAAACATTGTTGTTATGACAGAACTGTACTTAATCGGTACTGTCATTGCGCAAGTTAAAGGCACAAAAATGAGTAAAACTATGCTGTGGCAGGCATATTTTGCGCAGCGCATATATTAATTGTGGCTGTTGAAGCCACTCTGCACAACCGAAAACTTGCATTTCTTATTTCTTGCACACAGATGTTTACGG